>NC_059500.1:15483340-15808575 GCF_018139145.2 Gymnogyps californianus | reverse complement strand
GAGGTCCCCCCATGAGTAGGAGGAGAAGGACTGATTTGTTCTTCTCCTTTGCGTGCAAAAAAAGCAGGGATGCAGATGACCAGAGGTGTTCCTTTGGATATACAAGGGAGCCAAAACCTCACATCTGAGGAGGTCTCTACGTAACTGGGGCAGGGATCAGCCACCACCACTTACCGGCAGTTTCGCCAGACTTTCTGGATCCAGACCACACCTTCAGCTGCCTCCCTCCTCTCTTCATTACTGTGGGTAAATACTCCCACATGGCAGGCAGTAAGTACAGCTCATTATTTCTTTGATGATTCAAAAATTTCCCAGTGACACCGTCAACTGCGAGAGCGCAAGACAGGATGAGTACATGGACGAGTCCTCCTGCCTGCTGACACTCCCATCAGCAGAGGCGACAGGGCCAAGGTGGCATTGATCTGGAGAAGATCAGAGCTTCCCACCAAGCTGGGCTGTGTGCTGGACCTCAGAGGTGCAGCAGGCTAGGGAGAGCATCCATTGCACACCTTTTTCCTCTGTTTCAACTGTCAGCTGGAGTCACTGTATCTGGGCAGAAGTTGCTGCAGCTCACCCCGATCCAAGGACACCTGCCTCTCCTCTCCCTTGGCTTTGCCTCTGCCTGTTCAGACCTCTGGACTGCAAGACATGCTCTGAATGCATCTGCGGTCCGCAAATGCCCTGCAGCTCCTTGGCGGCTTAAGGATGGTGTTGACCTTCCTTTTTCTACGTCCTCCCACATGAGGGACGGGTGTCCAAATCCTCAGTGCAGCACATAAAACAGCAGAAAACCATGGATTTACTTTTCCTCAGTAAATGCTCAGCATGGGGTAAACCAAGCCACTGTGCTGGCATAAGGGAGCGGATGAGGCTGTGTACCTGGGCTGGATGGGCAGTGCTAGCTGGGCTGTGACTGCTGCAGGACTGTGCCCTCCTACGCTCAGCTGACACAGTTAACCTGGATGCTGGCAGCAGGGGTAGGTATAGTGGCTGTCCCAAGCATACTGATGTTGATTCTTGTTTATCTGGGAACTTGCATCCACTGTAATTTACCAAAAAATCAGATTTTGGAGTCTCTTTCTCGCTGGAGTTTGTTTCTGGATGAACAAACCTGTACTGGGCCTCAGTCTTTTATACCTTCTGAGAACAGTGTTGCTAATTCTGTCTTGTCTAATGTGTCATCATCCTGCATTTAGCACCATGCTGGAGGAAAACGGGTAGCACATATGTTAGCTCTCCTGTTCAAAGTGACAGCTGCTCTTGGCAAGTATTTGTGGAGGAGGTCCCTTGGCTTTTGCAGGAAAGGCCTGGCCTTCCCAGTCTGCCAGTTGCTAAAGCCCCCGAAGCTACCCCAGGATGAATTAATATAAAGAAGGATGCAATGTAAGAGAATCAGGGAAGTCTTTTTGTTTCTCTGTGCATTGAGGGGGTGTTGTTCAGTGACGCTGCATTTGCATGGATCTTTGGCACCAGGGTCACCCAGGCATGCCTGGCCAACTTTCCACATTGCCGCTGGTAACATTCACACTTTCTTCTACACATCCAGGGGTGCAGCATCCATCTAAAGAAAATCCAAGGAATGAAACACTCTCCAGTGCGCTCTTTATACAGTGAATGTGCAGGCACACATGCTGCTCAGCACTTTCCCTTTAGCTAAATTGCCAGAGAAGGAAGAAGTATGTCTTACACATAGATACTAAAAGCAGCACTGTGTGTCCTTGAGGTTGCCTGCTACTTCTGACTTCAGAGCCTACCTACTGTGCGGGTATCATTTTTTCCAAATGACCTATTAACTACTTGGGTATGTACAAATTAACACCAGGAGGAAGACACAACAAAAATCATGGAGCGGAAGGGCACCGTCACCCCCAGTGAAACCCATCCTGTTTCTTGCAGCACATTCCTGCAGCTTTTGGTTTCTGTTCCTTTTAAAACTTGCAGAGTGAACTTTACGGTTTGCAGAGCAAAGTTCTCTCTGAGATACCTCATTTATGTTGAGATAGCAATATCCTTAGCTAACTCACATCTTTGCTTTATTTTTTTACTCTCACACTGTGGCCATCTAGATCTGTACTGGCGGATCAGAGCACAACTAGAAGTATTGCAAGCAGCTTACTTCTGAGTAGCCAGATGCTAATGCAAAGTTTCTCCTTTGTGAACCTGTCAGGCAAAATGAGCTCAACAGTGGCACCAAACCACACCTTTGTGCATAACCTTCATCCCAGGTTCTGCTCTGGAAAATACGCTGTTCAAGGGCCCAGCCAGGTCCTGGTACCTCTGGACAGATGCTATTCTTGCTGCTGTCTGTCCCAGGAGGCAAAGCAGTGCATAAAGAAGAAATGCACTGCTGATAATGACAAGCACAAAGCCTGAGCAGCCTTATAATGGATTTATGCTTAAATTGCTGTAACACATGATTTGGGCTGTATGTTATAGAAAGCAGTACAGCACGAGCCACCCAAACCAAGAGAACATGAGTCTCGCCAGGAACTGGGTAAGTGCAGCAGTGACCCAGCCTGAGCTGGCTTTGGAGCCAGATTTTGGCAAGGCCCATTTAACCTTATTCTGGTGGCTAGAATGGGATGTGTGTGGCACCATACCTTGGGCTAAGCCATGATGTCTAGCTATAAAAAAACCCTGAAACAGATAAAGGAACCATTCGGGTTAAAAATGCTAAAGACTGTAACTAAGAAACGGTGGAAGTTTCTCTTCGCTTAGATGAATGTAACTGTGGGTAGAATACGGCTTCTTGCCTGGTGATGAGTTTCTCTGCAGATGAAGTTATTTTTTTCTCTTGTACTCCTCAACCCACACACAAACGAAGCTTTGCAGGCACCTCCCTGTGCTCTGACAGGCCTGACTGTGTGCCTCTTGCAGAGGATTATCCTCACTTCTCTGCCAAGGCGAGCACACAAAATGGGACCTGATACATGAGACGCAGCTTAGCACCATCCAGTTAAAAAGATGCACACGTGCATTTGTCACAGGATTGGCTACAACTGAAATGAAAGGGGGAATCAGCCCCATAGGGCTGGTAAGGAGATACAGGCTCATGCACCTTTCCTGTCACAAGTATGGGACACCCTCTGTCTGCAGCGGGACTGGCCGGCACCGTTCAGGAGGCAAGGAGGTTAGCAGGAGCTGGTCTATGTCAGCACCTGCTATTTCAGGGCTGCTTGGTACCCTTCCCAAATTGCTACACTGTGCAGAACCACCCCACAAAACTGATTCACTGTTGGCAGCAGAAATTAAAGAGGAACTATGCAAAAAGACTTCCAGATTTGTAAGATGATGTCAAATGTGAGTCTCGCACTCTGCCAAGCTGGACCAGTTTCAAGCCTTTATTTCAAGTAACGAGCATTGTAAACAAAGCTTGTTGTCTGGTCTCTCATGAGACTTCTTTCCACGGAGACAGTGCTGTCCCTGATTTGACTCTTCTGGGCTTTCAACTTCTTCACTTCTTCCTCTGCTGTCTGCCTGCCTTCCCTGCTACCTGTCCCTCCAGCTGAAGTCAGCCCTTCCCAACCCTCCTCCTACACCAGCACCTTGGCAGAAGAGCTCTGCAGCCCACACAGTGGCAAGCAGTGGCCTCATGGAGCAGTATCCCCAGAGCAGGGGGCCATGATGGGACGCTCAGCCTCGTGGCTCTGCGGCTGGGTGACCTGCAGGCAGCACAGAGCCATGCCCTTACCTCTGGCCCCTGCCCTGCAGAAATACGCCACTCCACACTGCTGCCACGATGACGGCGCTGGAAAAAAACAGAGGAATGTGCCTGAATGGTGCGGCGCTACGCACCAGTGATGCTCACTCACCCACCTGCTCAGTATGCCCCAGAGTGGGGAAGAGACGGGGGGGAGAGAGAGACAGACACTGGGGATATCCCTGGGGTTTTGCATGCCTTGAAGGGAGCAATGACCTCAAAGAGGGTCCCCCCCATCCCACGCCGCTGGAGAGGGAGCATATGTCTGTCCTGCTGGCACTCCTGGAAGCAGCGTTTCTATTAAGGCAGCTCCACTGAATGAACCTGAGAGCGCAGCTGCACAGCGCAGTGCACGGGCTGCAGTCCAGAGCGTGCATGCACACGCAGGGTCTGCCACCAGCACTCAGGGTGCACGGTGCCAGCAGAGGGCACTTGTGAACCGGGGCACCCCACGCACGGCACAACCCCCCCCCCCCCCCGCAGTGCAGGGTGCACGGCCCCACTGCTACCCACCGCTGTCCACCAGCCCTTCCCCAAATCCCGACCTTACCTTCCTATCTCTCGTCTTGCTTGCTTCTTGCCTGAGCCGTGCTCATCCTAGGCACTGCTTCCATGCCCTGGGGAGGTGCGCTGCATGTTTTTTGCTCTTGTGAGCAACCTGGGGCTGTGGGGCTTCACCTCAGTGCAATCCGAAGCTGCTCACATGTGCAGGGTCTGCTGCTGTCCCCAGGGATGCTCAGGGCTGCCGCGACCACCCTGAAGAGTGGGGTCACAAGCCAAACTCCCACTCTCCCTGGAGAAGCCGACATGATGCATGCTGAGCTGGGGGTAAGCTGGCATGAGAGCTGCTGCTAGGGGCTGTGCTTCTCTGTGCCCTCCCTGGCCAGAAAAGGGCTTGTGAGGCTTGACACAGGCATACTGAGAAGGGCTAGACCAGCTCCTGCACCTCTATTGTCCCAGCCACCTTCAGCCCCACAAGGCCACGCACTCAGAGGGGCCATGTGGACCAGGGGACAGGGCATTTCCATGTGGATACACCCCTGCAGTGCTGGTGGTGACCACACACTGCTCTTCAGGTGAGGAGTGGTTGCCCCGTGGCAGCAGCTGGTGCTACCCCCATGGCTAAAACACTGACTGTAGCATGGACCTGGAAAGCTAGATCACACTGAAACAAATCCTTTCATGAGCTGCAGGATTCATAAACCCCCATTTGGCACATATTCACATCCTTTCCTGGATTCTGCTGTGCTGCTTGAGAACTTTGCTTTTCTTCTAAGAGTACGGGGCTTATAACCTCCCTCTTCCCCTCATACTTTGATGCCTAGCTACAAATGTCTCGCCACATTACTAGTGAACTTTCACTCTGTTGCACCCTGATGGCTTGTTTCAGCAAGTATTTTGGATGTTTATGGTCTCCTCCAACTGCCAAGTTTGATTAAAATCAAACTTATTAGGCATGGTGGATGGACAGATGTATTCATGTGCAGCACAGCAGTCTAGTCACACAGCAGTTTTTTGTAGGGAGAAAAAGGCAAAAAATTAGCTTCACCAAAAAAGAACGTCACCACCACAATGAAGCCAGGGAGCAGGAAGTTGATTTGGGTATGCCTGGTAACGTGAGATCTCCAAGAACTCTTCACAGGTTGGGCTGAGTTGGAGATTGCAATGGTGAAAAGCTGGAGAGGGCTGACGTGCAGTGTGCGCAGCTGGACCTTGTGTAAGGACATCCACATATGCATTTTTCCTTTAAGGCCTGTATTTCTATTTCCTCATTCACAGGTTAAATAGGACATCTTACCTCTATACCAAAAAGAGGTGTGCCTTTACGTACTTAGATTTGTATACCTATATTTACCCATACACACATGATGGCACACTTGCGTGTGTGCAGAGTGCAAATGATCCCTGGCTGCAACAGAAGCTTCTTTCATCACAAAGCCCCGCTCTACTTCCAGAGCCATGTTAAGCGTGAGCAAGACAGTGGTCTCATGGAAAAAATGGCAATATTTTTATACCACTTACTTACACAAAACATAGCAGGCATTCATGGTAGGGTGCCACAACAGACTTGTGGAAAAATGTGTTAGACACTTCCTAACCCTCTGATGTTTGTACTGAACACTGTGCTGTAACTTCTTTTGCTATTGCTAGCTAAATTTAGGATGTGACATACATAATAGTGTCATGGGAAATCAAATTGACTCTACCTTGAGTCACAATCGAGGTCTGACTCTCAGTGCACTACAGGGAACTTTCCCTACAAGTGCCCAGTTCAAAGCTGAAAGAAAGGAAAGACAAATTTTACTAGCACAAGTCCAGGTATTTGCTGACAGCAGTGAAACATGGAAACTCTGGACTGACCTACAAGTTTTGAAGAATGGATTGTCTGCCGAGAGTCACGTTGCTGGGTTGCCTTTTGCTAACTGATCCATAAAAGATATCTGGAGAGCCTGGAGGCTTTGAAAGCTGGGTTTGCTCATTGAAGAAGGCAATTTATGAGCTGGTCCTTAGTCGAACGTTGACTGAGAATATCAGCAGTGATGGCATTAGTGTCATTGACACCAGCGTTGTCATCGTGATGCTCACAACATCAGGTTTAACCAAAGCATAAGGTGATTATTGGACTGACTTACAGAAGGTGTCAGAAAGAACTGAGAAACGTGTAGGTGAACAGACAAGAGGAAGCAGACATCTCTGTTCAGGCACCTTGACTGCAGGATAACTCTTTCTCCTTGAGCTTCCTCATGGCAAAAGTGATGCCCATCTTCCAAAGAAGCTTTCAAGTGGTTAGTGGAAGCCACTTGGGAAGGGCAAAGAGACACTGAGACCTGAAGTCAACTCCTTGTCCTGCCAGAAAAAGGAAACTCCTTTGTCCCAGAGCAAGGTAGATTTGTCCAGATTCAGGATTGCTCCCGGAGATTGCTGACCATTTCAGTTTTTAAAGATGAGTGCAGACCCTCCCACTGATGGCAACAGCCATACTTCCTGGGCATTCTCTTCCTGCTTCTGCTCTCTCAGCACAGCATCACAAACTGAGACCCTGCCCTGCCGGTTTTCACCATGGCCAGTAATAAAAACACATGTGTGCTTGCTTGTGCGTAGCATTGAACAGCTATAGTCCGTAGGATCAGATGACAAAACATCGATCTGGCGAGGTCCAGCTGGTCCAAACCTCAACACAAACCAAGAGAAACAGCCACATGCAGCGTCTGATCGCACAGAAGAGTGCTAGTCTTGAGACTAAGAAACAGTGGTGTTGTCAGGGGTCAAAGGATGGGACACGGTACCCTTCATCAAAGACTGCAGATGGCATATTAATCTGGAAGAGTACCTGTGAGCAGTCATTGAATAAACGTTGAAGGAGCATCCAAACACGTTGGACAAGAGCCCAGCTCCACAGACCAGCACTTTGGCGGCCCACCAAGCAGCACTAGAGGACGCTGAAATCAGCAGACCACGAGGGCTGAGGGAAGTGGTTCGTGCGTGTGTTGGGAAGTAGTTTTAACCAATCAGAAGAATGTAGATTCACTTCTCCTTGCAGTGACTTTGCTTTCATGAGACAAAGTAAACAGTAAATTAAATAGTAGCATTAAGGACTACTGGCAGGAGTTATTTATTGCACTTGAAAACCACTTGAGTGTCACCCGGTGTCCCTGAAGCACTCTGAGGCTCACAGGGCTAACCAGATACATTCAAGTCTGCCAGACCGCCAGCAGGATTTTGCCTGGTCAGCTGTCAGTCTCGCTTACCCCGTGAGTCACTGATGCCCACTGACTCCTCTCCAGTCAGCTGTGAGCAAAGTGCCTGCAGCACCCCTGGGAACAGCAAGGTTAGTCCTGGCTTACTGACTGTCGCTGCTCAGTAGAAGGGCAACACTAAATGCTCCCACCATCACCGCTGCTGCCTGAGACAGGGTTACAGGGCAGCTCCAAGGAGGTTTCTTTCCAGACTCATGGACTCGCCATTCATAAGAAACACATGTAACTGAGGGATGTTGGATGGTGCCCAGACCTGCTTGCCCAGGCACTTCTACTGGCTTGATGATGGACACAAGGAAACTCCTTCCTCAGGAATGTGGGGCAGCTCTGGGACAGGGCACCAGAGAGGTGGAGATCCCCATGCTGGGCAGCTTTCAAGGCTCAGTGGGACAAAACCACAGCTGACTTCACCTACTGCTGGCAATAGTCTTGCTCCAAGCAGGACGTTTGGCTGGAGGCCTCCAGAAGGCCCTGCTGCCGGCACTGCTGGGGTCCTGTGATTTATTCAACAAAAAGGTGGTCCTGGCCTGTCTCGCTTTGCAGAAAACGCGTTGAAACAAGCTCTGCTGAGCTGACAGAAACAGTTTACACTTAGTCGTGCCAAGTGAAGACTACCTGCAACCTTCCATGGGGCATGAACCCAAGCACAGCCTGCGCTACCCCGCAGCAGCTCGCAGCTGCCTCTTAACGCCCTCCGCTAAAGCTGAGCGTTTTTGCGTGCTGCTACAGTGACCTGCACGAACCTGCAGCCGTGGTTACTGCACGGTGTACCGGGTACCGTGCTGGAGAGCCAGCCAGAGAAGAGGGGCGCGCTCCCAGGGGCCAGCCCCGCCGCGGGGCTGCCCGCTCCGGTGCAGGGGGGGACGCTGCTTAGTCGCCGCTGGGGGAGGCGGGCGGCATGCCGGCGGGCGGGGGGGCCGGGGCGGGATGCCGGGGCGGGATGCCCGGGGGAAGGGGGGGAGGGGGGGCAGGGCGGGATGCCGGGGGGGGCGGGGGGTCCCGCCGGTGCTCCCCGCGGTGCCGGGCGGCGGGAGGCTGCGGGCGGGGCGCGGGGCGCGGGGCCGGCCCCCGGCGGGCGGAGCCGCCGCCGCCCCCGCCCCGTCCCCGTCCCCCGTCGGCGGCGCGGCGCGGGGCGGGCGGCGCTCCCCGCCAGCGCAGCGGCATGAAGGAGCCGTCGCTGCCCGGCACCTCGCTGCAGCGGGCCTGCCGCCTCCTCGTCGCCTTCTGCGCCCTCCACCTCTCGGCCACGCTGCTCTACTACCTGGCGGGCAGCGCCCTGGGGCCGCCGGGCAGACCCGAGCCGCCGCCGCGCCGCTCGCCGCCGCCCGCCAACCTCTCGCTGCCGCTCTCCCGCCCGCCGCCGCCCGCCGCCCGGCCCCGGCCCCCGCCCGCCTCGCCGCCGCCGGGCCCCTGCCCCGAGCCCTCCCCGCTGCTCGGTGAGTGCCGCCCCGTCGGGGTTCGGGGGGGGGGGACGGACACGACGACGACAGGAGGGCTCCGTTTCTTCCCCTCCTGCCGGCCGCCGGGTGCCCGCCGCCGTCCGCTCCGCGGAGGCCACGGTGGGGGGCGCGGGCATCGCGGGCGGCCGCCGCCGCCGCCCTCGCCCGGACGACAGCGCCCGCCGCCGGGTGCCGCCGCCGCGCGTTGGGTCCTGATGTCGCTCGTGGGTGTCTGTCCCCGCGGGGCGGGGGCGGGTGTGACAGCGGTGCGGCTGCCCACGCGTGCTGCCGGCCGGCCGGCGCAGCCTCGCAGCGCCCGGCGGAGGGGGATTGTGGGAGAATCCCCGGGGAGCCGGTGTTTGGGGGGACCGAGGCGCGGATGCTCTCGCAAGGAAGGCAGCGGCGAGCGCAGCCCCGGCGCTGTCGGGGAGCGCTGCCTCTCCGTCCGGCTAGGTTTCTTTCTGGTTGCCGGAGAGGTTGGGTAATTTCCTCTGGGAACTCTACCCAAAATAATACTCTTGCGCAATCTCACGGGAAGGATCAGACGGGCTGTTTGCGCTGTGCAGGCTTTCGCAGTCTTTTGTGTGCGCGGACCTGCTCGATGAGCGGCATAGATATAAAAGCGTTGTGAGGTAGGGTCATGAATACAGTTGTTATGCATCCCAGCGGCGCTTCCCACGTATTTGGTCCTGTGATGCAGTATCCTGATACGTGGCAGCCTGGCGTGTCTTTTATCTGCACTGGAGCTGTGCTCCCCACAGGCCTTTCCCAGGACTGCTTGGGTGCTGGGAGGCTGGCAGGCTGTTTGCAGGTGTGCAGCCTGCTGGTGGTCTAATTTTTACATTGATCACCTGTAGCTGTTTTGATCCACGGGCTTTGTCATAAGGCAGGGGTGGGAGCGAGGTGAATTTCAGCTTTTTTCCTCCCCTTACAAGGTTCTCACCCAACTTGCTGTTTGTAGTTGCTGCTCCTTGAATAGACCCTCCTATGGTGTAGGCACAGTTCGTTGCCATGACCTGCTGGCATCCCAGTTGGTAGTGACCTGGCCACAAGCTATTTGGGCCCTGGAGCCTGGGGATCTTCTCCGTCATCATCAGCGTGCCACGTTAGCACGGGCACCTTTATTACTGAAGATCACAACGGGGGAAGAGACTTCCGAGATGCTACCTGTGGTTTTCAATTTACGAAACCGACACAGAAATTCATAGTTTCTCTCTGTGCTCGCTGGTCAGCTGTTTATGGATCAATGCATCTGAATAACAAATGACTGGTTTGTTATTTTAGGAAGGTGGTTTTGAGGTCACTAAAAGGAACTGTGCTATGTTTTTTTGTTGTTGTTTTTGATTCGTATCTTTCACTTTTTTTCCCCTAGATCACTTTAAGTTGAAAGTGGCTGTGCAAGCCTGTCCTCACAAGAGTGGATGTGGGAGCCCTTTATGAATATGGCTTTGCTTTAAATGGTCTCCACTTACGCTGATCCCCTCAGGAGTGAGTCATGTGCTTTTGAAATGCCTGGAGTTTAGAGAAATGCTCTTAGTGTCTCCAAGATCCAAAGCGTTATCAGAGTTAGTTGCCGAAGGATCAATTAAAATATTTTATACCGTCTTTAACATCTTCAGTGCAATTTGCTGAATCTGCCAAAGGCCAAATGAGGCTATTGGAAGTGGTTACAGATGTTCAGAGAGCTACAAGGCCATGTAGAAAGTAGCTCTTTACAACACAGTAGGCAAATGGTTTCTAGCTGTGTTACCTTCAGTACTTGTGGGGTGGTGCAGTCAGAGGCAGGCTGGCACCGTCACGGCTTCTAGGTTTGTAGACAGCATGTAGGTGAGAAACCTGATGGGTATTTTTTTTTTCCTGCTCTTTTCAGGTTTTGGTAGCAAACAGCATTTGTAAAACAATCCTGTTGTGCCTCAGATGTTGGTCAGAGCTGAGTCTGCCCGGATCAACAGCTCATGTATCTCTAAGGCGGGTGGAGAGGCATACACTCTGCAGGCATTTCTGGTACTTAATTCACCCACCCAGAATTCAAAAAAATTCTTCTTTTTGTGCACAAAGCTCCTTATCGGTATGAACGTAACAAGCAGGAACCAGCAAGAACCTTCCTGTGATTCCCACCTTCCCAAAGTCATGGAGAAGTGCTCTGATGAGAACAGGTAGCTCTAACTGCCCTGTTCCCTCAGCGTAAACCTAAATTTGTTGAAATGCACCTCATCCTTTTTTTTTTTTTTATTTTCTGCCCTCCTCCTCCCCCCCCGTTGTTGGGAAGCATGTGATAAATCACGCAGGATATGTGTGACTGAGCTGCTCAGGCTTTTTGAATGGTCAAATAGCCAGATACTCGTTTCAGAGGCCCAGAGTTTTCTTTCTAGCGATGTTTAGAGGGAGTAGTTTACAATCCCTGCTGTCTGGCTCTGCAGCAAATGCATTAGCTGAATGAGGTTTAATCTCTACAAGAAGCTGCCAAATTTAAAATGCTTTTATGGTTCACTTGCCTTTATTTATAATTTAAAACATAAATCAGGGCTGGGGAAATAATACTATAATTCAACTTTGAATTAAAAGTCCTTAACAGCTATGAAATTCTCTAATACAAGGTAATATAAGCATTTTGGATTTATGTTCCAGTTGAGAGCTGCGTGCCAATGAGTATCTTAAATGGAGTATTGAGAAGCAGAGCCCACTTGCTGCGGTGAAATTTCAACATTTCTGACAAGTCCAAAAGCAAGCAAATGTAGATATATCCTGCAGGTGTCCATTCCCCAAACTGTTACGTTCTTTAGGAGCTGTAGAACAGTATTGTTTGGGGTTTTTTTAAAAAAAAAAGTTTAAAAGTTGCTCTATGGAAGTAGTATATATGTTGGCCTAAGTGCTTTCAAAACGGTTGAATGCTTTTCTTCTACCTTTTCCTTGAGTTCTTTGTGTTTTGGTGATGGGCTAGTTGTGTGCCTGCTGTTTTTAGGAGGGAGTGTGGAAAGGGGCTGGTTTTTGGCAGTGAGATCCCTCTCCAAAAGAACTCATCTTAAAGCAGCATTTATCTTACGGTGCCAGAAGTCTGCAAAGCACAATCTCATGGACAGGCTCATCTGTATTTCAGGGATGTCATTTTCAAGTCCTGCCCGATCGAGAGCACGTGTTGTTTATGGAGGTTATTTTAGAATACAGCTGTCTCCTTAGCCATTTTTGACCCTCATTTAGATACCAGGTGTGGCTGGTAAGGGATGGCAGACCGAAGAGATGTGTTCTTACCCTCAGCCCTGTGAGCATCTCATGGCAAAGACGACCTAAGGCCGCTAAACATGGTGCAAGTCAGGTGTGTGGCTCAACAGCTTTTCACCTCCAGGCTTAAGTTTAGAAAACTTGACATCCCCAAACCCTAATAATTAAGGGATATTGACAAAACAACAAATTTGGTAGGTTAATATAAGAACGAGTGAACTGTCCAAAGCACAAACCACCAGAGATGCACCCATTTTCACTAATGTTTAAAAAGGAATACAGTTTTCAAATGGTTATTTGCTGGGAGATCTTGGGCATACAAGGAAAACAACTGTTTCTTCAACATGTCAGAGTCCTGGATAGAAACTGATGCTTCCCACTGTTAGCGAGGCACGTTTAAAAAACCAAGGACGGAGAGAAGCTCGTTTGGCCAGCTTGTGGGTGAGCAGCTGTTGCTCAGTTGGAGGGGGGAGGACCTATGGCACAGGCTTTCTCTTCGATGCACCGCTTCTGGTGCTTGTGTAGTCAGTGCAAGCAGTCGCTCTAAACTGTAAATGCTGAAGATAAGTGATGAGGGTATTCTGATGCTTTGAGGTTTGTTCAGAGGAGACAGAGGTAGCCTGTCAAATCGGTGGTGATGCTTACAGAAGTTTTTGGAGGCTATGTGCTGCCTGAGAGGACAGCGAATTCACAAATAATGTAGTTTGAGGCCCCTGTATATGTGGATGTTGCATGGGCAGGGGTAGAGGATGCTTTAGCACTGGCAGAACCCTAGCGGAGCGTAATTCGGGGCGAGAGTGAAAGCCTAAGAGGTGCTGAAAACACCGTTTTTTAAGAAGTCTTCTGGTGGTGACTGTGCTGGAGGGGTTTGGTAGGTTTGGCATGCCTGGGGTCAGGTTCCTGTCACGTTGCCCACCTGCAGTCATGGGCTCTTGTCTCCCTGTGGGGGGTTTCTGCCCCAGAAACTGGGGGCCTCTGAATCTGTGGGGTCACTTAATGATACCAAGTGGTGGAGAAAGCATTTGCTTTACACGCAGCATCTCCCCCTCCTCTCATCTGAACTTGCTATTGTCTGCTTTGCTTTTTTTTTTTGTTGTTTTTTTGAACCTTTCCGATACAGCCGCTATCTCCGCTCCCTCCCGCCTCCCCCCCAACCCAGGTGCTACAGGCATTACTTTGCTCATGGCCAGAAGCTGGGGTTGTGCTGTGTCCCTCCGCCGCCTTGTTTCGAAGAAGTAAAACAGAAACTCAGAGAACAGCATGGAGAGGGCTGGGGGAGGGGGAGCTAACACGTGGACCAGTTTGCTCAAAGTTAGGCTTTCTTGGCCTCAAAAGAGAGGTTGAGAAACTGTGTTAAACTTCTCCAAAGAATATGTTTTAAGATGTTTGGCAGAGAGCAGATGCGCGATCCTGGCAACACTGCCGACAGCTCCGCAGCTACCCATGTGGTCGGGAGCACGTCGTACCTCTGACGTGCAGGCTTTCTTGGTGGGCAGGGAGCTGCCTCTGTGGTAAGAGCATCCCTAGCATCCTCTTACCTGGTCAAAGTGAAGGTCAAGGACTATTAATGGGGCTTGCAAACTAACTCAAAAGGGTACCATGCCTTCCTGGAGAACAGTTGTTTCAGGGACACGGCACAACATATGGGATGTGCTGGGGAGAAAAGCAAAGTTTTCTGTCTCGTGCATCTCGTGTTTTATAACGTGCTTGTTTCTCTGCCAGCGTTGATCTGAAGCAACAGCTAGTTTCTTTGGAAATTGGGCCAAGTTTGTGTTTGGAAAGAGACAGACGCTTGCAGCTTCCCGAACTGCACTTGGATGCAGAATTTGGTTAAGCTCTCAACTTTCCTCCTCTGGTGTGGAGCTCCTTAGTTAGACTTCACTCAGCAGATGGAGAACATTGTTGCTGTGTTGAGGGCCCCCCCCACCCCAGAGGTTAGTGTGCTGGGGGTGCACGGTCCTCAGCAGGGAGATGCTTTGGGTCTGGTGGCCTTGTGAGCCAGCCCGAGGCGCTGGGCTCCTGGACTCCACCGCTCACCTCCTCCCCTCGCTGGTGGACACTCCTTTTCAGCCAGCATCCTGCAGCTACAGCTCCCCTCCCTCCCTCCTGCGCACCTTTCTCCGCGGGGCAGGAGGGGTTTTGGTTGCAGAGGTTTTGTGGACAGAGCCAGCTAGTCCACAGCAGTGCTGCAGTGGTGGGGCCAAAGATCTGGGTTTTTCTGGGACATGGAGGGAGCGGTGTCAGTGTCCAGCTCACCCCTGTCTCTCTGGGCTGGAGAAGGTCTCACTGCTGAGCCTGTCCCCACCGGGAGAGTGTTTTCCTTTGTGCAAATCGGTGCCTAGAGCCCCTGCCTGCAAGGAGAGGTGCTTGGTGAGCCAGGCGTGGATTAGCACCTCCAGACGGGCAAGCGGTGGCCGTGGCCACCAGGGATGCTGGGGCACAGCAAACAGCCTTTCCAGCTGCCTCCCGGCTGCAGCTGAGCTGCAGGAGCTCGGGGCAGTCCCCAAGCCCCTGCAGATGTTTGTCTGAGAGAGGGCTGCTTTTTTCACCTCCCCTACCACCGGTCCCCAGACTGGGGTGTCACTGGACTCGCTTTGAGGGCACTTACCTGCAAACATCTCTTGCTGAAGCTGGAAATGGCCCTGTAAAGACTTTACAGGTCAGGTTTGCACAAACCTGTGCACTCGAGGCAGCAGGGTTTCAGCAGCCATTTCCCCAGGCATGCAATGCCCTGCTCCTGTCCTTGCCTCCCGCACTCCCCACCGGCGGCAGCACCCTGTGCTTTCCGGGGTGCACAAGCCCTGGCTGAGTTTCAGCCAGACAGACGCACCTCCGCCCCACCTGGCACCCGGCGCTCGCCCGCGTTATCTGGGGAGCTTGCCCCAGCCCCGGGGCAGCGCTGGGATCCAGGTGCAGCCGCCACCGGTGGGGTGGGATGGGATGGGGCAGGGGGGCTGCGGGGCTGCCTTGCGATTTGGGGCAGCCCCTGGGAGAGCCACGTCCCTGGGATGCCACTCAGCCCGGGAGAGCTCCTGCCCGCCCATCCTGTCCCACGGCAGGGTGGGGGGTTCCTGGCAGGGGGCAGCTCAGGCTTTTTCTGATCCAGGCCTCTCTGTTTGTTTGTTTTGAGTTTGCTGTTTGAGGGCCTGGAATTTAATTTCTCGGCGGCAGCGAGAAGGGCTAATCGCATGCAGATTGCCCGGCTCAAAGGGAGACAGTTCAAAGCCACTTCAGTGAGCGTGCGCTGGATTTGAGCCACCGATGAGGACTTTGCTTCTCTCCCAAAAGTACCTTCTTGTGGAAACGACAATCTTTTTTTTTTTTTTTCTTTTTTAAAGATGCCATGTACTAGTGTGAGACCTTGTGTTGGAATAGGCAGTGTTTGGGGTTGGATTAAGAAATTTTTTTCTCTGGCTGTAGTCTTTCAGTTAATCATGCAAACCTGCCATCATGCAGACCCAGTGTTGCCAGCGCGTGTGATGCATCCTCATTTTTTTCAGCCTGTTTCCCTTTGGGGTCCACAGTTGCAGGTGCCAGACGCTGTGTGAGCCTGCCCAAGACAGGGCATGTGATGGTGTAGCAGGCTCAAGCCTTGCGTTGTCATAGCTGACATCTGTAAGGGGATGCAACTTTGCAAGTGTAGACCAGCCAAAGAAAATGTATGCTGGTCCTTGGGAAGGCTTTTTTTTTCCTCACTGGGATATTTCTAGCCAGATCCAAGGATTTTTTTTTTTTTTTTTTAAAACGCTCATGGGGGAGCAAGGGCTGCAGGCAGCAAGGGGCAGCAGCTGCCAGCCAGTTTGCAAGGAGACAGAGATCTCCCCGTGGCCATTTTGGTTGCCTGCCAGGACAGAGTGCTGCTTGGGGGACCCAGCTGGATGAGGGGTGCTGGGGCTGGCCCTTCCACCGGTCCCGTCCCCCCCTGCCAGGGCTGAATCCCAATTCGAGCCTGGCTGGTGCCGCCTGTGTAGGCGCTGGCAGAGCTCTGAAGTTTAGCTGATTTTAATAGGAAACGCTCGCTTCGCTGAGCCGTGGGATGCAGCTACCTGCCTGCCCTGGAGCTGCCACGTGGATCTGGGGGCTGGAGCGACCCGTGCTCCACAGCCCGGGGTGGGGGGACTTGCCCCATGTTTTCCAGGGTGGAGCTGGTTGTTTTTCCCAGCCATGGCAGACTTGGTGTGGCCGATGGGCCCTTCCCTTTTCTGCTGGGCCCCTGCAAAGAGAGCTTGCTCTGGGTTTTTTTTTCCCTTTCTGTGAGTTCTGCTTCTCTTTTCCAGCTTTCCTTTCGCATGAGGTTTGTCTGAGCATGGCAGTGTGGGTGTGCACATGGCTCGGCAGCTGAAGAGCAGCGCCCAGCTCTCGGCCAGAGCGATGGAAACGTTATTTCCTGCTCTGTTTGGGGAGAGATTTTTTCTAACTTCAATGCTACATGCTTTTGCTTTCATTCTCACTAAATTAAATATCTGAGATTTGCGCCTGGCTTAAAGCGTGCAGGTGAATTTTGCCGTTTTTCCCAGTGAAGTGCTTGGGAGGGTGATTCAGTCTGCTGGATCACCTCTCCAAACCTGCCCATGAGCCCAGCTGCCCTCCTTCCCATCTCCATCTGCTGGGGCTGCACCACCCTCCTGGGGAAGGGTGTCCCCCACCCCATCCCACCTGAACCCCCTGGGGCTGCCCTTTGTGGCTGCTGCCCCATGTTGTATCACCCGCTACCACCTTCTTGGATGGAGCGTGGCACCGTCCTGTTCGCAGCCCCCCTGGGGAAGCAAGAGTACAATTCTGGCTCTGCGGGGCATTGCTGCTTGAGTTTTCCCAACACTTGTAGCATCTGTGGTCCAGGGAGGCTGGAGCAGCCTCTAGATTTATTATAGCATCAGGATTCTAGGCTTTTTGTGCGAGGGTCCTGTCATTCGGGTCAGCAGGATGAGCACCGGGGAGGCCGCATGCTGGCAGCCTCACACGGCAAGAGGTTTAGCTGTTGTGGCAGGCGTGGCCAGTGGGAAGCGGGGCATGAGAAGATCACCGGAGCTGTGGGCCGGGTTCCTGAGAATTTAGCGCTGCCCTGCCTCTGTTTTTTTGCAAGCCTTACCTTTTGCTTCATGTGAGAAGCTGCTTCCTGTTTGTGTGCACCACGCCGGCCCCCCAGCATCTGTGCCTGCACAGCGCTTTTCCTGTGCACCCTCCCTTTGAGCAGAAATGCTTCTGACTGCCAGAGACGGGGGACGGGAGGGGGTTGGCTTTTTTTTTGTGTGTGTGTCTCTCTCTTACCCTACCACTGCCAGCTAAAACCTCCTTTTACAATCTCTGAAGTGTTTGGATGTGATGCCGTGCTTTTGTGTCTTTTGCAAGCTTCCGGCAGTTGCTTATTCATGTTTTCGAGGTTTTCTTGTGCTAAAAACGTACGGTGGAGGGTCATGAAGCTTCTCGGTTGGAGCTTTGTAACTCTGAACCCAAAAGGCATCTGCCTACAAATCCCAGGCTGTGTGGGTGACGGGAGTTGCAAGTCCACATAAGCTCTGTCATGCCTGTCTGTTTTTTGCAGGGGCTCAAGATACAGTGGCTCCTATGTTAGGCAGTCACCTTGAAAAGAAGCAGAAAAGATTGAGATGGAGTGAATCGGGCTGGAAAGTTTACCTAGTAAACATGGACTGGTGGGACAGCACTTGCAGCAAACTTCACACGCTTTCTTGGCATGGGCAGATCATGTCCTGAGTCAGCATCCTTGGGAGACAACAGCTTTGGGGCTGCTTGCTATCCAGGTAGTCAAATTTCGGTCAAAACGATTTAAAATTAGCAACTGGAACCATGACTCTGGTCACCAGTTGGAAAGCCTGCGTTTGCAGGTTTGGATTTAGCCTTATCCTGCTTGGGAAGTGAACTGAAAGCATCGATTCGCAGCAGGTGGTATATTGCCATTGCTTTTTGTCAGCCACATGGCTTTATGAAGTCTAGTTTGTTTTAGCCATTCTGTATTTGAAAACAGCCTATTCAGGTTTTTTACATTTTCGTATTCTTACTGACGCCAGTGAATGTATTAACCGGGTGATTTGCATCAACCGTGTCTCAGAAGTGGCTGCCTTGCTGTACATGTACGGCGCCGGTGCCTGGGGTCTTCTCACTGGCCTGCATGTCGGCTGCATCCCTTGGGGCAGCATTTGCAAGAAGGTGTGCTGCCTTTAAAATGGATTTGATTAACTGGAGGTCGGAGCAGTACAGAGCATTTCTCACTAGTGTCCTTCAAGACTCTGAAACTGTTAAATCTCTGTATTCCGCAGCTGGTTTTTATCATGAATGTGTTTTCCTCTCCCCTTTTTTCCTTGCTGATGTTCCAGCCTCCTGAAGGCAAACAAGAGCAAGTGCTGGCAGGATGAGCGGTCCGTGTTTGGCCCTGGGGGGCTCGTGGGTGCCAGCCTGCAAAAAACCCTGCTTGCAGTATCGAAACGCTTGTGGCTGTCCTTGCCCAGCTGGAGCTCACACGCTGCCAGTGGGAGATTTCCACTGTAAATTCGCCTAAATGGCAAACTTTCGTTTCCTCCCCCCTTACGCTGCACAAGTGAATGCAAAGAGCCTTTGTTCGTTAAACTAGAAAGCATCCTCCGGGCTGATGGGGCTCGCAGTTGTTTCTCGGGAGCAGCAACTGGGAGCAGAGAGCGCAGCCTGCCCTGGCAGGAAGGGGCTTGCTCGGTGGGACGGCAGCCGGCCGACGCCTGGGAGCAGGCCGGGCTGGCAGGGCCCAGTGAAGGGATGTGTTGCTTCCGCCCTGCTGCTTCCTGCAGCGTCCCGCCGGGTCCGTCCCGCTGCTGGCAGTGGGGTGCGAGCAAGGCAGGAAAATAACATCAGTGGGCACATATGCCCAATGTAATCCTGTTTGCTGGCCATGACTGGTTAGGTGAACCGTGCCCAGTGCAATGCCCTTTGCTGTTTTAAATGCAGAAAAGTGTAGCATCATCCTAGCTGAGAGTCCCGGACTCCTAAAGGAGGTGATGCTACGGGGCAGAGGGATGGGCAGGGGTAAGCAGGCATAGTGGTGGGTTGAGGCCAGAGGCTGTTGTGGGACAGCGCTCACCACCACGGTGGGCAAGCGGTACCCAAGTTCGGAGGAAGCGATGCACTCTCTCCCCCTCCCGCCCCCACTGGCCTCACTGCTCTGGTGCCTGCCGCCTGCGTGTCCCACTGGCACGGGGGTGGCTGTGCCCAGCTCCCGATCCTGCCACCACCGAGCCCCTGTCCCGGTCGTGCCACTGCATGTTCCTTCCTGCCCCAGTTCCTCCCATTCTTGCCTCTTCCTCCCGCTGCAGAGCGCCCTCCGACCTCTCCATGCAAGCCACTTTTCGACTGGAGAGGCTTCGGCCCTGGCTGTGCAGGGGCCGCAGGGCTGGCTGCCCACAGGGCAGGCATCCGCAGGACCCAGCTTGCGCCATGGGGTGGAGAGGGTGAGGAACCAGGCAGGCGGGTCAGGGGTGCAGCTGGGAACCGTGGGAGTGCTGAGAGCATGGGCAGACTGATCCCAGTGCCTGGAGTCTGAGAAATCGCAGCCTTCTCTTTGTGCGAGAGGGAAATGTGGAAACTTGCCCATTTAACTTGTGCAAAATGCAGAGATCAGGACATCCCTTTGCATCCTGCCCTTGATGCCAGTTTCTGCAAGGTCTTGCCTCCACTGTGCAGGCAGTGAATCAGGCAGCAAAGCTTCCTTGCTGCCTCCGGGGGTACACTGAGCACCTCTGCCTGTTTGGCCGGTCTCCTTCTTGCCATCTTGAGCCTGAGTGAGCACAGGTTTGTGGAGCAGCACAACTGAGCTAAAGTAGCTTCTTCTAGATAAATAACCAGGGAATGAGCTGTGAGCCTGGAGCATTATTTCTGCTTTTTTAGTAGTCACGTGTTGGGGTATGCACAAGGTTGATTGTGATGGCCACTGTCTTTTAGAGCACTTGCGCCCCTTCTCAAGGGGCTCCATAAGTGCAGTGTACCCACCACTGGCATGTGCACACAGAAGTGTGCACGCTGTGCGTGCCCTCGGAGGGGCCTGGGGGTCTCTTCAGCAAATGCAGGGAGACGGTAGCTCTAAGACACATGTGCGAGTGCGTGCATGGATGCACATGCGTGTGTTCACACCCAGATGGAGGAGAGGGGGAGGGTAGAGCAGCCAAATCTTTTAAGGAGTGATCCCCAGCCTAGTGTTTATGGTGAAGACCTTCTGCTTTATGCACAGGAGCCTCAGCATCCCCATCCGCTGCAGAGGTTTTAGTGGGAGCCTAGTGCAAAGCCCAATTTATTAGCTCGCCATTGCTGGGAGCAGGACATGGCAGCAAGAGAGGTCCTTCTGCAGGCAGCTTGTGCGCTGGTTAGGTTTTTGCAGCAAGTCTGTTCATCAGGGCTGGAGCAGCTGGAAGCAAATACTGCAGAAAGGCCAGCCTGGATGTTAAGAGAGAGCATCCACAAAAGGGCTGTGGTCAGCAATGCCGTGTTTAGCCACGGACCCATGTACAGCTGTATGGGAGGGACTGCTTTGGAGCTGGCATGGCAGAGCAGAGAAGCCCTGGCAAGCAAAGAGCACTCGTGCAGCCGCATGAGCCGAAGTCTTGCACAGTAGGTCTCATCGGCCGTATCGGTGCCCGGGGCTGTCACTGCCCTCTGTCCCTGAGCTCAGCCTTGAGCAGCTCGGTGCCTGCCATCCTCTCCGTGGTGCCAGGGGGGATTCTCAGTTTTACACACCAGTTTTGGCACAGATTATTTTGGCGGTTTCAAAACCTGCCGCTGTTGAAACCTTGCGCAGGAATTGCCAACCTGCATGCAAATCTGGATATGGTTTTTTTAGCAGTTCTAATACAGGACTTTTAATAAATAATGGGCATGCCTACAGAATACTGAAAGTATCTAAAAGAAAAAAAACAAGAAAGGGGTTTTTGTTCACTTTGCATGTGGCTAGCCTTGGCATAAGTAATTACATCGGTAGGAGAGCAGGACTATTTTTGAAGTGCTTTACTCTCACGCTGTGCGAGGTCGGTGAGAGCACAGACGGCAACGCTCTTCTCTAGGCTGCTTTCATGGTGCACGTGCCAGTGGGAGCGCAACTGTTGGTTTGCCATGCAGATAGGAGGATTTTCAAGACTCGTTTGGTGTCAGCGACTTGGTTGGGGTCTGATACCGAGAGACTACAGCATTTGCGGGTTTGCTCTGAATGGTGTTGTGTGGTTGCTTTGCGGATGGCTGGTCCAAGCTTCAACACCTCCATGCACTGCTGGGATTTTGTTTGGATCCAAACGTCTGTTTTTAAAAAACAAAAAACAAACGTGTAAAGGATGTGTCCTCAGAGAAATAAATTGTGTGTGCTAACTCACTTTGTGCTGTGCGTCTCTTCCAGTTGGTGCACTACGTGTGGAGTTTTCCCAGCCTGTGAACCTGGAAGAAGTGGCGAGAATAAACCCAGAGGTCAAAGAAGGAGGTCGTTTTGCTCCGAAGGACTGTATAGCACTTCAGAAAGTAGCAATAATCATACCGTTCAGGAACCGAGAGGAGCACCTGAAGTACTGGCTGTATTACCTGCACCCAATTCTCCAAAGGCAGCAACTAGATTATGGAGTGTATGTTATCAACCAGGTAAGATGCTAAAGACACAGGACTTTATACCGCTCTCATGACACTGCCCGTGCCCCCTAAAACAGAGGAGTGGTTGCTTTATCCTGAATGGCAGTGAGCTGGCAGGCAGGCATAAGGTTGCTTTTTAAAAAAAACAAAAAAGGCTGTAGCACTACAAAAAAAGTGAAAATGAACATGAGCAATTTTGCTTTGATGATTTTGATGGAAAACGTGAGGTCCCGTCTTCTGGTCAAGCACAATTCACGCTAAAGAGCTTCTGCTTAAAAAAACCACTTGGTGAGGAGGGAAAAAATCCCTAATAGCACAACCCAATCTAATATCTCTTTCCAAATGTTTCTTTTTCTCAACTGCTGCAGGAATTGCATACAGAGATCTTTAAGGTGGCAAAGTAGCATTAATGCCTAATCTGGCATTGGGTGTGCCATAAAGCTGTAGGATTTCACTTACTTTCTTGAGCAACTTCTGTTCATGTTAGTGCACAAAGTGTCAGGATGGAGAAGGCAAAGCTGTGGCAGTGGAGCAGGTGAGTGATTGTCTTCAGGTGAACAGAATAGAAAAGAAACAAGTAGTGACGGGGGTTTTTTGTTGGTTTTTTTCCTCGACATCTGATGGCCTTAGACCTGGCTTTAAAAAAAAAAAAAAAAAGGCATGTTTCACTCCAAACAAGCTGTCTTAATTTATACCATAAAGGTGGTTAAATACGTGGGTGTTGTTCACACTTGGAAAAGCTTAAAATGTGTAGGCATTTGCGTGGGCTGCAGCATGAAAGGGCAGATGCAGTTCTGAGAGCCCCAGCAGAGACCGCTGGCTGGACAATCTCACAGCACAGTTTCTCTCTTGGATATGTATTTATATTCTGCTTTCTCAGCTCTGTAAAAACTGAGATGAAATAACACGCTTCTTCAAATGTAACTCCTTAAATTTGCGGATCAGCTGATGTGTTTGGGCATATCAAACACCAGGAATATTTAAAATAGTCACCCAAGCGATAAGTTTCCTCACAGAATTGAAAGTAAGGGGAGACCTTTTTCTAGAGAGAAAACCAATAGTCCGTTACTACTATTTCTCTTACTTTGCTCATTGCCAGGGTGCCACAGATCTGGGCAAAAGTGATTTGTGGGGAATTAGTGGTAGCTCCCAAGCACAGCAGCCAAGATGCTCCGGTGTCTGCAGCCAACTGTGCTTGTGGCCTGGTGGCTGCTTCGCTGAGGGCACAAGGCGTTTCTGCAGCATGCGGACTGGCATGCTGTGCCCTAAAATTAAGCCCTGTAAGGAGACCCTTCCTGTGTAATGCAAAGAGCAGCTGGTGCTGTTGTGGCCCAGCAATGCGGGGCCAGCCCCAGCCCTTCGTCCTTCAGGCTGCATTTCTTTGCACATGCAGCATTTACCTGTGCAAGTTACTGGTGCCACAAGGTTGCTTGAGCCACGGTTCCCACTGGTCACTGGAGTGCAGGTGGGTGAAGGTGGCAGGACAGCATGCCTCACTTTTCTGAGCGTGGCTTGGAAGCAAGGGTGTAATGCGGCTTCCAGCAGCGGTCCTGCGGCGGGGGCTGCTGCTTTCCCGGCCAGGCATAGCTCACCAGCTGGCTCTGTGGAGGACCGGGGAGAGCTAGCTGCCTGCCCACAGTCCAGGGGCACTGCTTGTGGGTGAGTGGCCATCTCCATTGCAAAGAGCCAGTGGTGCAGCTGGGGCTTGTATTTCCCCATCAGTGGCGTTCAAGGGTAAGGAAAGCGAGGGGCCCGATCACGTGGAGGTGCGCCGGTGCCCATAAAGGCAGGCAGTGTCCAAAGCCTGGTTGGAGTTCCTGCTGCTGCTGCGATGGTGCATGCTGGCTTGCGTTGCCCTGCGTTGCTGGCTCCTCCTCTTCTCTGGTCCTGTCCTCCAGTGCTAGGGCTGTGGGGCTGTCTGTGTGCTCTAACCCTCACAAAAATTATTGAAGCAAATGTTTTTTTCAGATGCATCCCTTGAGCAAAGTTGGAGCGGGAGTGTCATGCGGTACACAGGGTATATATGTCCTGGACACAGCCAGTAGTCAGATGTAGGTTAGCAAGTAAGACTACTTGATTTGTAAAATAAACATGCTCCTGTTGCATGCCTCTAACAAGCTGTGTCTGGAAGAGGCAGAGCGGTCAGTGGTGGTAAACCCACTGGATGCATCACCCGAGGGTGAGTGGGAACATTGAATAGAGAGAGTTGCAGAAAAGGTATTAATTCTGCCAGAAGTGCAGTAGGAAAATGGTCTTATTTCTCTGCTGTCTTGACAATTGCTTTTCTCTTTTTCTTGTCTGTCCTTCCCTTTGCATCTGCCCTCCTTTTTTTTTTTTTTATTTTATTTTTCCTTCTAGTGGGGAAATATTACCTTTACTTGTTAATCCTGTCTATATCAAAGCAATCACTGAAGCAAGGAGAATTACTGTGTGATCTGGTTCTTACACGCTGCCTACGTGCTCTTCTGTGCTCTGCATCTCATAGAAAGAAAGAGGAGCGCTGAGCCCTGCTACTGCTGCACTGGTAATGTCAAACTTCTTCCTTTCAGCGCAATGTGTTTCCGTCATGAGTCCGTTGTGTCTCCACCATGCTGTTCTTGCGTGCCTGAATGCCTCAGAGTAGGACTTGGCTGAAGTCAGGGCGATGATGTTTGTAAAATGCCCCGTGTGTAACAGGAGCCAGTGGAAAATATATATTATGCTTCACCCTCCGTACTCCACCCCCTGCAAAACCCAAACCCGACGCATGGAGTACCAGTTGTAGGATCTTTCAGATAAATCTGAGATGAGGACATACGGCTGGGTGCGCTTTTTGTAGCACCCATTCGATGCTGTGCAAGCATGACTTCAGCAAATGAGAAGGCAGTGGCGAATTTGTGGCGTCTCCCTCAGGCCCGCTTGCTCCTGCCCTTACCCACATGCTCTCCGGTGCTTTCAGCCATTGCCATCTGGGCGCTCAGGTCTAGAAATTAGTTTTCTCGCTGCAGTTCAGCCTGTGCAAATGCCCGTGCAGCCAGACTGAAGTTTGGGAAAGGGGAGACTTAGCAAATTCCCTGAAAACTATGCAGTTGTTCAGTCGTTTTCCACTGGCCCCTGGCGTTACCTGCAGTGTCCTCAATAGCAATTTTTCAGAGTGTGTGTGCGTGTGTGAGTGTGGAGTGGTTGGGGCATCGCACTTATTCATGTTATTTTGCAGGGGGTATCAGGACCCCCCAGGTATGCGGGCAAAGGAGGGAATTGGCTCAGCTCCTGCTTACTGTTGCAGTGGTGGGGGACGCAACGGTAAGCGTTCCCCTGTGGCTGCTCTCTCCTGCTGCCCGATGTAATGGTGCTGAGGCCTCAAACAACCTTCTGACAGAGAAACAGCAAAGTGTCTCCTGGTGTCCCTGTATGGCCCTGGAAATCTGTTTCTACCTTCTCAAGTCCACTGGAGCATGGACTTTTATGTGGACATTGTGTGTGTGGTTCAGGCTGTCTTGACGGATCCCTGACTTAGCTAGCAACCTCCTGTTAGAGGTGATGGCTCTGTCCTAGCCAGCCAGAAACACATATCCTCACCATTACCTCCCTGAGACCCGTCAAGTTTAGGATCCAAGTGAGGGAGATGCAGCCACAGGTCCTCTGCACTGCCATGCTGTCTGCAGGAGGAATCACAGAGCTGCCTCCTACATGCAAGTGGGAGGCAGGACAAAATTGGGACAGATGTCTTCTTGCTGGTTTGCAAGCCCTTTAGCTTGAGTGACAGTTCCAAAAACCTCAATTTTATCTGTCTGGCACAAAAAAAAGGTAGCGTCCTTTGATAGGTCTGGCTGAGCAAACCAGATTCAGCAAAGGTAAGGGATGGGAAGTAAAAAAGCCTGGATGTTCTTTTGCTGGGGCTGATCATCTGCAGGTGTGAGGAGTTAGCATCAGACCCTGCTTGACTGAGGCAGCAAGTTGTCCCCCTTCAGCCAGTCTCTCGTGGACCAGGGAATGGGGATGGACTTGGATGTGCTGGGAGAGACATAGAGAGTAAAATCAGGAGCCAGAAACAGGTGCTAGGCACCAGCACTGAACTCAGACATGGGTTAAGTTTCAGGACAAGAGAACACAGGGAAAAAAAAATGTCAGGGAAAAAAATAGCAAAACATGCTTGGACTACATCTTTTCTGGTTGAAAGCTTAGGAAATAAGCATGGAGGCTACATCTAGAGCTTGGCTGCATTGTCAAAGCAGCAGTCCGCTGTGCATTGCCTGGCTCTTCAGGATGATGCTCCTCTGTCCAAGCAAGTCCAAACTGATCCATTTCCTTGTGGCAGATAACAGGGAGCCTCCATGGGCTGAGGAGCTGCCAAGCAGAGGCGAGGGCTGGAGGTTTCTTCAATTCTGCTTTATCTGCTCTCTCACGGGTCGCCTGTGGTACTGTGCCCTGTGCTGACCTGGAAGGGACAGCAGTACAGAAAGGAGATTTCCCAGCTCTCCTTTTTTTTTTTTTCTCCTTTCAAAAAATTGGGGATCAGTCAAAGATGGAAGCCTGCAGCATGTTTCTGAGTTTTGAGAGATTTGAATCTCAGATACTGCAAGCACGCCAGTGCTTCCACATTGCCTTAGGTAAAGAAACAGAGCTTTCTGCAAAAAGCAAAACCTCTTCTTGGTCTTTTTTTTGCTCTGATACACAATGTAAAGCCCTGCATACCTCCTGGGACAGAAAACCAGCCTCCTACCCTCAAAGGAGTTACAATTGATAACAGCATTGCAAGGTTTGCTGCATGAGATACCTGCTCGCTGTAACGTTACTAAAAACTGGCTTGGAGAGGGGTTTTTGTTTCCTTTTTTGGTTGTGATTTGTTTGTTTCCCCCCCGGGCCTTTTGGATCCCCCAGTGTGAAGCTGTGTGGCCATTTGGGAGGAGAGTGGCAGTGCCCATGTGAAGTGTTTGCCGTGTGTCTGGTCCCTCTCCACGCGTGGGGCCCTGGCGTGGGCTCTGCCGGAGTCCGGTGGGTGAGGCGGCAGGAGAGGTCCCGTGCGCTCTTGGTCCAGTTACTGCGCTGTGCTTTGGGGTTTTTTTGGGGAGAGGTTTAAAAACGCAGCTCCTCGTAGCATTGTTCATCCCTAAGTGTCACCCAGAGGAGTTAGAGGCTACCTGAAGGCATGGGTTAATTACAGCTGAGCCTCTGCTGGTAACCAAATCGGTGTGAAGTGCCCTTTGCCTTGAAATTTCATTACAAAAAGAGCAGCCAAAGGGTGTGAAATGAGGACACTCTCCTAGACTGGACCCAGCAGGTGCTTTGAGGTGTGAGCACATTGCACTTTGCACCAGCACCGGAAAAAGTGCCCCTTGGGACTATGGAGCCAGGCCCGGGTTTGGTACCATGGGACCAGAGGAGTGCTCAGCAGCTGGGGCTGGGCAGCCCCCTTCGCTGGGGGAAGAAAACCCCCCGATCCCACAACCTCAGCTGATCCCTCTCCCCAGCCTCTTTGTTCGACTTGCCTTCATTTTCTGCACTCAAGTTTTCACTGCTTTTGCTTATGCATGATGGTGATCATCTTCCCACCACCTTAGTTATTGTGTGAACCCTTTTGTTTCAGGTGAGGATGCTGAGAATTTGCTCAGATCCTCCTCCACGAAAGCTCACTCCTCCCTGTGAAGTCATTTATGCCCAAGGCAGGTGATGAATGCTTTTGAAAACCTTGGTTTGACACTTGCATGTTAAAACCTTCATTTGAAAGGTTTTTGTGGCCATTTCAAGAACCTGCATTGGCTCTCCAGCCACAAGTCCATTAACCAGTCTGGATTAAACAGTTTCCAAACTGATTATTTATTAACCAGGCAAAGCCATTTGGGAGGAGGTGATGTTTTAAGCTGCTGCTCCTTGGGCACAGTATTTTATCCGTCCTTGATTCGCGTCCCACACTAGGCGCGGGTACCTCAGGGTGGGGGGATGGCTTGCACGGCAGGGGAGTCCCTTGGCTCGACACTGCTCAGAGGGCGTGGAGGGGGAAAGGTGGGATGTGGTAGAAGAGAAAGGATTTGGCAGTCTTGGTTTCCAGGCTGGCAAAAAACTTCAGCCTCCTTCAGTGATGCCCTATGAGTTCCCTTCCGCCTGCTCTGTTTCCCTGCACAGGGTTTGGGTTTGAAGCTGCTGCTGCAAAGTTGGGTCCTGGATTGGAAATCCTTACTCTCAAACCACCAGTATTCTTGGGTTTGTGGGTATGATGCTGTTGTTTTTTGAAAGTACTCAAGCAATTTGCGAGCCCGTACTTGTGCTCAAAGCCGCGTGTGCTTTCGAAACTTTTCTGCCTGAGAGAGGCCAAACTGATTCTCCTCGGGCGCCTTGTTGCTTGGGGAGGAAAGCAGAGATTTTCCTGCCTCGCTCTCTGCAGGTCCCTTCGTTAACTGCACCTGCCCTGGGATAAACGTGCCCTGCTGAGGTGTCAGCTCTTTTCAGGTCCTTCCCATCATGGTGACAGCCCTCCTGGTTTCATTTTCCTGGCGAGGCCCCCGGGATGGATGGTGCGTCATGCCATGCTCTGGCTGGCAGAGGAGCAGCGAAGAAGGGGCTGTGCGCTGCAGCAGACGGCAGCGTCCTGCGTGCGAACTGTAGCCCTTGCAGGAAGCAGCTTGCACCGGCCTGCCGTCCAGTAAACAAGGCTGTGTGTCACAGCCATGTGCTGAAGCAGCAGTGCCCTTTCCAGGGCGCAGGGAGTGTCCTGCTCCCGTGCGTGCTTGGCACAGGAGCAGGAGCGAGCGGCAGAGCGGCAGACCTTAGCTCCTGGTGCCACCCCGTGCTTTGCAAATGGGGTCTGGCACATGCTTACGCATGGTGCTCAGCAGAGGCCACACCACGGTCCCGCAGCCATGTTGTGGCAGAGCTTAGGAAGAGGGTGCTGAAATCCTGGCCACAGAAAGGTTTTGGTCCATGGTCCTTGTCCTGCCTGTAAGCTAAAGCACCGCCAAGGCTTCTCTCTGTAGCAAGGGTCCCTTCTTCCAGAGGAGCTCGTCTCTCTTTGCTTTTCTCCACGGCTCTGAGAAGCCCCAGCTGCTTGCCCCGGCGATCCGTAAAATGTGTCACAAATTCAGTCCTGAAATGCCTGTGCGTGGGGTGGGACAGGGGGACCGCTCAGCATCAAACCTGCCCTCTTGGAGCCTCCCACCGAGAGAGGGGAGCTGAGCCGGGTCCAGCCTTCCCTCAGCCATTTTGGCTGCCCCTGCGGTTTGCAGCTGGCTCAGGTGCCATCGTCCTGCAGGTGGCATTTCAGGGCAGGCTCGCTGTGGACATCCCGTGGGTGCTGCGGGGGGAATGCTCGGGCTCGAGCTCAGTCCCATCACAGGCATGCCAACCCAGTGCGGCGGCACCCGTGTCCAGCGACAGGTAAGACTGCTGATGTCAACTGTTAAATTTAAGTCACTTAACTGTTTTTATTTGTTTTTCAATTAGGATGGAGAAGAAGAATTTAACCGTGCTAAACTGCTGAATATAGGATTCGCAGAGGCCTTGAAAGAGTATGACTATGATTGCTTTGTGTTTAGTGACGTAGACCTTATCCCAATGGATGACAGAAACACCTACAAATGTTACAGCCAGCCACGGCACCTCTCTGTATCCATGGATAAATTTGGATTTCGGTGAGACGCCTTTTGGAGGGGCATTTTGTTCCTAATATCGCCGTTAGCCTAGCAGGCCAGGCGCAGCGTTACACATCCCCACCCACCATTGAAAGCATGGGAAAATGTCTCTGGCAGAAGCCTGTCTTGGCGTGTGCGTCCCTGCAGGGAGCGGGTGGCTGCGAGCGGGATCGGCTGGAGGGGAGGAAGGGGGAGAAATGCAGCTGAGCAGTTTATTAAAATTCACAGCTTCTGGAAAGTGAAACGTAGGGCAAGGAAAAACTAAGAGCCCGTCGTTTTGCAGATGCCCACGTATCCCTTCTTGTGTTTCAGGCTGGAAGCTGGAAGACAGCTAGTGTTTCCACCCAGTCTGAAAAGTGAGACACTCTCACACAGTGAGAATTATGTACCGCTTTAAAAAGACTGCATCAGACACTATTTTAGGAGCAAAACGAAATATTTTTGGCTGTTCGATTTTTGGGCCACTGAGGGACCTGCCCTGGTATCTGAGCGCAACACAAAACGAAATGCCTTTCAGCATACATTTGGGTTCAGCAAGCTGCTGTAAACTAAAAATGTGTCC
The DNA here is from genome assembly GCF_018139145.2 of Gymnogyps californianus. Taxonomy (NCBI): domain Eukaryota; kingdom Metazoa; phylum Chordata; class Aves; order Accipitriformes; family Cathartidae; genus Gymnogyps; species Gymnogyps californianus. Next base: position 15,778,708 of record NC_059500.1, on the reverse strand, counting down.
TGCTTTTCCTTCCCCTCCCCGCCTCCCCCCCCATTCCAAATCCCCAAAGGGGAGTTTAAAAGCTCATCTACAAAGTGAAAACCGGTCGTGACCCCATGGTGGCCAGTAGTGCTAAAGATACAGCAGTGGTGTTGGTGGCAGGACTCCTGCACGTCTCCACTCCAGACCCAAGCCCTGCTTGGAGCAGGACTGGCACTGGCACTGCAGCAGCTGCAGTTTTTTCTTGCAGCTAGGTGAAGCTTAGAGCAGAAATGCAGGCCCCAGGGGTTTCTTCTGCTTGTTGAAGCACAGACAAGGTCTGTGGTAGGTCCTGGTGATCCCTGCGTGGGCCCTCTCCTTGTGCTGTGGGTCTGAATTTTGTCTGTCCCTGATCCCCGGTGAATCGTCCCCCGTTTCAAGTGGGAGCTGGTTGGCTTTGTGCATGCAAGGTCACGCTGCCAGCTTGGTTTTGGGCGGCGAGCTTTCCTTTGGAGCACTGGGGAGCGTGGAGGCAAGCGGTGGAGCTGCGGGAAAAGAAGGCTCTGCGGCACCTCTGATGCCTCGCTGAGCTCTTGCCACTCCTGGGGCATGCATGTCACCCATCCGTCGTTTGGCGAGGTGATGTGCATCACCAGCCTGTCCTTTGAGGACAGTATACTTCTTAGTGAAAGGCTGTAGCCGTTGCCAGTTGCAAAATACTTCCCAGCTGTATTTGGGACCGAGCCCACCAGCTCCCTCTGCCTCGGCCGAGTCCAGGGCACCAAAACACGAGCTGCTCCCTGCTGCAGGGAGGTGCCGTGCGGTGGGTGCTGGCTCACCGTGGGCTGGGGTGGAGGGCAGCGGCAAGCCCTTTTCAGGCGGGCAGGCTGCTCCTTGGCTAGCACCTCTCCTCCTCTAATGGCCTTTTCTCTCTTCTTCCAGGTTGCCTTACAATCAGTATTTCGGAGGTGTGTCTGCCTTGAGCAAAGAGCAGTTCACAAAGATCAACGGGTTCCCAAACAATTACTGGGGTTGGGGTGGCGAAGATGATGACATTTATAACAGGTGAATAAATACCCTCCTTGGCACCCGGAGTGCCTCCAGGGTGGGGATGAGCACAGACCTGCTGCTCTCACCTGGGGGGGGGGGGGGGGGGGCACAGGGTGTCTTTTCACCCTGACCACGGGAGCCTCCCCTCCAGCTGGGGGACGGAGGTGGCGCAGGGTGACCTGCTGGCTCAGTGAAAGCCTGTTTCTGCTGGGTGCTGGCAGCCTATTTCGTAGCTCCCAAGGTGTGCAGGGGAGTGGGTCCATCTGGAAAGATCCCACCCCTGCCCCACACAAGCATCGCTTGTTTGCCACACAGCCTTGCAAGCCCGTGCGTGGGTTGGAGCAGCACACTTCTGGGTCTCCCAGCGCTGGCCAAAGGAGGGGGATTCAGGGCATGTGGTGGGGTGGAGAAGACCTTGACCCACCTAGCCCAACACAGCTCGAGGCTTGTCTGGGTCTGCAGCATGGTAGTGGATCCCTTTATTCCCAGGAGACCTTCGTTTGTCAGGCTGTAAGCGGCTCTAAATAACGCCATGAGCTGTCGCTTCCTGCCCGGAAGGAAGCCAGGCAAGGTTCAGAACTGCGGGAGAGGAGGAAGATGTTTTCACAGGGCAGGCTGGGACCGCCCCTGCCTGAAGACCAGGGCAGAGGGTGGATGTGGGGTTGTGCTACCTTACGGCTTTGTGTCCCCAGGGCAGTCGCTGTGAGAAATCATCGTGGGGAGCTCAGATTTGGGAAGCCCTCTTCACATTTCTCGATGGCAAAACCACTCTGTGTGGTCTTTTCTCTAGGCTTTCCAAGCTCTTCTGGGCTTCAGGAAGGGTCTTCCTAAAAATGCTTGTACCTTCCTGAGGTTCAGCACTTCTGTTTAATAAACCAAGCGAGGGACAACCTTCCAGTGGGGCAGGGCATTTAGAGCAAGGTGGTAGTCCTCTCTTTTTGGGGGCACTCAGGTTTTGAGAAGCAGAAGATGCTATATAGAAATGAAATGGGAAATGCAAAGAGGAAGAAACCAGGTACTTTTCCAGCATCGGTGTCCATGAACTGCAGGTGCCTTGCAGAGAGCATGCAAACAAAGACAGGCTGCCCCTTGCCCGGTGGGTCCCAGGTGGGACCATTGTGGCTCTGACCATGTGTCCCCCCCATGCTGCTTCACCACCATTCACTTCAGTTTCTGCCAGCACTGCAGCTTCCACATCCTCAAAAATGAATGCACTTCTGGCTCCTTTCCAGATGGGTTAAAATGCCTCCCATTCAAATTCTAGTCTACAGCCTGGAGCAAGGTTAATGCAGGCATTGGGCGTTGGTGGAGCTGGCGGTGCAGGGGTGGAGGTGAGGGTGCGGTGAATTAGCAGATCCTTGGTGTTGGCAGGGGGACGTCTCTTTTCCCCATGCTGATGTGGCCGTGTAGAAAGGGACTGGTTTTCCCCGCTTTTGGTGTTGGCAAGCCTGCAAACACACTAACAACATCCTCAAAAAAAAAAAAAAAAAGAAAAAAGGCCAACCCCCCCAAACCAATGGTTATTTGTGGAAGGTGTGGCAGAGCATCCCACATCCGTCTCCTGTCACGAGTGTTTAATGTACTTGCTTTTTACAGGCTGGTGTTTAAAGGCATGGGGATATCCCGTCCGGATGCCGTCATTGGGAAGTGCAGGATGATTCGGCATTCCCGGGACCGGAAGAACGAACCCAACCCCGAGAGGTGCGTCTCCCACAGCAGATTCAAGGGGCACCTCCTGCCCTTGCTGCTCCAGCTGCTTGGCTTTCTCTTTGCTGTGCAAAAAGCCCTGTCGCGGAAAGCCTGCGGCCATCTCCTCCCTTGCTGACCTCTGTTCCCTGAGCCATAAGCTGCCCCCTTCCCCTTGCCAGTTTATTACCTTATTACAGACCTTTTCCCCAAGATATCACCATGGCACGAACGCCTCTTGCCTTTTTTTTTTCCCTCTCCTTAAACGCAGCAAATTAAGCTCCGAGCAATTGTTTCCAGCTTGCCTTTAGCATATAAAACCTGTGCTCCAGTGCAGAGCTGGAAAAGGGCCTGTGTGATTTAAAAGCTTGGCTGCTTTTTCCTGGCTAAAATTTGACCCCATAGGGATGCTTTTGCCCACTGCTCAGGCTGGCCAAATCTGGGAGTTTATGGGACCCGTACTGATACTCAGGTTCTTCCTAAAACACCAGAGATGCTGCCTGAGAGGCTATAAAAATGTCATTCGAAGTTCGGGTTGTTTAAACATATTTTTTTTTCCCTTTCTTTCTTTCTTTGTTTTTTTTTTTTTTTTTAATTTCCCTTCCGCAGGTTTGACCGAATTGCTCACACAAGGGAGACAATGAGCTCTGATGGCTTAAATACTCTGTCCTACAAGGTGTTAAGAACTGACAAGTACCCTCTGTATACAAAGATCACAGTGGATATCGGCTCGCCAAATAGCTAACATCACAGGCACAAGAGAGACCTTGTCTGTGTTGCCCAGGACATCTGGCCTCACTGATGCTTTACAGCTGCTGGTTTTGTAACAGTTGCAATGAACAACAACAAAAAAAGGCCTCTTCTGGCATGCCAAAGCATCTCCAAATTGGTTGGACAAGTGCTTTTTTCTTTTTTTAAATTCCAAACTTGACTTTACACAACTTTCTAGCTCTCCATTGTTTTGTAAGTCCAGAAGCTGTACATAAGGGTTGTAAATATTTACTTTGCCAGAAAACGTTGAATCTGATCTATTTGCTGCAGTGCTCCCCATGTTGAGTTAATTGCTGGACTCAAATTTTACTGATTACAACTGTGATGCATCAGCAATTACTGCCCATGATATTTGGTATTTTAAATGAGGTGGATGAAAACATTCCTTTTAATTAATTCCTGGTTTTACTTTATGAAGGACTGTAAAATGCTGCTAAAATTGTACAAGTTTACGCTTTGCATTAGATTTTGTTTTTAATGGAGACAATGTATATTTTTTTTCTCATGGTGACCAAAACAAACATCTTCTCTATGTGCAGAGCAAGTGTTGAACAACCAAGTCTGGATTCAATGAATGTCATTATTTCTTTTAGCCTCAGAGGAGGCTTTGAGTGAGTTGAGCCAGAGTTTGCCAGAATTTGCCAGTGAGCTCTCTGCATAGGATGGGAGCTACACAGATGGCATCTGCAAAAACTGCTGGCTTCAGATAACCTTACTTCTGGATGTGATAGTGACTTTTTGCCTCAGCACACCACCACCTGGGGTTTTGGGGGGGGGTGGGTGTTTTTCAGTTTTTTTTCCTTGAAATAAAGATGAATGAATTTAATTGCGCAATAAAATTATGGCCTTAAATTTGCTGACACTTGTTAACAGTGATAGGAAGTTACCACGCTATTTAAACATTGTCTGAAGATTCCTAAAAACAACATTTTTCTTGCAAGGTCATGCATAAAACTTGAATTCACTTATTACTTTTGTTGTTGTTGTAACATTTTAATAACTTTTTAAAGTAATTTGTATATCCTAAGCAGTATATTTAATACCAGATTAAACTAGGGTGCAGCATAATAGGATATGATTCAAGATCTCCTTTATCTTCAGACTAGTAGCCTTTTTATGTGCATCATTATATATAAGCCATGTATTATATTTGCTCTGCGTATTTGTCCATGAAATCTCCTGCAGTGCTGAGATAGTCACAGCAGGGCTGACATCCAATCGATTTTTCTTTGCCTAAAGCCTGTTGCAATGTGTCCCCTCTATCGGGAAACTCCCTTCTGATTTTCTCAGGCTTTGAGGGACATGCACGTTTTAGAATACTACTTTTTGTCAGTGCACCAGGGCACCACCTGTACAGACACCCTGCTTTTCCTTCCCGTGACCATATGAAAGCCTCAAGCGCTGACACCCTTGGAGCTGGTTTAAGTGATTTAGAGCTCTCAGCCAGAACTGAGAACTGAATTCCTTCTGGTGAGTACTTTGCCACCAGCTCTGACCACAGCAATTTGCACTTCCTTGGCCTGTGCTGAAGGCTGTTAAAATCAGGGACACTTGTTCTATTGGGGATCATCTTCAGCACTGCCTCTTTTTTTTTTTTTCCTTTTTTTTGGTTTTTGGTTTGGTTTGGTTTTTTGTTGAGGCCTGAAGGTTTTGCTGAACCCTTGCACTGCAGGGGTGGGATCCTGCAGGGGCCGGGGAACAGTGCATTTCTTCCTAGGCCAGCAGTGGTTCAAAGTATGCACGGAGACTTTAATTACTAGGGAGACACCCAGCTGCCTTTTCAGTCTCACTTTGAAAGTGTTCACCCCCTTCGCTTAAAAGGTGTTGCTGGCCATGACTTGCTGCTTCAGTCACGCTGGGAGCTGAGCGAAGGTGAGTTTGCATGGAGCAGGAGCGAAGCGCAAGGAAGCAGGCTTGTGTTTAAGAGCCACTCTCTTGTGCTTATCGTTGCATTAAAAAAACGACTCCTTTTTGGCAGGTCAGGCTCCAGCTCTTGCAGATACAAGGGGGTACAAGAAGAGGATGTGTTACAGAAGTCAGGTCAAATGTCTACCTGTAAAACATTGGTGTAGCTGTAGTCTGCACCAGTAATGGAGACACAGGCGAGGACTTCATTTTTTTTTTTTTTTAATTTTTATTTTTTATTTTTTCAAAGGTGCCTTAGAAGCAGGGCCCCGTTCCCACAGGTGGCAGATCAGCACCAAAACTCATCGAGGCTCTACTGAAAATCCCTGGTCTCTGCAGAGAGCACCTCAATTTTGTGCTGAGCCTTTTGTAAGTTGAAGAGTGGGGACCTTCAGCTGTAGTGGTGTCTGTCTGCTAACAGGCTATGCAAAGGGGCTACCTGTTATAATTGAGTGGTTGGTTTGGGGTTTTTTTTTTTCCTTGCCTTAGGATTCTCTGACGATTAGAAAAAAGTTAGTGTAACAACTTGTTTCGCTGTATGCTGAAATCATTGAATATCATGGAGGTGGTCTGAGCACTTGTTTCTGGCTGTTGTAATCAAAGGTTTCTACACATGTGCCTTGAAAGAGGGGAGGAACGGACATTGGAAAACCAGGAAACCTTGAAAACCATTTCAGCAGAGAGACACTAGCAGTGCAAGAAACTGTTGCTTAGTTTCTCTTCTACTGCTAAAGCCACAAGCCATCTAAAAGCCGAAGCTGGCTTTCGTTGCTTGTTTCGCCCTTTGGTGCTGACCCGTGTTTTCCAGATCTCATTGTCCCTGTGTGAACTGTACCGGTCAAACTCACAAAACGCTCTTGACTCAACCTGGCCATGAAATTTCTCTCCCTGGGATTTTCGGGGGCTTTTTCTACAAATGCTCATGTTGCACAGAAGTGAATTCTGGCCATGACCTGTGGTGGGTGGTGTTTTTTCCTCTCCTGTACTGGTAGCAACACTCAAAGTGATACTGTGTGTAATGACTGAAACCCAGAACAAATAGCTGCAAAGGAAACGCTAATGCTTGGTTTCTTTGGGATTACTGTTTGCTTGTTAGGATGAGGGAGGGTCCTGGCACGCAGCTTTTCCCTGGGATGTTACTTGTGTACTGGACTGCTTATGGGTTTCCTGTAGATGGTTTTGCTTTTGCATTTTTATCATTTATATATCAAGGGATGTATAATCTGATGTTCCTACTTTACTATTGAAGTCAAATAAAGTATTTTCAGTTATGACATCTGGCAGCATTACTCTGAATTACCCCTGTGGCTGGGTGGGTTTCTGGCTGATGGGGTGGACTGGGCCATGCCTTGGCCTCCTTGCATTAACTTTCTCCAGCTTTTCCCCTTTCTGGCTGCCCCCCCGAGTGAATTTCTCTGCACTGCAAAATTTTTACTGGCGTTAGAGAAACAGATCCAACAGTCCCCAGATGACACCAGAAAACTGTAGGGTGGTTTGTTTACCTGTGGGTAGGGGGACAGCATGCAAACCCCTCCTGAAACCAGGCAGGGGACGCAAGCCTTCACCCAGGCTGTCGGCTGCTTGGGGGAAACAGGCCACTGCTTGCTCCCCAGCTACTTGTGGGTTTGGCTAGAGTGTGGAAATGGAGAAGTCATTCCTGGGAAACTGATGCAAATGTTTGCCTGTGTTCCTTGGCACTTTCTCATGAAAACAGTTTCTGTGGAAGAGATCTTTCTGGCTGCAAGACTGTGGCTAAGGCTAGGCAGCTGGCTTGAGGTCCCCAGTGCTCTCCAGGGAGAGGTGGGCTTGTTCCAAGCTGGGACCAGCTACCAGCCTCTGGAGCCCAGGCTGGCACAGTAGGCAGGACATCCCCAAGCCCCTACAGTTGGTTGGAGGCATGCTCTGAAGACCATATTGACAGAGGGCTCTGGAAGAGGGCACTGGCCTCTGCCTGTTTCATCCCTCCAGGGCTGGTTTCCGGGGCCCTGGGAACAGTGCAAGGAGCATCATTGTATGGAAGTTGCCAGCAGACTGGGGTGCAGCAGAGGGCTTGGACAGGGACGTGGTGGGGGAGGGTAGGTGGTCCCTGTGGCATCTTTCATTGGCTTTTGGACCCTGAAAGGCATTGCACAGGAATCGTGAGCGTTTTCTTCTCATGGTTCAAAGTTTGATATCTACGGGCAGAAAAAGGGTCTGAGAGGGACCTTCCAGTTTCTCCTACTTCTGTCCCCAGAGTATTGAGCTGTTCCTTCCCTCTTCTGCTCGGGTGGGTGAGGAATGGGCAGGAGTCACAGAGCTCAGTGACTAGAAGAAGCCCTGTGTGGAAATTTTGTCCCTTGCTGAAAGCAGCAGCTGAGGAGTGTCAGTAGGATTTCACCCTTCTCCCCACTGGTTACCAAGGCTTCCCTGGACCAGATCAGCATGTGGCTTGTAAAGGATCCCTTGACTCTTTTGCTGTGAGACCATACTTGCTCTAGCAGAACTTCCTTTCCCATCTCCAGCTCCATCTGCCTGCCAATGGCCAGGATGGGTGAGCAGAGGTATCTGACGTTTATCCCACATGTTTACCCTGCTACACCTTCCTGTTCTCCAGCCCATGGGGAAAAAAAAAAACAAAAAAGAGGCTGTTGTTAGAAGGAAGAAAAGGACTAAGCTGGAGTTTGCTGATCCCTTTCACCCGCTTGGAAGGAGTCTGAAGTGGGTGTGCTTGCCCTTTGCTCTGGCTCTGTGTCTTAGCACAGCAGTGCTGACACTGGATCTGTTCTTACTTGCCTACGTCCCATTTGCAGAATGCCTGTGCAGTCGAGGATGATGCACCCATACAAGAGCTCTGTTTTCTGTCTATCCAAGGCAGCAGCCCCGCTCCTGGAGCCTGTTTCACTTTTCCGTCCGCTGCTGTCAAAGTTACTACCGGCAACACAGATGAGCGCACAGAGACAAGATCTCTGCAGAGTCAGAGGTGACTGACTTCTCAAGCCTGTACTAGATCTTGCAGTGAAGAGCTGAGCAGGGAAAACAAGGGGCTGGGGTTAAGTCCAAAGCCTGGACCTGTGGACTCTTCCTGGTTACCTTCCTGCTCTTCACATGCTTGAAAATGATCTCCAAGAAGTCTTGCTCTATGATTTTTCCAAGGATGGCAGTACTGCTTACAGACTGCTGTTTCCCAGATCCTTCTCCTTGTCCTTCTTAAGTGTGGGCATAATACTGGTCTTTTTAGTCAGCCCTTTCCCAGTTGCCATGATATTCCACCATGACTAACAGCAGCTTCATTCACGTCAACCAGCACTGTTAGCTCCTATGGGTGGGTGCCATCCATTCCAGTGGATATGAGTATGTCCAGCTTCTCTAAGCAGCCCTTAAACCCCACATTTGGCCCTCCCATCTCCTTTACAAACCATGCTGGTGAATGCAGAGATCTGGGAGCAGCCTTTGTCTGTGAAGATGCTACAAAAATCCATTGATCATTGTAGTCTTTTCCATATTGTCCAGCACCATGCTGTCTCCCCCATCCATCAGTGGACGTGCATTTTCCCCAACTTCTAGCATGCCTGTGGAGTCCCGTCGTACTAACCTTGATGATCCTCACTAGTTTGAGCTGTAAGTGGTCTTGGACCTGCCTGATACCACCTCTAGGTAGCCAAGCAAGCAATGTTTACTACATTCTTTTGCTGTCTATTGTATTTCCCATTCTTACCTGCATCTTTTTTTGCATTTTAGTGCAAGAAGCTCCCCTTTTAGTCAAGCAGAACTTCTACTGAAATTCCCCGTCTTCCTGCAGAAGGGAAGGCTTGGGAGATTCAGGATGGACACTGTGAGAAACCCCTTCCCCAGGAGGGTGGTGCAGCCCTGGGACAGCATACCGGGGTGGCAGGGGGTCTCCATCCTTGGGAGGTTTCAAGGGTTAGTCAGCAGTTGCCCAGCTGTGTGACTGATACAGCAACAAACCAGCCCCTTGGCAGCACCAAATTAGAGCCAGTGGAGCAGCAGAAGAGCGCACTCCCAGTGCAAAAGGACACTGCTGCTTTGGTGGCCAGGAGCTAGGGCCATGGATGACGCCAGCAAGCCTGAAGAAGCCTGCAGGGCACTGCCAGGGAAAGAGCATGGAGCCAAATGGTTGCCTGTGCTTTCTAAACCCGCTTTACATTGTGTTTCAAAAGCCCAGACTCAGCATGGTATTTACCACTGTGAGCATCTGCCCGGCTGCAAGAAAGGGAGGAGCTGTGAAGCTTTCCACGCTTGGGTCCAACTCATCCAGAGCTGGCAAAGGGACACTGATCCCATGTATAGGAGCATTTCTTCCAGGCGTCTGTGGAGGTGCTGGCTGCTGGCACGTAGGACGTTGCAATAAGAGCTCACAGGGCTTTTTTTTACACCCTCCAACTTTCTCTTGAGAGGGAGAGAAACAGCTTGGTCAAAAAATGCAAAACATTGGCAGACTCCCATGTGAAACAGAGACAGGCTGAAAAGTCATCCCTCCAGCAGCACCCCACCTATCAAATGCCCCAGTTTTCTTTTACCAAACCACAATCTGGAACAGAAAAAAATCTCATTTGAAACAAAATTTTTAAAAAACCCCAAAAGTCATCACCTTATCTCTTTCCCATGGAATTTAGTGGCTGCTCTACGGCAAATATACTGACAAGTCCTCACAGGGAAGAGCAGTGCTGATGAAGGGGTCTGGGGTCACAGCATCACTCCAGGGGCAGGACGTGCTCCGGCAGCCTGGGAGGAGACATCTCTGCAGCATAACTATTGTCCTCCCCATTTCCAGAAATACTCTCAGAGATGCGTGGGCCCAATGAAGAGCGTGATGTGCTAGAGAAGAGACCAGCACTGTAGAAAATCATCTTTGAAGGGAAAAGAGATTATTTTTCTGTTGGTGGTCCAATTTCTTTGCCTTTCTGACTGCAGTACGACCAGGGCAGATGTGTTCTTACAGAGGAGGCAGTGCTAAGCTCAGCCCAGGCACTGGGGTCTGCATACACTTCATGCATCCACTCACTAAGCACCAATGCCTGGGGACATGCTTAAGACAAAGAAGTGCAAGGGCTGTGTGAGGACATCAATGGCACAGGTGAGATGGGGTGTGGAGGTGAAACAAGTCCACGGATGCAGATGCTCTGTCAGAATGTCTGAGTTTTGCCCATTTCAGGTGGAAAACACTGACTTTCCACCTATGTTTGTACAACTCACTTTTTCACCCAACTGCTAGAAGTTTGCAGCACAGATTTTCCAGGTCTGGGCAGTTTTCCAAAGTTTGGTCTAAGCAGGAGTCTTACTGCAGACCACAAAGCTGAGCGGATGGGTTGGGTGTCTGTGGAGCAATAGGAAGGGGAAGACTACAGCTTCCACCTCACCTGGACAAATCCCCAGGTGACCTGCTGTGAATTCAGATTTACCCTGGGTTTGAGCAAAGGGATTGAGCAAGAGCCCTCCAGAGATCTTTCCCCGCCTAAATCATTCTAAAACACCATCATTCCCTCAGAAAACACAGTTGCTGAGGCAGCAATTGACTGTGATTTGGTTACCTCTAACTTGCATGAACATCGTGGTACTCCTCACCAGCAATCCTATAGAAACAAGGTCCCAGCATGCCTCATTGATATAACAAGGATTGCCCAGATAACATGGGGAACATGAGTGGAAATTGGGATTGCTCAAGGAGGTCCACCTAGCAGCCCTCAAAGCTGTGATCTCACTGAAATGAGAGTTTCTGGTGGACAAGAAGCCAGGTGATTGCAGAGGTGGTGTGAAATCAGTGAGGGTACAAACCCTTAATATGTAAAGGGCAGCTGAACATCAGAGTCAGCGGTGGCAACTGCAAACTGCAGGGCTGTACCCAGCTGACGCGGCACTCTGCCTGGGAGTTTGCCCTCTGCAAAATTAGCCGATTTGAAAATCAGCGTGTCTAAAACACTGCCACTGGCCCGCCTTTGAAGCATTTTGCTAAGGAGTGCTCTGTCCCACAGGTGCTAGATTATAATGCTGCCCAAAATTGTGATTAGACACATTGAGTTGATATATAATAAAGCTTCACTGAGGACTGGAGCATTAGATAGGAGAAATGTGCACAAAACCCCACGCTCAGACACACTCATAGCACACTCATGGCAGCTCAAAAGGGTTTTGTCAGGGTTTGCAACCAGGCAGATGGTGAGAATCTCCATCCTTGGAGATGTTCAAGTGCCATCTGGACACGGTCCTGGGCGACTGGCTCTAGGTGGCCTTGCTTGAGCAGAGGGGTTGGACCAGATGACTTGCAGAGGTCCCTTCCAACCTCAGCTGCTCTGCGGCTGCGTGCGGTCCTGAGGAGAGCAGGGCTGCATGGAGCAGGGGCACTCACAGCCCCACAGTTGTCCTGCAGCAGTGATTCTGGGGACAGAAACCCCCAGAAACACACCACATTCAGCATCCTGGCACTTCTTCAAGGTGTCTGAGTTTCTAGACAGCTCTTAGCCGTCGTCCTCCACCCCCTTCCCTGCACGGCGCCGGCGGGTGTTGCTTTCCCACGCCACAGCAGGTGCCTGACACTGTTGCTCAGATGTGTTTCTCATTGCTCAGCTGCTGCTGCTTTTCTTTGGTACACTTCACACAGGCTTTTCCCAGCTTTTGAGGCTGCACAGCTAATCGACCGCCAGCGAGTTATTTATAGTCCTGGAGCCTCTGCTTTTGACCTGTTCCAAAACTTTGAAGGCCTCTATTGCTATCACACTTACATCGCACATTAACAACAAGAGACACCTGGTGTGGCAGGCCGGTTCACACATCAAGAACTCATGACAAACTGGCAACAAGTATGACAGGCCAGGACAGGGTCCTGGTGCAGCAAGCATCCATTGTTGTAGTGTAAGGACTGGGGCTGTTACCAGCAGCAGCAACGTCCTTCCTGGTGGAGCCCTGGGCAACAGCAGCAAATGGTAGAAAAGCAAATCAGAAGTCTCAGAGCACCACGAAAATGCTGGCAAAAGTTCATCTTGCAACAATGCAGCAAAGCTCACTGTGGGACCCCATGGGAAAGGGGAATATTTATTTTGAAACTAAGCTGGTTTCCTCACTGCCACCCCCCGAATCCCCTTACTCACAAGGATGTCCAAGATGGGAGGATCCGAGGGGATGCAAGCACCAAAATGCAAGCAGTCTGTGCAGGGACACTTAATGGCGAGGCAGAGTAAAAGAGACACTCACTACTGAGGTTTTACGATGGCTTCTGGGCTGTTACCTCAGGAACTGTGTGCTGCTTTTGAGTCTTGCCTTTTCGTACCCATTAGGAGCTGACGGTGCTCGTGGTTTCCTGTCTCTCCATCCTGCTCCTCTTCTGGGAACCATTAAGAAGCACTCACTGCTCTGTGTCTCCTTATCAGGGCACTTTATGTCTCCTACCTGGTTCCCTGTCTTCCAAATGCTGTTTTTAATGGCTTTAGTATAGCCTGCTTCAGGCTGTTGCCTATTTGAGACCATCCCTGGTTTTGGCGTGGTCTGGAAAGCAGTAGGAGCCCTGTCATCAGCTAATGCAGGTGCCATCCACGGCTGCCCGCCCTGCGGCCGCTCCTGCCGCTTGTTCCTGCAGGTGCTCCTGTACCCACACACTCTCCATCCCCACGAGTCAATGTTTTCATTGCAGTCCCTTGCAGAAAAAGAAAACTGGCACAGTATTTCCATGAAGATAAAAGAAGTAAGGGCAAGGGAACAGTTGGCTGCTTATCCAAACGTCAGTTTGGCACTCAGGATCAACAAAGAGGCTGAGAACTGCTGTTGAAGTCAGCCGTGAGGCACAGCATTGTCAAACAAACTTGTTTTCTTCTATTTTTCTTTCTTCAGAAAAAAACAGCACAGGATTATTGCTCTAATCCAATAAAGGAAATGATGTTTCTGTTACACAATCAGATATCCTCAAAGCATTTTTTACTTAATATCACCTGATGCTTTGGTAAGACCCATGCCTTATGCAAAAGAAACAGCTTAAAAAGTGGTTCGATGGCCTTTCAAAAAGCAGCTGTTACAAAACCTTTATGAAGTTTGCAGATGGCAGAAACATGGTGGCATAGCAAATAATGGCTCTCTGTTACAGGAGGCTCTGGATCTAAATAAATCACTACAGTTTGGTGAAATTAACTTTAATAAATAAATTACAGAAACGCAACCAGAGGCCAATAACGCCAGATGTGAGATCTGCCTGGGAAAGCAGTGTTGCAGAGACACTGAAGTGTATCTGTGGGTAACACCATGAGCTCTTTGTGCTGCAGTTAATAGGGATAATGCAACCTCCAGCTGTAAGCAAGTGGGTAACGACATTAGAAACAGAGGCATCTTGCTTCTGTGCACAGCCCTGGTAGGAAAAGCACTCAGTTGCTGTCTGTATTTCCAGAGGAACAAGGAAACATGCATATTCAAAGAGGCTGCAGAAATGAGCAAGGAGTGCTACAGCAGAAGATTACCTTGTGCCACACATCCGAGAGGGAGAGAGCATCTCTGAGCCCTGTTCAGAGGTATGGCGCAGCAAAAAGGAAGGCTCTGATAGTCCCCTCTGGCCTTCAGTCTGTCCATCAATAAGGTCTCTGCTTTGCTCCTTTTTTTTCCCTGACACTGTGTATGTGTCTGGGGAGGAGGCATTGACAACTCTGCAGGTAACTTCGGCAGCTCTGCGTTGTGACAGAGACTATAAACCAGGGCTCAGGCTGCAGAGCTGGTTACCTGCAGGAGTCAGGAAGAATATCCCCTTTCCTGGCCAAGTGCATTTTCTGTTTTTTAAATCCTCACAACTGTTTTATCAGAGATGAAAGTGCTGACCAAGTTTGGCACAGCAGTGACTTAAAATGACCAAGGTGTGCAGGATGCTCGAATGGCACAGGGTGGACAAGCAAAGCTGAGCACACCTGCAAGCCGGGATAGACCTGCACATCTGAAGCTGTTCCTTTGGGTGGACAATTTCACCTTGAAGGGCTGAAATTTTTAATTCCTAATCTTGTCTGCGCAGGCTCTTGCCAGATCTCAACACTCAGGGCATCCCCTTCGTTTCTGGGTGCACAGCATGAGCCCTGTGACATGAGTGTGTCGGGGACAGCCAGGTGAATGCCTTGCATCCACCTGCCCAAGCACCGTCCGTCCAGCTTTCCTTCTGCAGGTCATCCAGCCAGGGGACCTATTTTCTCTTACCATTTATTTGCCAAGCCACAGATGTGCACAGTCCTGGGAGAGCAACCTCGGCTCTGCCAAATCCCTTACCGCTTGTCAGCAAGAGAACAGCCTCTCCGCAAGCATCAGGTGCAAAAGCCCCAGCGTGGGGTCAGCAAAAGTGGATGCAGACATCTGGTTTTAGCAAACCAGTTCTTCCTGAACACCAAGCCAAGAGCAATGCAGCTTTTTCTCTGTCCCTGGGAGGAGGGGACTAGGCCCCGGACCTCGGATGTTTTCCAGCAGAACATTTATACAAGGCCTTCAGCAGTCTGCCAGAGGAGTGCCACGTGGCCAGATAGACGTTAAACAGAGCTGGTCCCCGAGGGGAGCAGTGGCGAGGACAGGGGGAATCTTGGCAGCTGAGTGCAACACAGCCCAGGACAAGGAGGAAAGCAGATAAGCCCCCAAAAATCCTGCCAGGAGGATGGGGCAGGACAGCTGCATGGCTTTCTGAGGAGACGCCTGAAACCTGCATGTGCTCTTAGTGAAACAGCCTTGTGACCACAAAGCCAGAGGGAAGCCTGGCAGACGGCTGCCGAGGACAGGAGCTGGGGTGGCTCATAGGCAGAGGCAAGCGGGGTATTTCTTCTTTCCCTGCATCTGCCCCAGAGCTGCCTCCCCAGCCCCAACCAGCAGAGCTGACATTAATGCAACACCAGCCGCCCCGGGGCAGGGGGAGGCAGGCTGCAGAGTCCCATCCTAAACCGGCTGGAGCCAGAGGAGCTTGCTTGGTGCGGTTGTTAAGTCGACCGACTTCTCCTTATCTCTGTTGTGATTATTTCCTCCCCCCCGCCCCCCCGCTGCATTCCTCGAATAGCAACATTTGTTTTGGAAATTCCTCTCCCCAACAGTTTCAAGCTGGAAATCTGGGAGGATGTGGGCAGTGGGATGGGGACAGAGGTTGCACTTGCCCTGGTCCTGTGTGACAGGCTGCCTGTGTTTACTCACATTGCACCCACTGGGGTGGCTGGGGGAAGCAATGCCGCAGTCCCGCAGCTGCTAAGCCTGTGGTTTATGTTGTCCCGTCACTTACGGTCCCTCTGTGGTTCAGCACTTTGCTGCACAGCAGTGGTGGCACAGCAGAGCAGCCCACTCCCTCCACCCCTGCTGCCCCAAATCCCAACCCCTGCCCTGGCTTCAGGAGTACGCAAGCCGAAGGAGAAAGTGCTTCCTATGGCAGAAGGACTGCAGCTCAGCACAAGAGATCTGGCAGCAGTGCTGCCAAGCCCTTTGGCATGTTTTGCTCTCTCTGGTGGCCACCATACTCTATTTCGTGTTATTGCCCACTAAGACATTCGTAGCTGTGCTTGTCGAGGGAAGCCATGCGATCACAGATGACTCTGTGAGGACGGGTGTTTTGGCAGACAGCTGGTGATGAAGGGGGTCCTGGCCTGTGTTTGAGCACACTGAGAGGGAGACTAGTCTTTGGGCTGCAAATTGCATCCTGGGAAGTCAAGAATCAAGGGAGGGAAAGGTGCTGTGGCATGGTTGTACACTTTTAACTCCTGGACAGCTGCTCGGCATCCTGGCCCCCTCGACAGACAGTTGCAAATCAAGTACACAGGGAACATCCTGACCCAAGGAGGACTCGATGGAGGAAAGGGTTGTTGGCACCAACCTGAGCAGCTGTGCTCTTAACCTCAGCCTGATGCCAGCAATAGCTTGCCTGACTAGAGAGGAGATCAGTGCCACAGATAAGGGACTTGTCTGCCACATTTCTGGGGAGTAGAAGACACTCGCATGTGCTTATGCACAGGACAGAGCCATGGCACAGCGGATACAAAACACCTCCCCACCTCTTGAAACCCTGGGCAAGCTGAAGGAGGGACATCCAGGTCTCTATGCACATGCAATGAGGGCACACCTCTTGCTGGCAGTAGACCGTGCAGATGTCTATATGCCAGACAGCATGGAGGCACTGCTGCTGGGACGCCCAAAATCTGCCTGCTACAAAGCTGTGCGGCTTCCAACAGGCTGTGGGCTTTTTCTTCAACCACAGAGGCACTTCATCAACCAGGAAGGTCCTTAAAGTAAGAGGACAAATTCTTTGAACTGCAGACTGACCCCATCGGGTGAGCAAGAGGAGAAGGGAAATAGCCTGCAGGATGCCCAAAAAGCTGGGCAGGAGGGGGATGGATCAGAGGCTGAAAACCCTTGGTCATGCCCACACTCTCACCTGCCCAAACACTGCATCATGCTGTGGGTCCACACTGTGTCTGGAGCAACGTCTGTGTGTATCTTACCCTGGGATCTACCATACCTGGCAAAACATCACCCTGAGGATCATGTATGTCTCTGTTCACATATGCATTTCTGCAAGATCCTAGTATATAAAAAGGCAGCAGAGACACCTTGCACTGGACCGCAGGACAGAGAATAAGGCTGCTGGGCTTGGGAGCTGCCATTTTCATGGCTCCAGGCAAGTCTGGGTAGCTGTGGAGGGTCAAACCCCCATACAGGAGGGTCAGTCCTGTGGGTCAACACATAGAAGAGAAACAACACCCTGCACAACACCAAAATCCTAGGGCAGAGAAAGCCTGAGTTGCAACATTTTTTGGGCAACCTTCAGGAAATAAATTAGTCTCGCTTCACTGCAAACACAGAGATTTACAAACATATTCTGAGACAGCTGATGAGTCCTGGGAGCTGTGTCTGTACTGTACTGGGGAGAGGACCTTGGGCTGTTCTGGCCCCAAGGGCAGGCCCCGCTGCCTTTTCGGACAGACATCCTCTGTGGTAGACAGGGCAAGTTACAGGAGTTCACAGCAGTTTGGCCACAGCTTTGGACACAGGGAGGTGTGAAACCAGCAGCCTGAGGGCAATGGTCCCTTAGAAGCCAGGTGCCAACACGTTCATAGTAGGGAGGGACAGGGACCACACGGCCAAGAAGGGCAGCACAGGGTGGGGGGCAGCGATGCCTTGGGGGATGGACGCGGGACAGGTTTTTCCACCTTGCGCTTCATTTGGGCTGGTTCCTGCTAGCAATCCTGCCATGCAGCTGGAGGAAGCACACGACCTTTCTCAGGGGAGTTACATGTTTCAAGCACAGCTTGCTCCCAGCACACCAGTATTTACACAGCACTTACTGGTCTCAAAACAGAGCACTTCAAGAAACACTGGGGGACTTCCCCACATCCTCACAGCGCCATTTGTCACCCGGACCTGCTACCCAGGTGGGGACAATGAACTGGTAATTTGAATCTGTTCATACAGCCTGTGGCTGGGGACTGAACACTTCAGCCCCCCCCTCAGAAGAAAACATATTTTGCCGCACATGTAAGACTGAAGCCTACCTTGAATACCAAAAACGTTGGCAGTGCTTGCATGATTAGTGGCTTTACACCTTTTCCTGGCCCAAGGAGGGGGAATAGCCGCTCCATTTCTTATTGGCTTGGCTTTGGCTCTTTGCACAACCTGAGCAGAGACACCAAATCTATTCTGTCATCCAAACCCTGCACAGTGACTGCTGAGGATACTTGCTGGGTGCACAGCCTGGGCAGGGAGGCCCAGCATGGGTGGGTGCGTGCTAGGTAAAGTCCTGCCTTTCGAGCCAGACCTTCTCCTGACCCTGCTGTTCCTGCATTATAAACAGATGCTCCCAGGCCAGGGCTGTGTGGTGAACTGCCTGGGAGCTTTTATGCCCTCTGACTCCCACAGATGCAGAAGGCAGAGTTTGCATTGCTGCTGCTAACAGTAATTTGCAGCTCCCTGCTCTGTGCAGGGCCTCAGCTGCAGTGGGTCACATACAAAGCACATAGTGGTGCTTGGTAGTCCTTCACTCGAGTCCTGCTCTCGAGTTGTAGCTGCGAAGACAAAGACAGTTATCTCTGTGCCTAGGGAAGGACCACGCTTCAGCTCTCTTGTTGCTCTTGCCTATGGGTCTGAGCTGGTGTGTATCTGGACACCGCGTTTTGCACACTTGCACAGCCCCAGCCAGCACATGGCAAGAGCACAAGCAGATATGCTTGGAGGAAGCTAAGAGGAGCTTCACGCTAAGCAGAGCACGCGTCCTTCAGGTGGGCATAGGCAATTTCCATTCTGCAAAAGGGATCTCGACATTTAGCTGGCAGAAAAACTGATTTCATCCTTTCTTTGATGCATTTCCTGCTCTCAGCGTAGCTCAGACCTTTATACACACTCCCCTCCCCTGCCCCAGCATTGCCTTTTCGTGTGCCATGCCCAGAGCAAAGCTGGGGATAGGCAGCTCTGTGCGCTCCCGGCCACCGCAGCAGGAAGATGCTGACTCACGCCTGCAGGTTGCCATGGAAACCGCAGTCATCACGCCTGAAATGCCGTCATACTCCCTTCTGCAAACCAACCTCTGCCAGCCCCGGAAAAAGTCAGCCATGGGCCGAACCACTGCCTGGGAGGCACAGCTCCAACACACGGCCAGCAGCTGAGACCACAGGGAGAGACTGAGCCTGGCACTGCTGCCTGTGGAAGACAGTGAGAAAGCCCCATCCCCACTGCCGTCTCTCCTGCCGGCCCCACAGCAGCTAGGCAGAGCAGGAGGGCAAACAAGGCAGGTCTGAGATTCAGGAAGCCCTTTTTTTCTGTTTCGCCTCCAGCCCCACCACAGACTCGGGCACTGGGTTTCCTTCCTGCTGCCCTGTGCAGTCAGACAGCACGTAGCTCCCTCCCCGCCCCAAAGACCCCTTCCCAATGGGCACACAGTGGCCTCACGTCTCACTGCTGTCCCTGTGTGCCCAAGGAGGAGAATGCCTATGGGAAGGTGGACGTACACATTTATTTTACCATCGTCTGGGCAAAGGGTTGCCACAGGAGAAATGCTGTTTCGACACAAGGGAAAGCTGCTTCCCTGCAGGAGGGGTGCAGCCGGGGACCAAAGGGCTGGTAGGGTCTCTGGTCTCGGAGATACCCAAACCCAAATTGTTAAGGCTCAGAACAACCAGACCTGACGCTGGGGTTAGCCTGCTTTGAGCAGGGGATGTGTTAAGAGCACTCCAGAGCTCACTTCTGATTTAAGCGTTCCTCTGATTTCCTGCTAGTATGAGCCAGCTGGTTGTCTAAGTCTCGCAGGACCTCTGAAAGACATGTCCAGTGGAAGATCCCCATTCTCTACGTTCAGGGCTGTAACTTGCACAACACCCAGCTGAGTTGTCCCTCCCACTGCGGTGACTAAACGCCGTGCGAGTCACTTGTGCCACTTCACCACTGCAAAGATGCAGAACACATCCCGCCGAGCGACTGTTCTCTGGTGGCTGCTGAAGGTACCGGTCACAGCAAACCTACCAGGAGAGAGGGCCTCATGAGGGGCCAGGATTTAGCCTGGTGGCCTTCCCCAGAGAGAAAAATAAGAGGCAACAGCTGATGTCAGATGACGTAACGTTTAACTGTATGAGGATGTGGCCAAGAGAGAGAAGTGGCTCGCAGTGGCTGCAAAAGCCCAACCTGCAGGGTCCTCCAGCATTAGGACCTGAGGTGGATCGTTAACACCAGATCAATTTAGTCTTGGCTGCCTCTAGCAAGGGCCCACGAATGATCTGCAAAGGTGAGGGTGGAGGGAGAGACAAAAGGCCACAAAACATCACTCCCAGGGGTTGAAGCTGTGAAAAGGCAACCTGGGCACCTCCCACAGAGAATTAATCTCGGATGCAGCCTTAGGGCAGACTGAACTCCCCTTCCGGTTCACTTCTGGAGGAGCTGCTCCTGCCTGAAAACACATGGGCAGAGGCGGTGCTGGGTGAGGCCCCGTCTACGTTTCTCTGCCCCGTTTCCAGAATGGTGGTGGATGGAAAGTGGTCTGGCCCCAGCAGGGTCCAGCCCTTCACCCTGGGGTGGCTCCCGTTGGTGTGTCCCAGGCTGAGCCATCCCCGTGCACCACCCTCCACCCCTGTACCCCACCACAGGTCCACCTCATGCACCAGACCCGCCTGGGGCCAGAGACCCAGCCCAGCCCCTCCATCCATCCTCCAGACCCGCTCAGCCACCACATAATGTCTGCGTGCACCAGCGTTTCTTCCCACCACATCTCCTACGCTCCAGCTATGCCCATGTGCGAGCTGCTCTACCCCAACTTACCAGAGCTTCATTCCCTGCTGGGAAGCTGTCGTCTCCCTCGCCTGCCCCTGCTTCAGGCTCTCAGTCCCAGGAATCCTGACCCAGTCCAGCTCTGGGCTCCCAGGGATGCCTGAGCAGATGGAGGTGCTGGGTGTAATTCGTTACTCATGTTGATTACGCATTCCTGGCTGACTGACATCCCCAAAAACAAATCCCCATCTGTGCTCACATTTAAACATAGAAATGTTTTTCAGACCTGGTGTTCATAAAGGTTACTGATTTGCATTTGGGAGAACGAGAGGAAAACTGAAAAGGAGAAAAGGGGAGGCGGTTCTTGAATAAGCAAATCTTTCTGTCCTAAAAATGCCTGGATAGCTCCTGAGTCCTCTTGGACCCGAGTGCAGAGAGGAGACAGATGTTGCTGATGCTCTGCCGTATTAGCTGTTGGTCCAAAATTTGTGCCTGGACCTGATTAAACTGAAATCCTTCTCTTATATCTTCTGCAAAGTATTCCATCTATGGTAATGTCAATGCATTAGACAAATGAATCCAAAGAAGAAAAATCTTCCCCATTCTGACATTTCTGGACTAGGAATAATTACCTACAGGAAAAACTTGAGACCAAGGTCCTTATTCTAAGACCAAAGTCCCGTATCTTCCATCCCCCCACTGAGGTTGCCTGTAAGTGAGAGCAAACACAAAAGCCAGAACAAAGGGAGAAATTTAATTACTTTGTTTTGGGAATTTTGGTTGGAAAAATAAAACAGAAAGGAGTTCCTTTGTTAACAAAAGCTGTGGCTTCTTTTGTGAGCGGCTTCCATGTGGTCGTTGGTTGCACATGAGTAAGTGATTATCCTGTTTCAAGTAACATCCAGGAAACTCTGAAAAAGCACCAGACATAATGACATTGCAATGTCTTAACAAATCAAATTTCTAACCCCTGCTGTCAGAGTTACAGTATTGCTGGGACTACAATACAAAATAAGGGCAGAGCTCTAAAGATCCTCCTTTAGGGGAAATAAGTAACTTCTGCTAATGTTTAACTCCATGGGCTGCTGTTGTACCAGCAGCTCAGGGCGGAGAATGCTCCAGTGTTTCAGCAACCTCTGCTCCGCTAACACAAGATGGTACGATAGTCAGAAACCCACCCAGCAGAAACCATGGTGATATCGACAAGATCAACACTGGAAACATGGTGTGGCCAAGGATCCTAGGCTTCCAGAGAAAACAACGCCTAGCAGAAGCAAAACATAAGAACAAGCCGAAGGACAGCAGACAGTGCCAAAAAACTCCCCTTTTGACTGAGAAAGGAACAGGCTGTGTCACAAGACCCACCGTAACCTTTGCCCCTGCAGTGTGCCGGGAGCGATGGCCCCAGGAGGAAGCAGAAGGGACGGTGCTGCTGGCACCCGGCACCCCGGCGCAGCTCTCACAGCTGCCCCATCCAGGCAATGAGTTATTTAGGCCATGCCAGCAATCTGTATAGTGTTCACTCCAGTGCCTAACACACAGCAAAACATCTTGCCTGCCACCTTCTGCCAGCATGCCTGCCCACTTTGGTCTCCCTGCCGAAACACTTGGCTTTCTGTTGGTTTGACAACCTGCAACCTTGGCAGGTCCGCAGAGGGTTGCAAACGAATCTTTCTTGCACTTTGCCAGCATCATCACCCATTTCTCCTTACTATAATGTATTGTCTTCAAGAGCTTTTTGGACTCACAGAAACACTAGAGTCTCCAACACGCCTCCACTGGACTGGCCGTGGTCCTCCTCGTACAGCCTAGTAAGCAGTTTGCATTATTCATAATGAGAATTACTTTTGGCCCGTGTTCAAGCTCATGTTCACAGTTACCCCTGAGTCCTATCCAGCAGCTCCACCAGTCACTTCCCAGCCTGGACCGATGCTCAGGGTTATCCCTCCCTCACCTCTGTGCACCAGGCACCACTGGCACTTCTACTTGCTGGGCTTTGTGAGCATCCTGGTGGTCCAGTACTCCCATTTAGAGAGGTCCCTCCGGACTGAGGCTCTGCCTTTCACCGTGTCAGCCGCTCCCTCATAATGATTATTTCCAGCACTGCAAAAAAAAAAAAAAAAGTATGTAAGTATACATGTACATATGTGTGTGTGTGTATATATATAAAAAATTCCTGTTTTCTAGAACTTCATCTTTTGTCTGCAGACAGGTGTTGCTGCACTACTTCTGTTTTTTGATATTCCCTGGCAAAGGAAGACTTTTATTAAAAGCAATAAAAATAGAAATATCCATTCTACAAAAGAGGAAAACAACAGGAGCCAGAGTTTTCTTCAGGGTCTTACCTGTAGACCCCTTGTGATGCTTATAATCATTTCCCTGACTAGTCAAACTTTGAATAGCAGCGTTTGTCCTGAAACCTGATGCTGTTGGCAATTTATGTAAGCAATTTGAAAAGCAACAAGGTTAATTATTTGTGAAATGGTTAGCATAATCATTTTTCCAACATTTGCTATCATGCACCCTGAAGCCAGCCTGTAACTGAGCAATGTCATCACTGGATGTATCCTAGGTGGGGTTTGTTTTGTTTTGTTTTTATTTTTACCCCACAAAGGTGTCCACAGTTTCTCCAGATGAAGGATGGTTCCTTATCCACATCTTTCTGTTGCACTCATAAAGGCTCCAGTAAAAGCACAGCAAACTGACGCCTGAAGCTGAAATGTGCCTTGAAAGAAGTCATACTCCCGTCACAGGGAAGCACAGCCAGCATAGGTATTTGTTGTAACGTTTTTCTTGGTTCAGGCATGTGAATGAGAGCGTAGCACTGCCTTCAGAAAACAGCTGTGCATCTCAGCTGGGGAGCAGCCCGCCCCAATTCCTGGGGCAGAGTTTTGGAGCGTGGGGTGCTGCCATCATGGTGCTATTTGTGAGAGGAACGTCAGGATGGAGACAGTCCAAGCCCCACTCTCCACACTCCCCATGGCCACGTGGGTCTGGGAGGGAAGAGAGGCTCCGTTTCACACATGTATCACCACAGAGCTATAAAACTCTTTATTAAATGCCAGCAACAAGTCTCCGGGACCATCCTTGGATCCTCTGCCGAGTCCGTGGCCTCTGTGTGTTGGCATGGCGCTGTGACCTGGCCAACAAGTCCAAAAGGTCCAGGGTGGTCAAGGGTCTGACATGGGGTGGCAACCTGCCCTTTTGGTATAAGCCAGGAGAAAGCTCTCCTGGGGTGGCAATTAAAGGAAGAAGGCTCTGTACAGCCTTCTCACCACAACAGTGTTCAAGGTGTGGGAAATTTGTTCTCAACAAATTCTTGTTTAGAGGAACAAGGACGAAAGCCAAGCAAACCTGCAATGACAGCAGAATCATGGGAAAATTCAGCTTGGAAGGGACCTCCGGACGTGCTGTCCTGGTTTCAGCTGGGATAGAGTTAATTTTCTTCTTAGTAGCTGGTACAGTGCTGTGTTTTGGATTTAGTGTGAGAATAATGTTGATAACACACTGATGTTTTAGTTGTTGCTCAGTAGCGCTTATCTTAAGCCAAGGACTTTTCAGTTTCCCATGCTCTGCCAGCAAGCAGGTGTGCAAGAAGCTGGGAGGGAGCACAGCCGGAACAGCTGACCCGAACTAGCCAAAGGGATATTCCATACCATAGAATGTCATGCCCAGTATATAAAGAGGGGGGAGCTGGCCGGGAGGGGTGGATCGCTGCTCGGGCATTGGTCAGCGGGTGGTGAGCAATTGCATTGTGCATCACTTGTCTTGTCTTGGGTTTTATTATCTTTTTTTTTGTTATATTCCTTTTCATTACAATTATTATTATAATATTTTTCTTAGTTAGTAGTATATTTTATTTTACTTTAGTTACTAAACTGTTCTTATCTCAACCCACGAGTTTTACCTTTTTTTTTTCCCTCCTCCCCATCCCACTGGGAGGGGGAAGCGGCTGCGTGGTGCTTAGTTGCTGGCTGGGGTTAAACCATGACAGGTGCCCAGCTCCAAACCCCTGCTCACAGAAAGGACAGCTTCAAGGGCTTGTACAGCCAAGCTGGGAAATCTCGAAGGTCTCCAGTAGGTCTCCTTTCCTTGTAATGCGAACATCAGACCCACAACCAGCATTCATTGCATGGTGTGCCTCCGCAGATACCCTCAGCATAGGCAGGTACTTTGGGTGTATTTACTGCCACTGTTATGAGCACAGGCATCTGCCACCCGAGCCACCACAACTTGCATGGGCAGGGGGACAGGGCATCAGGGAGGGAGGAGGTCTCCATCCCCGGGGGCGTTCCTAGACACAGCTGCACAAAGCCACAGCTGTCCTGACCTCATGCTGGAGAGAGACCTGCTGTGCACCGGGGCTGGAGACCTTCAGAGGGCCCTGCTGGCTCCTGTGCTGCTGCGTCCTGTGAGACCCTGCACATCACCCTGGGCTCAGCCCCGTCCCCCAGCCATTCTGTGCACGGACTGGTGAGAGCACGAGGAGGTGTGCGCACACCGCACCATCCAAGGTGCTCCGGGAGCTGCCCCGGGTGTTCACCTCCACTACCCTAGGGCCATCTCCAGCCCCTGCCACCTCTGAACTGAGCTGCTTCAGCACACTCAGCCCTGGTCTGAATGGGGGTGATGAACTGGAGACCCCCAGAGGGTCCACCACCAGCACTGCTGGGGGTCCAAAACCATTCAGGTGAGGCAAGTTGGTCATAAACAGTAGTGGCTGAAGGTGCTTTACTAACTTACTCAATGAAGTGCAAAACATGGTCTGTGGTACACAACTGAAATTAAATCACTAAGCAATGCCTACAGCTTCTCATGTTGCAACAAATAAAAGAAAATCCTGCTTAGGTGCAAATACCTGCTAAATCTGTCTTTGTTACGAGACATGGGTGCAAGCTGACCCACCTTGGCAGCTGTGGCGTTCCCATCTTGGCTTAGGGGATTCTGCAGGCAAAGAAGACAACTCCGAGACAGCTTTGCTTTTTCTCTCAAACTCTCAAGACTCTCAAACTTTGACTTCAGCTGCTGTGAACACCTCACAGTGCTTCTCTCAGTGACAGGGACAAGATACTTGGGGATCTCACCCAGCCACCCTGCTGCATGCTGATATTGCAGATATTAATTAAAAAAAAAAGAACCCACCACTTTTAATCGGAGAATTCTGCTTGTCTCCACAGTGTGCCTTGTCCACTCTGAGGTTCGTTATGGTCAGGCTACACACAGACCAGCAAGAGGACACCAGCTCCCACGCTGCCACCCCCCACAAGCCCAGCAGCAGTACAGGCTCTTGGAGTGTCTCTCTGTCCCAGTGGTGGTCCCTCCATCAGCCTAGCCGTCCCTTGCCGGCTGGGGAAAAAGCTTGGCGAGTTTTCCCCCTGCCCAGGCTCCTGCACAGATGGGTGAGAGGAGTTGTGGTTGTCCTGCACCCACTTAACCTGGGAGAAAGCACCCTTCTCCAGCAGGATGCTGCTCGTTCAAAGGGACAGCAGCTGGTCCACTGCACTGCACTCCCCAAGAGACACCCAGAGGCAGACACAGCCAAACGAAGGGCAGGCTGCTTAGACATTTTGAGGCACCGAAACTACTTTTGTTTGGTGTGTCAGGGAGGAATGGCGGGAAGAGAGAGCTCTTGCTCGTGCCACTGGTGCCTGAAATCCCAGCCACCTGGATGCTTTCCTGCCATGCCACACAGGAAAGCGCAGTGGCCAGCGCATAACATCAAACCCCAGCCCTCCGAGTCTGCAATTCGGGTGCAGATGAGCCTCGCCATGCTGTCAGACGGTTTGTTTTGCTCCAGAGTCAAGCCTCCGTCATGCGCAAAGGCATTTCACACTGGTGATGGAGCAGCAAGATCACTGCTCCCAGGAGAGCAGACTGAGTGTCTTGCTGGTGCTGACGATCCCCACGCAGGGATCTGGACTGGGGCTAACCCTGAAGAAAGGCTGCGACCTGCCAAGCCACAAACACCATTCTCTGTCCCTTCCCTACTCCTACTGCCCATGTTATCACGCCTTGCCTCATTTGTAAAAGCGTCCAAGAGTCCAGCCCCAGATTACGACTTGGAAATATAACACAGCCTGCAAGTTAAATATACTTAATCCTATTTAACGTCACCAGGGAGTGTCATTATTCATGATTAGTCTCCAGTTACACAGAAATTATTCTTCTCACAGTTCCACCCTGCCTGCAGTCCTTAAAAAAGAAAGGCAAATGTCTTGAATCAATTTTTGTCTGTGAATAACAGCCCTTTCAGTCTAATTTCTAATTTCACTTCTAACCTTGAAGCAGTTTTGAAATGAGTCACACGTTAAAATCACTCCAACGGGCTGCAAGGTCCAGCTTCAGAAATAAATCTGTAATGTGGTCTCCCCCTCCAAGATGATACAGCCTAAGTACACCATGCCATGTTTTGCTTTCAGGAGGCCTCCTCTGCTCTGTATGCATCCAAATAAATGCCTGGCTGTCCTCATATCACAAGTTGTTTAGGACTTCAAAAACCATGCAGAGAAGCAGCATAGTGGGCACCTCTGTGAAAACTGTGCAGGGATGCCTGCGGCTTTATTCATTTAATGCATCCCAGTGCCCCCGCACCGGTGCATAGTTACATGTGTGGCTTCTGCAGACGCGCTGTGCTAATTGCATGCGGAAGCACCACAGGGCTGGAACCCGAAAGCTGTCCTCTGTGAGAACTCCAGCAACTGCCTGGCCATCTGCAAGTTGCACTGGATCTCCTCATGCTCCTCAGCTGCTGCTCCTCACTGCAAATGGCAGAAAACTTCTCTGCACAACCCGGTGCTAGCATCACGTTCCCTGGCTTCCTCCTTCCAGCATCCTCCTTCCCTAACCAGCCTTAGGTCAGCCGCTCCTCACAGCCTGGGGCAGGTGGCAGTGCTTCTGAGATGCCCAAGCCAGAAGTCAGAGGGCTGAGATGAAGCCGGTGGGCAGTCTGAGAATGAGCCATTTACACACTGCTGCAGACCCCTTTGGACTCCCAGGCACACGCGAGGAGCACCGGGCAAGCCCGAGACACCCCATCACCAGCTGTTTACCCAAACCAGAGCTCAGGCCCTGCTGCGGCCAGATTCAGTCCTCGTCCCCGCAGCAGTGGGGTAGGCTTGGTCCGAAAGAGGATGTGAAACCTCTGGCTCAAGGACTGCAGCTGGCCCGCCACTGAACATAGGTGCAGGAAATCTCTGACTGCACTCAGGCCATCCTTTCACCTCTCAAAAGGAGAAGTAAAAGTGGCTCCAGCTCTAACCACACTCTGTGCGAGTTGCCTTTTGCAGCAAGGCTACCTTCCAGGGAAACAGTGCTTCCCATGGCTCGCCCTGGATGCCTGGCCAAGAGAGGAGGAAACCCCGGGGAGCTCTCAGGACCCTTGCCAACCCACTGCACACACATCTGGTGGAAAGGTGGGTTTCAACCCATCCCAAGAAAAGATGAGAAAAAGCCCATAGCTAATGTCAACTGTGGGAGCGGTCACTATGTTTCCAGAGGAAGGCCTGCCACCCGGTATGACCTCAACAGGCTGGAGGAATGGGCCAGAAGCAACCTTGCGAAGTTCAGCACAGGAGCGGTTATCCTTCCTCACCACTTAGTGCTGCTGAAGACTCATCTCTGTACTGTATCCAGTTCGGGGCTACCCAGTACAAGGAAGACACTGACAAACTGGAGAGAGGCCAGCAGTGACCACCAAGGTGGTGATGAGGCTGCAGCACAGGGCATATGAAGAGATGCTGAGGGAACTGGGCTTCCCCAGCCTGGAGAAAAGAGAATTGGGGGGTCCTCACAGGAGTCATCCACTGCCTGACTGGTGGTTATGGAACAAACAGAGCGAGACTCTTCTCAGAGGCAGACAAGGACAGGACGTGGGGCAATGGGTACATGTTGCAGGATGGGACATTCCAGCTGCGCATGAGAAAATTCCTCCACGTGAGGGTGGTGCATCTCAGAGACCAGATCTCTGTCCTTGGAGGTGTGCAGAACTCAACTTGATAAGGCCCAGCACAACGTGATCTAGCTTTGGGCCGGGGAGTTGGACTACAAGACCTCCTGGGGATTCTGCGTTACGGTGGGAGGGAGGGAATATGGCTGCCTTCCTTTGGGGCTTTCGGCTACCCCCTGTTCTGAAACATCCCTAGTGCCCAGGACAGATCTGAGACACTACGTGCCTCTCCCTCACCATGCCTGGGCTGCTTTCCTCCTCGTGCAACGTTAACACAGGAGGGAGGATGTTTGGTGTGGTTTCTCCATGGCCTACAAAGGCTGGAAGCTGTCTGTCCCAGCAGGCTTGCCTGGAAGAAAGGTCTGAAAATCCAGAGCTGAGCTGGAGCTGGCAACACTGTACTCTGCGGTGCCATGCTGTGTGCTTCCAGCCATCCCATGAAATAACACAGCTGCTGCAACTCAGAGCCCCCTAACATGCTTTTGGAGATCTTCTCTGCTACCTGTTTGAGGAGTATTTCTGTCTGTGCATCCATGGTTTTACTGATGCAGAGCAGTGACTGAGCAGCCAGAGGAATGAGACAAGGGAGGAAAATGACTGCAGGCATGTAGCAAAGTATTCAGCTTGTCCAGCTGAAAGAGATTTCTGCCAAACGATTTTATAAGGAATGAGGCATTTTACAGGAAAAGCAGGGCCTCTCATTTCCTTTCCCCTCTTCTCTATGAACTTCAAAGAAAAGAGGGGTCAAAACAGAGGCCAGGCAACTGGAACTGAGTTCCTGAGCCCTAAAGCCTAATTAGTCCAAGATACATTTCATTGGATATCTCTCAGAGACAGGCCTAAATTACCAATCCTCCCGCTGTGCCACCGAGGGTCGGATAAAGCCAGAACATGGTCCGCAGTTCGCAGGGCCCCAGCAGCACCAGGGCTCTCAGGAAGGTCTCGGCTCAAGCCCCGCCAGTGGCCGGGCTCTCCCAGCCCCCCAGGCTTTGTGTGGCCACAGCTAAAACTCCCTCCCCAGGACAGGGATCGTCCCCATCTCCCTGGTGCCTTGTCCCAGGGCTGCTGGCAAAGGAGTTGTGCCAAGTAAAAACCCCCAGCACCATCTGGTTGCCCCTCGTTGCATCAGCTGAGGCTACCAAAGAGCCTTCAGCCATTTGCAATTGCCCTTCCAGCAGTTTTAGGCTGATGTTAAACCCCTCTCCTGCCTCTCCTCGGCCAGGCGAGCCAAGCCCAGCTCCTGCCAGCTCTGCCTGCAGGCCACGTGCCCCACGCCCCTTTCTGCCTTGCAGCTGTTTGCTGGCCCCCCTCCAGCTTCTCCGCATCCCTCCCCGATGGATGCCCAGCAGAGGGGATACTAGTGTCCCTTGATCTGTGTCTCCTCGCATGGCCCGACATGTGGTTTGCCTCACCAGCAATGAGAAACAAAGCTTGGTTTTGCACAGGTTTAAGGACTCTCTGGAACCGCACACCGATTTCAAGTCACATGTCTCTCCCTGCAAGACACAGGTCTTGGGGTGGGGGTTTTTTTTGGAACCCATAAAAAATATTCTCAAGAACAGCGAGACAGAAATGACACAGGCTGTTTCCCCTACGCAGCCTCTCTCAAGATGCTGGCCTCAGAGGGGTGCATCTTATTTTGAGACTACAGCAAATGCACTTCGACGGAAGGACTCATTTCCGGCCTTGTGGTCTGAAAGCTGAGAAAAGCAAAACTCTACTGCAGGTCACTAGAGTAATTCGGAGAGCAGAGAAAGGACATCATTGTCACTGTAAGCTTGTGTGGCCTCCTGATGCCATAGCGCAGCTCTGGAGCATAGGAAACTGAGTCTTGCAGCTTGTCAGGCAACGGACAGTCACACATGAAGCCAGACGGCCATCAGGCAGGGAAAGTGAGGTCCTCGTAGGTGTACAGCTACCCTAAGCTGCGGGCTGTGATTCTGCACCCCAGCTGGCACCTGGGTCCCACTCCCCAGCCACTGCAGATGGGTGACCTGGTCAGCGTAAGGCATGGCTCACTCCTGGCTTGGTGTTCAAGATGCTCTCCCAGGGAAGCAAGAGAGCAGGAAGGATGCAGAAGGGGAATGCAGAAAACTGACTTTGAATCAGGAGGGATTTCAAAATTATTTTATTAAATTTTCTGCCAGGAAAAAAGGTAAAATTATTCCCTTAAAAATATTGAGTCCAAGGCACTCGCTCAGCTCTCATTTAAAGAGCAGGTCTCGGACCGATGAGGACTGGGTTCAACCCCGTTTCACTGCAGATCATCTGTGCTGCCTAACTGCAGCAAGACTGTATATCTTCCTTTGCATCCATTTCCCAGTGGAGCCAAAATATAAAATGGAAACCTTTCCTTCCCTTATGTAATGCTCTGCCAGAGTTGGCATCCTTGCAGGTGTTGGCTGGAAGGACCTCTGGAGGTCTCCAGACGCAGGACTGCTGCCAGCACCAGATCAGGTTGGCCGTAGCTGTGTCTAGCCACACAGCCAAAGTCTGCTTCTCGTGTGCTTGCACAGCACTTGGTGCTTCAGGACCCTTTTCTCGGATGAAGTTCATGGAGAGCTCTGACTCACCGCACAGGGAGGTTTAGCTGGGGTGTCCACCTCCCTCTGCAGCTATCAGGGAAGGAAGGCCAGATGAGGTATATAGCACTTGTCCAGCCTGTTAGCGCGTTCCTGTGCCGGTTTCACCTTTCAGAAAAATTCCATCCTGAGGACTGTGACGGTTCAGGACCAGGTAGCCTGCCTGTTTGGCTTTTCCTGCTAGAGGCCAGTAACACAGGAGGGAGGGCAGGCAGGAGAGCACCAGCTGAATTTACTGACAGATTCAGCCAGATTCCTATGGGCTGCCAGCACAAAAATAGCTGCCATCTTTGGATTTTACGGCTTTGCTTTGTTACAGTCTGGATCAGACTTGTTTTCAAAACAACCTTCAACAGACATAAATACACCTGTCATTGAAAACAAATATGCCTGGAATGATTAACCGATACTTCCTGGCAGTAATCCCCACACCTCTGTAACAGCAGTTAAAAAAAATGAGTTGGGATCACGGAGAGAAAACAACAGCATGCAAAACGTTAGTCGTGTGCCTCACTCACTATTTTTTCAACTTTATGCTATTGGATTACTTTCTTAAGCACTCTAGGGACAGAGACAGCAAAGAACAGCTTTTGTTGTCAAAGGCAGGCAGTTTCTCACACACGGCTCTATTTTCCATGGCTCATCCAGCAAATTGTACGCTAAGCCTAAAAAAACAGCAAGGAACAAGTCCATCCAAGAGGGGCCAAGTACAGTGGATTTCACATCCCCGTGCGCTGGCAGTCTAGCACCGGTATCAGGCACTTACTGGGAGCAGGTGGGAAGTACCCCACGCCAGGGAGACACAAGCAGCAAGATCCTGGGTGCTACCCAGGGAGTGAGGAGCTCCCTTCCTGGCAAGGCCACCTAAGCCTACATGCAGCCAGGAGGGACACATGTAGCTTTACTTGTCTTCTAGCATTAACCCGGGCTTCAACACTTTTGGCCTCGGTCAGAGTCCAAGCAGCACGGATGGACTGCCACAGCCACCCCTTGTGTGTTTAAAGGGCAGTTGTCTCTCATGTCCCCCGTTGCTACTGGAGGGCTCTGCCAAGTACAGCAGCATTTTTCCAATTCTTAGTCCATAATTAAAGCAGCCAAGATATGCTATTAATTTCCCTACTAATGAAATATTACTTTGTGCCGTGTCATTCATTCATACATGACCACACTCTTGAAATGCAGGGCTCACACTGGCTTAAGGCTTGCAAACGGCAAGTAAGATCCCTGGTTTGCATCTGCGAACCTGCACATGCAAAGAAGCAGGCGGCCAAGGAACCGTTGCACAGCCGCGCCAGGCCTGACCTGCACTCCGACATATCTGTGTCAGCGCATGGAATCTTCTGAAATCCTGATGAGTGAAGGGCAGTGGGTGCACTGCAGCTCTGTGGGAAACCAGCTGGAAACCCTGAGTTCTGTATTCAAACTGTAAAACACTCAAACAAGGCTTATGCTGAAAGCACAGACCATACGTCTAAGACAACACTGTAAAGCCAACTTGCAGAGTAACTATGCAGGTTAACTTACATTAGTGCTCTTGCCTTGATGTTACACTTGCTGTGCTCAGTGAAATGGCTGTTCTGTTTCAAGTGCTGCTATTTTGAAGGATAGGAAACCCCCCCAACCCTTTCAGTTCCCAGAACTGACAGCCGCTCCTGAGAGAATACTGGCCCCATCCTTTTTGATGCTTTTTTCCTCACGTGTTCTCTCTCAGCCTTCCTGGCCAGGTCAGCGCCGTACTAGGCTCATCAGTAATTCCACTTCCACGAAGCCTGCGTTTGGCTTGCGCTACGTCACAGGCCTTAAGCCCCATATTCGTTCCAACTTACCTACCTGAAGAGTAACAACGAGGACCGGGAGGCTGCTGGCTTTCCCGGCACTGCCGGGGACCGCGGGCCCCCCTCCCCGGGGACACCAGCTAGGCCCAGCTCGGGCCTGGCGGCGCCAACCGCCCTCAGCCCGACCCGCGCCCCCGCCCAGTCCGCAGGCCCCAGCACCCTCCCGCGGTGACTGCCCGCCACCGCCAGGGGGCGCACGATCCGCCCCGCCGCCGTGGCGCGGGGATGTCCCAGTGCGCATGCGCGCCGCCGGCTTCTCTCCCCCCCCCCTCCCCCGCCACGTGACGTAAGCCCCGCGTCTGGTGGGAGGGGCGGTCCTGCGCGGCGTGGCGCGGACCGGAAGCGGCGGAGCGTGAGGCAGGAAGTTGTGGTGGAGGTGGCGCGGGGCCCTTCGTGAGCGGTGGCGGTGGCGGCTCAAGATGTCGATCGAAATCGAGTCTTCCGAGTGCGTGTGGCGGCGGCGGGGAGGGGTGGCGGTGCCGGTCCCGGTCCCGGCGGCGGGGTGGTGCCGGGAGAGGACGGTGAAGGCGGGCCGACGCGGGAGCCATTGTGGGGCAGCGTGGCCGCGGGGGAGGGGCTGTCCCTGAGGTGATCGGGGCGCATGAGGGCGGTCGCAGGAGTGGCGGTGGTGCCCGCTACGCCACGACTGGGCACCCGGGAGGGAGGGGGCTGCGGCGGCTGGGGAGGACCGCGGGGAAGGGTCGCCCGTGGGGTGGGTGCCGTGACTGCGCCCTGTTCCCCTGCAGCGTGATCCGGCTGATCATGCAGTACCTGAAGGAGAACAGCCTCCACCGAGCCCTCGCCACCCTGCAGGAGGAAACTACTGTGTCCCTCAACACTGTGGATAGTATTGAGAGCTTTGTGGCTGACATCAACAGCGGGCACTGGGACACAGTGCTGCAAGCCATACAGTCGCTGAAGCTGCCCGACAAGACCCTCATTGATCTCTACGAGCAGGTGAGTGAGTGCAGGCTGTGTATGGCCTTTTCTGGTCTGAGTGGAAGCCTCTCTCTGGTGTTTTCCACTTACCCTTTGCTGATGCAGATGTTTGTCTCTTCGTGCAGGTTGTGCTGGAGTTGATTGAGCTCCGGGAACTAGGTGCTGCCAGGTCTCTCCTGAGACAAACAGATCCCATGATCATGCTAAAACAAACTCAGCCAGAGCGGTACATCCACCTTGAGAACCTTCTCGCCAGATCTTACTTTGATCCTCGTGAGGTATGTTATGCTCTTCCTAGAGACCTCACGGTGCTGTCTTGCATGACCCCTAGCATCGGTCCAAGTTGCTAATGGCTTACGGCATCTTTTCTTTTCCATTCTGGGAGTGAGAACATGCAGCTTCCCACTTGATGATTTTACATGTTTTATGAATTGTTTGGGAAATGATGTGTAACACTTGATCACAAGGCGGCAGAGCAGTGATTTTGAAGTACACTGCAGGTGGGAGTTTGGGGATTTATACCTGTATCCTGCCACAGGATGACATCTGTGCCTTGCTTTTCCTGTCTTATATATGCAGAAGAAAACGTACATTTTGTAAGTTAAATTGTTGTTGTATAACAACAGTAATAATAAGACACGATTTCTGACTGATTATATCAGTCTGACATTTTTAGTGAAAGCATATCCCAAATGTTTCAAGGGTTGGTGTTAAAAAGAAGGGCTGTTTTGAAGGCCTAACAGAAAATTAACC
The DNA here is from genome assembly GCF_018139145.2 of Gymnogyps californianus. Classification (NCBI taxonomy): domain Eukaryota; kingdom Metazoa; phylum Chordata; class Aves; order Accipitriformes; family Cathartidae; genus Gymnogyps; species Gymnogyps californianus. Next base: position 15,744,119 of record NC_059500.1, on the reverse strand, counting down.
TGGAAGGGGCTTCAGTTCAGAGCAATGAATGTTTTTATGGAAAATAGTTCAGAAGAATCACTTCATAAAAATATCTTCTCTCTAGGCATACCCAGATGGAAGTAGCAAAGAGAAGCGGAGAGCTGCTATTGCACAAGCTTTAGCTGGAGAAGTCAGCGTGGTACCTCCATCTCGTCTTATGGCGTTGTTGGGGCAGGTAATTCTTGAAAAATATTTTAGTAGCTATGTCAGTTTCTGTAGATCTTTGCCGCATAAAACTATGATGTAGTTGATTTGCCAGCTTTATAAAAGTAAAGCTTAAATATTGCACATTTACATGTGGTATAGTTAAAAATGTTATTTTCTCCATGTGGCAAGGATTTAGCGTTTGTAGGAAAAGTCAGCACTCCAGCGGTAGATTTCTTCCCATAGAATAAATACTCAGTGCATAGAGAAGATTATTTTCAAAGTACATAGTAACACAAACTGTTTCTGTTGTTGTACTTACAACTCTTTTTTTGTTTTCTCAGAATGTATTCATTGATACTCTATGCAGACAGTATTTCATGTATTTTGCTGTTTTATGGCTTACATCTTAGTTTTTAAGCTTGTCACTGAAGGCAGCTCTCTGCTGAAGGGGTTCTATAAGATTCTGCCCTTTGAATGGAGTTTACTTGTGCCTTCCAGAAAAGCTTGTGTGTCATTTTTAGTTTTAATGTATGCAGTTCTAGGCAAATAGACAACAGATCAGGTAATTTAAATTATCACAATATTGAACTCACACTGTGTACGTACTGTATACTGTGTACTGAGGGTGTTGTCCCAAAATCGGGGTTCTTTTACCTGGTGTGCAATAATCCAATCTCACACACAGAGCCGAGATATTTGTTTCATGTTTGTGCAAAGATGGGTGCCAGGTGGTCATTCCACAAAGCTAGCACACCCGGTTAACACCCGCTGGACATTTGATACTGTTTGACCATTCGTTATCAGGACAATACTGTTTACATGTAATCTTTCAAGATTCTTACTGGTCCCGGTAGTCCTCGGTTTCAATTAAAGGTACAGAGTTTCCTTTTTCTACCACGCATGCTCAGAGAGGAAGGGGCTTCTGTGAGTAAGGGGCTTCTAGGTTTGTGGGTGTGATTCTAAGTGTTCTAATGAGACAGTTCGTTAAAGGGTCACTTAACTCCACAGTACTGCTGAGTCTGTTTCAAAGTTATGTAAGTAAAGTTGATTAACTACTGTCTGTCTGCATCTTCCTTCAAGATGCACCAGATATAGGCCTTCATAATATCCTGAAGTGATCAGCTGTCCTTTTGTAATCCTCTCTATACATACAAGATAAGATTACTTACGCATTACAAAGGCAGAGTGAGAAGGGTGGGCCTGAGTCATTCTCACTTGCAAAAAACATTTGGAGATAAGGTTCTATTCTGTTTGTGGTCACGAGTTGGGAAGCATAATCTGGTAAGTCTTGTTTCAAGTAATTGTTTGCAGTGTATTTGTCTCAAACTGTATAGGCCTACAATTCGTAGGGGTACAAGAAACTGTTGCTGTATTGTTAATTAGAAGCAAGCTTTGATGAGGAAGATGTATGTTAACTGATAGCTAACAGTATGGCTTTCAACTCCTCAAAAGGCACTGAAATGGCAGCAGCATCAGGGCCTGCTTCCTCCTGGTATGACAATTGACTTGTTCAGAGGCAAAGCAGCTGTGAAGGACGTGGAAGAAGAAAAGTTCCCCACGCAGCTGAGCAGACATATTAAGGTGTGTTTGCTGTTATCTGTGTTACTGCTGCTCATTCCTTGCTATGCTTTATGTTGGGAGATAAGAGTAAACCTCTGAATTCTTTATGTTCCTTTTTTTGTAAGTCATTTCCCTCTCTCTCTCTTTTTCCGCCCCTTCTTCTCCATGCTTTATCTCATCAGGAGACTTTTCATTAGAGTCTGGAATGAGGTTCGTTAACAAGATTGGGTGCTCATGGTATTTGTGAATATGATAAATGTATTAATTGTTTCTTTTACTTCACAGTTCAGAATCATTCATTTTTCAGAAGGGGTTTGCCTAGTCCCTCTCTTTATTTGGGCAAGGAAATACTTGTGTCTTAAACTTCTGCGTGTGCCTATTGGCTTCTGTGAACCACTTAAGTTTTGATCATGAACTAGTACATACCAGGTATACTAACATGATCAGTATCTCCTTTTTAAGGATTTTATCATGTAGATTTCAAAAGAGGAAAAAAACCTGCTGTAATGACATAGTCCTCCTGCAGCACTCACAATGTGGAATAGGCAGTTTCCTCCTGTGAAGGCTTTTCAACTTCACCAAGCAGTTCTGTACAGTGAGAAGTGTTAGTTCACTGTAGTAGCTCTACCAGTTCTCACAGTGGACAGAACATAATGTTTTTTGGCAGTCATGAGTTGGAACTTGTGAAATCAATTTATTGTGTTCAGTAGCAGCTTGGTAATAATTGTTTACCAGTACTGATGTTGGATTTTTGTACTGATTAGTGAAAACTTTTTCTATACTCAGTTGTCATGGTTACTTGTATTTAAAAATTGTATATAAAAAGTACCAAACATACTCTGTGAAAATTTCACTGGAGAAATGTCATTCCAAGTGAAGCAACTTGTACTACTACAGAAATTTCTGAAGTCTGCTAGGAGTATATGTTGGGTACTGGAAAGGTGTTTGTTAACATACACAATTCACTGCGAAAAACAGAAATGTGAAGACAACCAACCCAGCTGCTGCTGTAAGCGTGGAGTGTTTGATGTAACTTTCACAGATACTACCAGATCAAAAGGAGGGTTTTTTTGTTTGTTTTTGAAGTGCTAGTATGTAGGTATCGTGGTTTAACCCCAGCTAGCAGCTAAGCACCACGCAGCTGCCTGCTCACTGCCCCTCCCCCCCCCCGCAGTGGGATGGGGAGGAGAATCGGGGAAAAAAAGGTAAAATTCCTGGGTTGAGATAAGGATGGTTTAATAACTAAAGGAAAATATAATACTAACAATAATAATAATGAAATATAATAATAATAATAGTAATGAAAAGGAATATAACAAAAAGAGAGAGAAATAAAACCCAAGAGAAGACAAGTGATGTACAATGCAATTGCTCTCCACCCACTGACCGATGCCCGAGCAGCGATCCGCCCCTCCTGGCCAGCTCCCCCCCATTTGTATACGGAGCATGACGTTCCATGGTATGGAATATCCCTTTGGCTAGTTCGGGTCAGCTGCCCCGGCTCTGCTCCCTCCCAGCTTCTTGCACACCTGCTTGCTGGCAGAGCATGGGAAACTGAAAAATCCTTAACTTAAGATAAGTGCTACTTAGCAACAAGTAGAACATCAGCAACATCAGCATGTTATCAACATTATTTCTCACACTAAATCCAAAACACAGCACTATACCAGCTACAAAGAAGAAAATGAGCTCTGTCCCAGCCGAAACCAGGACAGTAGGTATTGACAGGGGTTTTTTTGTACCTTAACATTAAATTTCTGAATGCATACCTCTAGAAAATACTGTATTTTTGCCACCAAAATGAGACTACAGTTTATTTTGATTACTTGCTTCTTTTAAATTGCTTATGAGGCTTAATTTGTATTCTCCTATAAAACAGTTTGGGCAGAAGTCGCATGTGGAGTGTGCTCGGTTTTCCCCAGATGGACAGTATCTCGTTACTGGCTCTGTTGATGGTTTCATTGAAGTATGGAACTTCACTACTGGAAAGATTAGGAAGGTAAATTGCGCCTTATTTCACGCGGATAGTTCATTGGCCAGAGCACCTGGTTTTATTCTTTGAGATTATACTTTATGTTTGTTTTCATTTCTCGGGGACTGTGAATCTGAAAAGGATGTCTGCTTGGGCGATTCAAATGTCGGTCTGGAATCTTTACATGGGTTTAATTGTCTGGTTTGTCATAGGCTTCCCTCTGTGATAACATTTTTTTTTTTTTTTTTACCTTTCTGGATCATCGTTGTTGCCTCTAAAATGGTGACAATAGCACTTCCCTGTTATTACAAGGCTGTGAGGTCTGCTTGATGATAGGTTATAAAATATAACTGAAATTAAAACTGCTAGTGCTTTTGCACTTCGCCTTAAAATGTCTTTCATTGAATTCACTATTTTGACTGGTGCATCTTCTGCTTTCATTTAGGATCTGAAGTACCAGGCACAAGATAATTTTATGATGATGGATGATGCAGTGCTGTGCATGTGCTTCAGCAGAGATACAGAAATGCTAGCAACCGGAGCACAAGATGGAAAGATCAAGGTACAAATCTTTTTGTACGGTATGTTGGTAGAGGCGGTGACCAGAAAGATTCACTTGCAATTGCAGTAATGTTGCAGTTCCATATAAAAAAAAATTAAGTTTAGCATGACTCAGAAACAGATATGTATTGGCTCTGATGTTTAAGCTTCTGTGATCTCATAACAAAGTAATCACCTCTATTTCATTTGCTCTTTCCTCTCCAGGTGTGGAAAATCCAGAGCGGTCAGTGTCTGAGAAGATTTGAACGAGCACACAGTAAAGGTGTTACATGTCTCAGTTTCTCTAAAGACAGCAGCCAAATTCTTAGTGCTTCTTTTGATCAGACAATCAGGTAAATAAACTGAGAATGTGTGAGCTACAGTGCAGGAGAAAAGCAAACAGAATTTTCACATTAAGCAGTTAAACTTTGAATATAGATTCATTTGACCTGGGATTTGATCCCTTTTTGTTGAGTTTTAATACTAATAGGAGAGCATGACTGCTGAGGGTTGGAGAGGAACAGTTTGAAAGTTTGACCTTTCACCTTGCTTAACTTGCATTATTCCAGGGCTAAGGGCCAAGTACTTCATCTGCTTTATTGTCATTTACGTTGGTCTTGTGCATTTTCTTTCTGGGAGACTCCTAGCTTTAAGAAACAGTTCTGTCAACCTTCAAAAATAACGTTTTTTATAATAAGCTTAGGGTAAAATAGATGTGAGGGTAACAGGATGATAACATTTTTTGAAACAGCCTAAACAGCCTAATCATACTCACTAGCTTTAATAGACGACATGACAGTAGTTGGTTCCATCCTGTTTATTTTCCTTGTGAAGCAGTATCATGGGCTCTTCTTTTTCTACTATCTAAAGAAATCCTCTGAGAGCAGCTTTAAGTATTTTGGTGCATCTTCTCTGCTTCCTCCTGATAGTTGCTGAATAAAGCAAAATTTCCAGAAGTGCTTGGGAATCTAAATTAGCAATAGTCGTGGCTCTCCCGTGGGCTTGAATAAGGGTCTGTGTGTCCCTTTGAGCTGCTTGTGGGTGAGAGGAGATACTGTGTCCCCTACACATTCAGGGACAGTCGCTTTGCATCGTGTTGGTGCTCCCTGTCTAAGTCATACATTGCCAGCCCTTATCGTAAAAGGGTTCTTGTCCCAGCTCACACCCTGAATCCATCTCTGTAATCCCAGCCCCCACATCTACCCCTCTCTCTCTTCGATCCAGATAACTCCCTTTAGAGTGGGAACAGGAGGAAGAAGGACCCAAGGAAAATATTTTCTGGGCATCTGTTCTTCCTAGCAGTCTGACATGGAATACTAGAGATCCCACCCTGGGAGACAGCCAGGCTGACGGACCCTGAGAGCTTCAAGAGCAGGAGTTGCAGTTTGTGTCTGGAAATGGCAGTACAGCCTTTCCTGTGCTTTAGGGTGCTGGTTTTTGATCTGAGTATCTCTTCAGATGTACGTGGTGTATAAGGGAAGGCTGAGAGAGCTGGACCTGATCGGCCTGGAAAAAGAAGGCTGAGAAGGGACCTAATTGCCTCATCTAGAAGTAATCATAGATAAGACAAAGCCACACTCTTCTCAAGTGCACAGTTCCTATAAGGGACAACCTCCAGGAAGTTAAATTCTGATTGTATATGAGGAAAAATGTTTTTTTCCCTTGAGAAATAGGCAGTGCTTAGACAATACTGAGAGTTGGGTCAGGCGGGGGGGGGGTATCTCAACCCTTGAAGACTTTCAAAGCTAAATTGAACAAGACCATGAGTGACTTGGAAGTTGATGTTGCTTTGAGGAGAGCAGTGGAATAGCAGTCTTCTGAGGTCTCTTCCAGCCTAAGTTATTCTGTGATTCTCTGACATGTACTGCTGTTTTGGAATCTCTGTTAGAGAAAAATGTGGCCAGATGGTTTATACATTTATGCTGGCAAGAGAAAAAAATTTCTTTCAGTGATGAAAAAGAGCCATAGAGACAGGATCACTTTTCTCTTCACTCCCTAAAGATAATTCCCATTTATCCAGGCTGTCTCTGCAGCTCTGCTTTTGGGCACGGGAATTCTTTCCGTTTCTCATGCAAACCAACCCTTGCTGTGTAGCACCAGCACTATGTTGGGTTATGAGCTGTGGTTTTTTTAACCAATCTGTATAGTTCAATTTCCCAATGTCTGTGGCATTCCTTTTGGGCGGTGAAACTGTTCATGATGTTGAAGATCCACAAGCTGAGATCTTGGGAACCCAGGAATGGGAGTTGAGTCTTTCTACAAACTTTGGAGTTGCTTTGGTTCGCAATCCAGTTAGTGTGTCAGCTCAGTTACACCAGTTGGATATGAGGTCTGTCTGCTGAAAATCCAAGGAAGTACATCCCTCTTAAAGTGATTGGGCTAAACTGAACAAACTTGGCATTACCTGACACTTTCTATGTGCTAAGACTTACATGCATACGGTTACTGCAGCTTACTTGGTGTGCAGATAATCTGTAAAGCAACAACATGATAAAGCAATGGATTGTTGTGGGACAGGTATGAAGGTGGTTAGGCTTGCATCTGTGCTCTAAGAAAGCTCAAATGTCTGTGCAACCTGTGTAAGGCAGACTGGGCATAAATTATAAAATAGTTTAATTCAGAAGGTGTCTCTAGAGGTCACTAGTCCAATATGCTTCTCAAAGCACAATGAACCTTTCAGTTAGGACAGCTTGCTCAGGGCCTTGTCCAGCTGAGTTCTCAAAATCTCCATGGATGGTGACCCCACTTCTTCTCTTGGCACCTGTCCTAGGGCTGTACAACCCGCTCGGAGAAAATCCTGTTTGGACATAAGGCAAGACCTTTTGGTTTGGTTTGGTTTTTTTCCTTTGTAACTTGTGCCCTTTGCCTCTTGTCCTTCAAGCTGTGCACCTCTGAGAAGAATCTGACTTGGATTTATTCTGTAAAAACTTGTTAGGTAGTGATGTTAACCAAATAGTTACAATTTTTCAGGTGTTTAGTAAGGACTTAGGTATCCTTTTTCTTTTTTTTCTTTTTTTTTTTAAAGGATCATTGCAGGGTGGATAAAAGCAAAAATGGAAGTTAATTGTAACTTTTAATACTAGCAAATAGTCACAAAAATACTTAAACTCTGTTGTAATCTAAGTTACCAGATGGGCAGCAACCTCATCAAACCCTTGTTCCTGCAGCTCTTGGCATCTGGAAAGTTGCTTAACATTTGTGTAGTGCAGTAATTCTGATCCTGCACCTATTTGGTGTCTTGTTACTAAGTGGAATCTGGTCACTGCTGGGTAGATTTGGTTTGCAACAAAGCTATTCTGTTGCTACGCCGACACTTTGCTGCAGTTGAAAGCAGCTTAGATGAGTTTTGTCTAGTACGCAGTTGTTTTTCTTCTTTGGGGTTATTCTGGCTTACTCAATAATAATTTGTTTAACTTTTTTGTCTACAAGGAAGACAGCAATTAGATGCTCCTGAACTTTCACTTCTCTGGGCTGAACACACCCAGCCCTCTCAGCCTCATGCATCATGTGGTCCAGCCCTCTGGCCATCTTAGTGGCCCGTTAGTGGGGCCCCAAAACTGGACACAGTCCTCCAGGGGTGGCTACACCTCTGCCAAGTAGGGGGGAGCCTTGATCTGCAGACTGTGCCTCTCCTAATGCATCTGGTGTGTGGCTGTGTTTCCTCAATGCCACAACACGCTGCTGGCTTTCACTTTGTTTTCCCCAAGGCCTGCCAGGTCCTTTGCTGCAGACCTCCTCTGCAGCCGGTCAGCCCCCAGTTGATTCTGATGGCTGAAGTGGTTCTGCAACAATCTGTTCTCAGCATCATGAGGTTTCTCTCAATCCATCTGTCTGGTTTGTCACCGTTTCCAACTTCCTTATCTATCTTTTTCAAAATTGAGTTGCAGGATATGGGACTTACCTTGTGAATCAGATTGATCCAGTGCTTGATGACTGTATACGTTTTATGTTTAATTGAATGGGATTAGGTAATAGGTTTAATAGCTTTAGGCTCTCGCCTGTACTGTAAAACCCAGTGGTACCAATGGTACTGTTTTCGATGAAAACGAAGAAATGTGTGGATTTGGAGGCAACTGCACGGTGAACAGGCATTGCAAAACATATTAATGAGAGATGTTAATCTTTAAATCCTGATATATATGAACTATAGCGTAAGCATTTTAATTGAAATGATGTAAGGTTGGATGTTGAATCAAGGACGGCAAGCTTCAAATGGAATAAGGAATTTCATTCTCAAGGCTTCAGACTTCTGCTTCAAAACTACATTTCTGTAGCCAGTAGGTACTACAATTTAAGGCTGATACAAATTAGCAATGTAATTTCCTTTTAGATGACTAAGCAAACTCTTTGCAGAGTTGCACAGTAAGAGGCAATGGCAACAGCTTGCAAAAGAGAAAAATTCTGGCTGTGTGTAAGGAAAGAATTTTTCTTAGGTCAACTGGACAAGGCCCTGGTCAAGGCCTTGAGCAAGCTGACCTCACTTAAAGTTGAGGAGTCTGTTGGACTAGAGACTTCCAAACTTAATTCTGTAATTTTTGTTTTGTCAGCTGCATAATTTCCCCTTTCATAGTCCTGTCTTCTAATATGTGCAGCGTATATTACATACAGGTTCTTGAGGCTGAAGGTTGATGGTATTTTCATAAGCTTTTCACAGGAACACGTAATGTCTTTGATGAAAAGGGCTTGTGATAAAGACTTATGGCTTGCAGATTTTTAGCACTTTTTATTGTTGCCTATCAAAGGTATCACAAATTTAAAATACAGTGAAGCCAGAGGATGGTTCAGACTACCTCAGTTGCTCACTCAGTTGTGACCTCTGTTGTGTGACAGGATTCATGGTTTAAAGTCTGGGAAAACTTTAAAGGAATTCCGTGGTCATTCTTCCTTCGTCAATGAAGCTACTTTTACCCAGGACGGCCACTATATTATCAGTGCATCCTCTGATGGCACAGTGAAGGTAAGATAGCATTTACCCTTTGTAAATAACACATTCAGACTCTTTGCATGTTGTAGCTGATTTGTCATAACTGCTGCAGTCATTGGAGAAGGACTTTGCGTTATCTGCAATAATAAGTCTTTCTGCTTGTGACCTTTGCTGTAGACTGGTGTAAATGAGAACTGATGAAGTTTCATGCTGTGCTTACAGATAGTTGCAGCGCTTGTTTCCGCTGTATTTATGAAAGGAGGACATAAGTGCAGTACTTACCTGCCTGTTCCTGCTTTATTCTAGAAATAGAATTGACTGTGACACCTCTTGTCCTAGAATGTGAGGATTCACGTGTCTGAAATAATGGCATTTTCTTGCTTACTGTGTTCGACACCTGTTTATTTCTTGGTGCTTTGGAGTCCCTTGCCATGTAAGCTAGGTAGTCTAGCATTAATGAAACTGATTGTAGAAGTGATAGGTTTGGGTTCCAGTCTCGGCGAAGAGTGGAACTACTCAGTGTGTAGTAGTTAAGAGGAGTAAAGCATTGTTGTGTACAGGGCATTACTGACTAATAATAAATTAATAAATATGGAAACAGCTACATTAAGGAGGGCATCGATGCAGTGCATGGGGGATGGGTAAACAGATCCGGTTTATAGATGTGGCCTAGGAGAGTGTGATAGATTTTGCTCATATTAAATGGGGTGTTACTTCAAACTTGCACTCTTTGCTAGACTGCCCCAGTCGTGGGAATAGCATAAGAAGGTGGTATCTTTCATTTTGATTGTACTAGTATGTAAACAGAAAAAATATTCCACAGATGGTGAGTTACGTTTTATTTTAATTATTAAACAAGCAGTTCCATTTCCTGTTTCTAAACAGCTAGAACAGCCTGGTGTTGAGCCTGAAGCATCTGTAAGCTGGGATGTCTCTCCCACAGATATCAGTGAGGCTTTGCTTTTTCAGCAATTTTTGTGTCTGTCTTGTGTAAGGCAAATTCAGTGTGCAGATGCTGCACATATATTCACAGATACCACCTAAAAGCAGAAAGCAAGTCTGGGCTCACCTCTCGGGGAATATGCTTAATGAAAGGGAGCCAGGCTGAATTTGGATAATGGAAATTCAGTTCAGTTGTAGTGAAATTGTTCAGGGTGTCCACACTTCAAAATAGATGTGACAATCTATTTTTTTTTAGATCTGCTTTAAACTACAATTTTTGGAATTCATACTTCCCTTCAGGAGCCTTAAAAAAATCTGAATCCTGTATCCTGAATCAGCTCATTATTGTTTAATTTTTTTAAAGCTAATTGGTTTTACATTTATTTTTCATACTAGGTTTGGAACGTGAAGACGACAGAGTGCTCAAACACCTTCAAATCTCTTGGCAGCACTGCTGGGACAGACATTACTGTGAACAGTGTCATTCTGCTGCCTAAAAACCCAGAACACTTTGTTGTTTGCAACAGATCGAACACAGTCGTCATTATGAATATGCAAGGACAAGTATGTGATCTTACTGGTGTCCTTTCAAGTCTCTCTCTCAGTCATTTTAAGAATGCCAAAAACCTAGTTAATAACCTAGCCTTGGGTTAAACCTGATTTCTCCAGTTTGCTTTCATGACAAACTATTCTGTACCCGGGTTATAGAACAACTTGACTTGCAGAAAGCGATTGCAGCTATGGAGAGATCCTGTGTTCTAAACAGACCTAGTACTGCCTAAATATTTTTGCTCTGAACATAGTAATGATGTGCTGCAGTTTAACCCTGCCAAATATTTTTGGGGGGGTGTCTTTACAGATTGTAAGAAGTTTTAGCTCTGGTAAGAGAGAAGGTGGTGACTTTGTCTGCTGTGCGCTTTCACCTCGTGGTGAATGGATCTACTGCGTTGGTGAAGATTTTGTGCTCTATTGCTTTAGCACAGTGACCGGCAAGCTGGAGAGAACTCTGACTGTAAGTTCTTAGCTTTGAGCTTTTGCAGAGTTCTAAACACAAGGATGATCTGCATGTTTATGAAGTCCATAAGGAGAAGTCCGTAAGGAGAAGTCTTGTACCAAGGAATCTTTCACCTCTAGCAGCCATGTTGTGTAACAAACGTATTCCAGAACACTTGGCTGTAAAATGTCTTTAGGTTTTTTTAGAACCATTTTAATTTTAAAAGTTATGAAAATGTTTACTTACCAAGCCAAGAGTGAATTAGTTCAAACTGATTTGAACTAGAGCATGTCTTGAGCTGGGCTCCGGCTGATGGAGAATCTGATCAAGCTGTCAGATTTAAAGCTGTCAGGCTTAAACTTGCCTTGGATTAAACTAAAGAGGAATACCAGCTTGAATGTCTAAATTTAATGGGGAACGCTTAGATGTCATGGATTTCAGTGGATGTAAACCGTCACTGAACCTTCCCTCGCCCAACAAAAAGTAACTGCTATGTCACAAAAATTGTTTGCAACTGGAACTTAATATTGGGGGGGGGGTGTATGTTCCTCTGCTTTTGCTGTATGCACAAAGCATGTTAAACCTCAGTCCAGCTTTCCTCTAGTTCTTGTTTGAAGAGAATATTTGGCTTGAATCTGCAAAAGGAAGAATCTCCTGATATATCTTTGTGCTTATTCCCTAGGTTCATGAAAAAGATGTCATTGGCATTGCTCATCACCCCCACCAGAACCTGATTGCGACTTACAGTGAAGATGGCCTCCTCAAGCTCTGGAAACCATAGCTTGATTTTACAGTGAGCTATGAAGTGTGCTTGTTAGTTGCAGGTTATTGGTGTTTGTGCTTGAACAAGGTCTAAATGCACAGAGTGTGATATCTGCTCAATTTTCAGTTCAGGATTCCAGAGAATGACATTTTTACTTCTTGGTCTAAAGTTAGGTAGATTGATGCTTAAATATAGCATCAGTTAATTTCAAGTACTTTTATTTTTACCAGAGTAGCTGAAGCAACTTCAATGAGAGTGTTTTTTCTGTCTCCTGAAGTCTATACTCTTCCTACAGTGTTTATAAAAGTTGAATGAGCTAGGAACTATACACACTTACAAGTGGTTGCTGACTTCCTAGAATACAGTAAAATGCTTTTTTTATTTGAGTGAATTATGTGGAATGGGAAAGCTGTCTCTTCTCCACTGCTGAAACAAAGGCACAGTTTTCGTGGAATGCAGATGAAGCTAGTCTGTCCTCAGCTTGAAGGCAGAGGCTTTTCAAGTCCAGTGGGTTTTGCTGTGTTCAATTTTCACTATAATTTTTCCAATTATACATATAGTGTATGTAGTGTCGTACATATACACAGTGGTGTTACACAGCTTCCTCAGAACAAAACTATTCTTCCCCATCTCTCAGCACTTCCTGCTATAAACCTGCCTAATGCAGCAGTGAGATATAGGGGGGGGGTTGTTTCGTTTGGTTGGTTGGTTGGTTTTGTGGGGGTTTTTTTGTTTTGTTTTTTTCTTTGTTTTACTTCCAGGATGAAAGGAATTACTACTTGGGCCCTCTTCCTATAAGTGCATAATGTCTTCAGACCAATTTTAACTGAAGCAGGCCTCAGGGGATCAATATTTTAAAACATGCAAAAGCTGGTTTACACAGGCCGAGTTCCTAGTGCTGTGATGCTGCACATGCTGCAGTTGTTTTGTTTTTTTCCAGTTGACTCAGTTTAGCTTCCTGTTTTCCCAAAAGGGCATGGCATACTTAAGCTTTAAATAATTATTTGTAAGACTTTTTTTTTAAATTTCATATACCTGTGGACCTAGTTAAGGTGATACTTAGGTCCCGCACTATGATAAAAAGAAGTTTTCAAGCTCTTCAGTTTGGAGCAGATGATGATTCCGTTTGAGATCCTGACTAATGCACACTGTTGTGAATGTACACCACAATCTTTTAAAGTCTCACCATAGTTTTTCTAGGATGCAGCAAAAAATGAGGTTTTGTCTGTAATGATGAGACAAACACATGTAGATTTGAATCTGCAGCACTGTTTCCTGTCCTCATCTTGTGTAGAATGCTTTCCTGCTGCAATAATCTTTCAAACAGCGATAACTTGTCTTTGACTTAATAAATTAGTTCCCATTTAAATAACCTCACAATTTTTTTCAGCTGGAGGGCTTGATCTTAATGCAAGTGTTGGTTGTCAGCTGGTGACTGACCTTCAGCACTAACAGGTGCACTTCAATCAACTCTATGTTCATATTGGCCTAAGGAAATGCAGAAAAATTGTAGCTTAACTTCTCACATAGCATTGCTTGTTCACTACAACTGTAGTGTTTGGTTCTATGTTTAGCTGTTATGTTTTAATTCCTAAATTGTTTTTACTTCCTTAGATATGGCAGTGAAGTTACTTTTTAGATAGCAAAAAGTGATTATTTTTCCTGCCTGAAAAGACACAGGTGTGTCAGAAACATCTGGCAGTAACACCTCTGACAAGCTCTATTGGCAATTAGTACTTTTGATACAGGAGAAGATCTTGACAAAATATTTTTAATATCATCTAACTTGTGGTTCATTTTGCCTTCAGATTACACAGAACTGCTAATCCTCAGTGTAAACTATATCTTACATTGTTCTTTAAAAGAAAAGTAGTTGTAGCAAATAAAATGTCAGAATCCTGAATGTTTAAAGATTAAAATACATTCTCTAGCTTAAAAATGTGAGAAAATCTGGCATTTCTTATGCTTTTAATTTAAGAGTTTCAGAGTTTATTGCATCAACTACTCAAGACAAAAAAGTGAAATGTACTAATAATTATGAAAGGGCAATGGTAAAACTTACCTCCTGGGCTGCAGCTGTAATTTGAAAAATAGCTGGCAGTTGGCAGAAAAGTACAATGATAATCTTGAAAATGTTAATTTTTTAAAATGTAATTTTTTTTAATGTAAATGTTAATTTTTTTAATGTAATCTAGGAAGACTTTTTCTCTCTGAAGAATCAGCCAGGTGTTATGCCACTTACCTGTATGTAAGACTTGAACAAGGCAACATCTAGTGCTTTAACTAATATTAAAGAAAGCATTGTTCACCCATGGGCCTTGCTTTATTCTTGAATTATTTTGCTTGGAGCTGGTGAGTTCTGTCATACATAGAGGGGTGCAAAATGCTTTGTGGGGGGAGCACCATGTAGTGAAAGTCTCATAGGTCAGTTCATCCTCCTGTTTCTGAACTGGGGATCAATGAATTTCAGCCTTGCTTGGGTAGAATCAGCTGCCTGTATGTGCTTGCAGAACGTCTGTGGAAGAGCTACTGCCATCTCAGCAAAAAATAAGCAAGCTTAGGTTCCTGCACAGTTATCTAAGTGGTGGATGTAACAATTTTTTTTTTTATGTTATTGGGGTAATACTTTGTCCACGTAACATGTGAGCCTGTAGATATGGGGTGTAGTCCTGCTCTGATACCACTGCCAGCTTGCCATCTGCAAAGAAAAACCAAACCCTCCCTTGAGTCCTAGTAAGATTGAGAGACCAGCTGAAAACTGAAGACGATCTCAAAAGGAAAAGATCCTTTGTGAATGTCTTCTAAAGCAGCCAAATTCTCATGAGCTCTGAGAGACTAGACAATCTCCATGGGTGCCTGCCAGCCCCCATGAATCTGTGATTCTGCATGTTGCTGAGGATTTTGAGCCATGAGCTTGGGTAAGAGGGCCTGCCTCTGATTCGGAGCAGCTTGGTAACACCAGTGTTCAGTCTGAGATAAGAGAAAGTATGTTGCAGAGATTTACAGGAAAGATGATGCTGAAAGTCAGTTCTAAATGCTTAAGTACAGCTTTTCTGCACTTTCTGCCTAGTGTCTGCATGGGTTTCGAAAGTCCTTCTTAAGCATAGTTACTCGATCTTCAGTTCCTGTTGATGTGGGCTCCAGTGTGTTCACTGGATAGCTGTAAATAACCCTTATGACCTTCTGGATCATGGCAACTTGTGAGAGACAGGCTGAGCAAACTTGGATCTGAATGTCAGGGGGAAAAGCATAGGCTTTAGGTGAATCCTAAGGAGAAAGTGGGCTAAATGCTTTATTTCAGGGGCAGAGTAGGAATCCTATGGCTGCCTGTGGAGCAAGATAGAAGGAGATGGATGCTGCTGAAGTGAAGGGAGCATAACAATTTTACCTACAAAAGGTGCTGCTTGCATTATGAAATGGGGTGATGAAGCCCTCCTCAGTTTCTTTGTGTCCCTTAGCTTATAAAACTGCTCCCTGTGTAGTAACAAATTCTTCTGGTACTGCCTCTGCTTTGTTGGGCAGGAAATGGCATTTGCTTGTCTGGGAGCAGGCACATGCTGCTGCCAACTAGTTAAGCCTTTCCTGTCTTCCTAAATTAGAAGCTTTGTAAGCCAAATCAACAAATAAGTGTTCTTTCCAATTTTATTCACAGAATTACAGGATGTCTGAGGTTGGAATGGTTGGAGACTCCACCACCTCCTTGGGCAACCTGTGCCAGTGCCTCACCACCGTCACAGTAAAGTGTTTCCTGATGTTCAGAGGGAACCTCCTGTGTTTCAGTGTGTTCCCGTTGCATCTTGTCCTGGCACTGGGCATTGCTGGAAAGAGGCCAGCTCTGTCCTCTTTTAGGTTTTTATACAGATACTGAAGAGATCCCCCTGAGCCTTCTCGTCTCCAGGCTGAACTGGTCCCACTCTTTCAGCCTTTCATCATAGGAGAGATGCTTCTGTCCCTTCACCATCTTTATGGCCCTTTGACAGGCTCTCTCCAGTATATCCATGTCTCTCATACTTGGGAGCCCAGAACTGGTCACAGTACTCCAGGTGTGGCCTCACCAGTGCTGAGCAGAGGGGAAGGATCACCTCTGTCAACCTGCTGGCAACCAGGATACCATTAGCCTTCCTTCCAAAAAGGACACATTGCTGGCTCATGTTCAACTTGGTGTCCACCAGGACCCCCAGGTTCCTTCTCTGCCCAGCTGCTTTCCAGCTGGGTGGCCCCCAGCATGTACTGGTGCCTGGGGTTGGTCCTCCTCAGGTGCAGGACTTCGCACTTCCTCTTGTTGAACTTCATGACGTTCCTGTCAGCCCATTTCTCCAGCCTGTCCAGGTCCCTCTGGATGGCAGCACGACGCTCTCTTGTATCAGCTACTTCGCCCAGTTTTGTGTCATCTGCAAACTCACTGAGGGTATATGCTGTCCCATCATCCAGATCATTACTGGAGATGTTTAACAGGACGGGAGCCAGTACTGACCCCTGGGGTACGCTGCTAATCACTGGCCTCCAACCAGACTTTGTTCCACTGATCACCACCCTCTGGGCCATTCAGCCAGTTTTCAATCCACCTCACTGCTCATCCATCCCATACATCAGGAGCTTCTCTATGAGGATCTTTACTGTGTCTTTTCTTTACTGTGAGGGTGGCGAGGCACTGGAACAGGTTGTCCAGAGAAGCTGTGGATGTCCAGTCCCTGGAAGTGTTCAAGGCCAGGTTGGATGGGGCTTTGAGCAACCTGGTCTAGTGGAAGGTGTCCCTGCCTGTGGCATGGGGGTTGGAACTAGATGATCTTTAAGGTCCCTTCCAACCCAAACCATTCTGTGATTCTATAATCTTATGGGAGACAGTGTCAAAGGCCTTACTGAAGTCCAGGTAGACAATATCCACTGCTCTCCCCTCATCTGCCAGGCCAGTCATTTCGTCGTAAAAGTTTATCAAGCTGGTCAAGCATGACTTCCCCTTGTTGAAGCCGTGCTGACTACTCATGATGATTTTCTTGTTGATGTGCCTGGAAATGGTTTCCAGGTTTAGCTGCTCCATCACCTTCCCAGGGATCGAGGTGAGGCTGACAGGCCTTTACTTCCCTGGATCCTCCTTGCCGTTCTTGAAGACAGAAGTGACATTTGCTTTCTGCCAGTCTTGGGGCACTTCCCCCAGTCACCATGATCAATCAAAGGTTATTGAGAGTGGCCTCGCAGTGATGTCTGCCAGCTCCCACAGCACTTGTGGGTACATCCCATCAGGGCCCATGGACTTACGTATGTCCAGTTTGCTTAAATCTTCCCTGACCTGATCCTCTTCCACCAATGGTACATCTTCCTTGCTCCAGATTTTCCCCTTGGTCTCTGGGACCTGGGATTCCTGAAGGCCAGTGTTGCTAGTAAGGCTGAGGCAAAGAAGGTATTCAGTACCTCCGCCTCTTCCATGTCCTGTGTAACCAGGCATGTTCCATGTCATTTGGCAACAGGCCCACATTTTCCCTAGCTTTTCCCACCTACGTACTTATAGAAGTCCTTCTTGTCGTCTTTGACATCTCTGACCAGATTCAACTCCAGCTGGGCTTTAGCTTTTACAACTTCATCCCTGGAAGCTCGGACGTCTTTGTGTTCCTCCCAACTTACTCATCCTTACTTACACCCTCTGGATGCTTCCTTTTTGTGTTTGGCCAGGAGTTCCTTGTTCATCCACACAGACCTCCTGGCATTTTTGCCAGGGACTTCCTATTCACCGGGATGGACTGCTCTTGAGCCTGGAGGAGGTGATCCTTGAATATAAACCAGCTTTCTTGGGCCCCTCTTCACTCCAGGGCCTTATCCCTGGAATGCTTCCAAGCAGATCTCTGAAGAGACCAAAGTCTGCTCTCCTGAAGTCCCGGGTTGAGAGCTTGCTTTTTACCCTCCTCCTTCCTCTCAGGATCCTGAACTCCACCATCGTCTCATGGTCATTGCAGCCAAGGCTGCCTTTGACCTTCACAGTCCCAA
This sequence comes from Gymnogyps californianus, assembly GCF_018139145.2. Lineage (NCBI taxonomy): Eukaryota > Metazoa > Chordata > Aves > Accipitriformes > Cathartidae > Gymnogyps > Gymnogyps californianus. The sequence continues at coordinate 15,726,277 of NC_059500.1, read as the reverse complement.
CAAGCCCCTTGTTGGTGAGTACGAGGTCCAGCAGAGCACCTCTCCTCATTGGCCTCTCTCTCACTTGGGTCAGGAAGTTCTCATTGATGCACTCCAGGAACCTCCTGGATTGATTATGTCCTGCTGTGTTGTCCTGCCAGCAGATATCAGGGTGGCTGAAGCCCCCCATTCTTTGGGCACTATAATAGTGCTCATCTTACCTCCTAAGAAAACATGGAACCTGGCATTTCTTTATCATCTGTGGTTTTGGAAAAGGATGGCTTATATCAAACTGTGCTTCTCTCAGTGTGCCTCACTAATGCTTTGAGCACCAATCAATCACAAATTGTAGCAGGAACATGTCTTCCCAGATGAAGTTGCTAATGAAAAACTTATAGGGCAAGGTGCTTGCTTGCTTGACCTTGCGTCACACTGCAAGTTCAAAGCAGATTTGGGATCATTGAATTTACTCCCCTGGGCTGAGCAAACTTCTGGCACTGCTGCTGGGTAGCAGGTAGACAAAGCACAGGGAGGAGAGGACAGTTAGGGCCCTGAAGCCTTACAGGCAAAAGCAAAAATGAGAGCAGGCTCTTAAATGAGTCTGCAGTAGGCATTCTCTCAGTTTCACAGCAAACCTGTGGAAAAGTGGAGCTGCTAGATTTCTGGGGAAAAAACAAGTCCTACATGCCTGGCGCACAGTGGAAAGAATCATTGTAGCAGACTAGACTATAAGCTTGGTCATGGGAATTTGGTGTTGTTGAAACTGAAACACTGGAAGTAATCGCAAACATCAACTCAGGTTATGATATGTTGGGTTACTATGCTGGTAGTTATGGAAGCAGCTATTTTGTGCTACCGTAGCCTCAATTTCTACAGCTGTCCATTCAGTTCATTCCCCAGAACGGGAAACTGTATCTCACATAGAGCAACAAGTCAGAAAAAATTGTCTTATTTCATTTTTCAGTGGCACAGAACATGTTTTGCTGCTTGCTGTAGCTGTATGATACCCAGAATATCACAGGAGAACTAAGAAGCTTGGAAGAGGCCATACATCGTACTCAATATCCTGCTTGAAGATCTAAGGGCTGGGTCCTCCTTCTTGCTAGCTCTTGCCTTCGTTTGCTAGTGCTTTTTGCTGAAGGCTTACTCTACTGCTGCCAGTGTATTTCTTTGGGACACAGCTTTTATGTCAGTCACTAGCTCATTTCAAAGCAGAATGCTAAACTGGTGGTGTTTCTGCTGCCCTTCCTGCATTAGTAGTAGCATCTTTCCCCAGGCTGCTCTGCCAAGGCTTCTGGAGGCTTCTGGTCAGCCACGCTCCTGGAAGCTAGACCTGGCCCATCCTCTAAACTAGCCGTGGTGTCATCAAGCATGAAGCAGAATTGGCCACCACAGTCTTGAGAGTAATTCAAGAACAGAAATATTACCTCAACTGTGTTGATGTAGCTATACGCGTGGTGAAAGCAAAACTAAAGTGTTCCTGTGAAAAAAAGGCTATGGAATGGTTTTTTATATAATACACAGTCATCTGAAGCAAAAGAATGTCCTGTTGCCATCCTCAAGGCACTGCACTGAGCTTGGTTTTCCCTAGCTGTTTTGATCCAGTGGTTAAGGAAAAAAAGAAACAAGGGTGCTTATCGAACTGAAAACAAGTAGCATATCTTAGTGCTGCTTAGTCTCAAGACAGTTGTCCAGGAGTCTCAGCCCTCGCCAGAGGTAGGATTACTTTCTGTTCCTCCCCTTGACTCAGCCAAACTGTCCTACTGATACAGCAAAGGCTCCTGCTGGTCACGTGTACAGCTCAGTGATGAGCTCATTCTAGTAGAATTTGGAAAGACACTTCGCCTACAGAATTTTATTCCTGCTGAGACAAAGAAAGAAACAAATAAATGTAGGTGAAATGCAGGGGATCACTATTCTGTAGGTACCTGAACAGGAACTACATTTGAGGTACAAAACCCATGGTACCAGCTGTCTTGACAAAATGAAACCCATAACGCTTACAAGAGCTGGAGATGTTTTCTAAGACTAAGTTTCCTGATATTCAAGTTACAACGCATGTACTGTCATGTAGCAGCTATTTCCAGGAAGAAAAAGAGTTCTCTTCGTGACACTTTTGCTTCAAAGCAGTATGAAAAGCACAAGCTCTGTCCCAAGCCAGATGGTAGAACAAGACTAAACTACCACGCTAGAGGTTAAATCTGGACCTGTCTTCTCAGCATATTTTCTGAAAGAAGTTTTTTGCTAAGATTTTTCTGTGAATAGCTGTCTAAAAAGAAGGGGGTGGTGTCTTTAAACCAACATCTGGTCTAAGAAAAGAGGCAATGAACAATTTTGTAATTATATTGGAAATGCTTCATCTACAATAATTAGAACATTCATACAGAATTTTCAAGAGTCAGCTTAAAATAATGCACACAATACATTAATTTCAGAACATCCTAGATGCATTGGTTGGTTGTATTCACTGACAGTAAGTTTCTCTCCTCTTGCAGGCTCACATATGCCCACCCAACAGGGCTGGTACTGCTTTCCATGACACACCACGGAGGGGTATCCGATTTCAGTAATCAAGGTGGAAGTCAAGCTTCACGTGCCAGCAGGCTGACAGATTCCAAACCGCATGTGTGCTGATAAAGCCTGGAGGTTTTTACTCATGCGCGGTAGCAAAGGAAGCTCCTGCAGCAGCCAAGCAACCACTGGCTCTATATGCAGGATGGTGTGGGACAGCAGCCAAACAGTAGTCAGCGATGAACCAAAGCAAGCTTCACATCTAGCTCCAGGGTGAGGACCAAAGCTGGCAGAGGAAGGGACTATTTGATCTTAAGTGCAGTAGCTTCAGAGAGCCTGTGGACTGCATGACTTTAACGGGCCTGTGAAGATTGACCACATCCTTGTCAGCTTCATGTATTACGTGGTTGCATTAGAGCCAGTCCCTACTTAACAAACACCAGTACAAGCCCAAAACATTAACATGTTATCCTAACTGGTACAAAACTTAACTATATCTTACCATGAATTATAAGTACTTGTGCATACGTTATTAACAGAGTATAAGATCTAGAATTCCTAAAAAGACCACCACAGAATCTTAGTTTAAGCCTGGGCAACTGCACACATACAGGAATTACAAGGCTTGGAATAAAAGACAAGCAGGTAAGGGAGTTTTCGTGACCAAGAGGCAAGGGTGAAGTGCAATCAACTTCATTTGAGCTTGCATCCTCGAGCTTTATACAAATTGCAAAGTCAGTTTAATTACTTAGTTTATTTCTTTCTGCTTTTAGAAACAACTATGGCTGGATAGAACAACAAATAGCAGGAAGTGAGGGTGCTTGTAGTCCTTCACTCATCCACTAATGCATACAAAACAAGCATCACAAGTTAATTCACTGGCCCATTTACGATGTCTGACATTGAACACCGCCTCTAGGGTGATGCTCATCATCTTCATAGACTTCTCCATTATAGTGGTGTTTTCTTTTTTGAGATGGATCAAAGTCCACTAAATCCACTTGTTCCATTTCCTCAGTTTCTTCTATTTCCTGCCTTGTAGGTAGCAGTTTTTCAAGTAAAGACAGCTTATCTGAGGAGAGGAAGCCACTCTCTGGGAAGTTCACCTGAAATCATCAAGAACTGGGGTTACTCAAGCTTGCCTGAATTGCCCTTTTTCCATTCCACTACAGGTCAAATATCTGCCAAAGTCAGCTTTATCATCACAGATGACCTAAACCCAGTGCTTAAAAAAGCCACGTAAGTCACTAGGCTATTTTTTAATCCTGCAAGAAGTTAGCTTCTAACTCTGGCAACTTAACCAAGTCTTATCCAACATTTCTTCTGCCTCAGGCTGCCCTCTGGAATCACCCTAAAAGCAAAGTACAGGATTTATCAACATTGGAGAGATGGTTGAATCTCCTCTAAAACCGTAGCAGACAGAGCCTGCTGCCACAGCTCCCAGCATTAGCTTCTCTCCAGAGAAGAAATCAGCATTTTCCAGCCTACTCCTTTGCTCCTGCAAAGGGGAAGTTACTAATCCATCCTTCCTACAGGATGACAGAAACTAAAGAATGTGCCAAGCAAATGGTAATTCACAAGGTATCTGAAGAAATTCTTCTGGTACTTAACGTATTTTCAGAACAGAGTGTTCCAGAAGTTTTCTCCTTATTCTGAACGGTAATTCTGTTTGATGGATTATATGTTCTCACCGTTGTCAAAAACAAATACCAAACCGAGACATCTGATAATTGGTATCTCTTCTCGATTGAGGTAAGGCCCAATCCAATTTTGGATGGATATTCAGTGCTGAACTGGGCCATGGAAGTAAGTTGATCCACTTACCCTGAATTCTATGATCAGACGTCCTTTTTCATATGGTCTGCGATAAATTGGCATACCTTCATTCAACACACACTTAATAGCCCCATGCTTGACAACCTGGCCTAAAAAAAAGAAAAAAGACCAAAAAAAGGAAGGGATGCATGCAGGCAACAGAAGCTTTAGTTTTAACTCCCTTCAACATTTATGTAACCTTCTACATTGTGGTTAGACAGCTACACCAAAATGTAGTAGTCTAATAGGGACTTACTGCCTGGTAACTTCTGAGTAGGAAAGCAGGTTGACGTCTACATTACATTCTTGTAACCTTGTTATGCTTCCCAAAGGAAGCATACTTACAAATTTATTAAGTGCTCCATCAGTTCCAAGGCTGAAAAAGTGGTTTTCAGAGACCCACGGCCTTCAATTCTCATGAGGTATCCTCAGGATACAAGTATGTCCATAAGGTAAGGTCTGTTACTATATCACGCAAAGAGAAAGTTACTGCTGACTGCTATCCAAAAATTCTTTTTTCTTTAAAGATTTGTACTGCAAAGACTAGGAAAAAAAGCTTGATAGCAGCACACATCCCTTGTGCATCAAAGATGGGATGTTTCTGTTCCTTTAAATTTCCAGCTTACATTCACTGTATGTTTGGACTTCTAGCAGAAAGCAAACCAACACTTACCAGGATGGGAGGTAATAATAATAGTTCTATTATCCAACGTTGTGATAGGCTTTTGAAAGCCACATAGTGCTTCAACCAGTTGAATATCCATAGACATAAGAAGGTCTTCATCTCGTCTAAGGCAGAACCAATCAAAAACAGTCACATAGAGGGAGAAGCAGTAAAAGGATCATACCCAACTTCAGTATTTAACTTGGCAAGGACAATAAAGCTGTAATTTTAATAGAAGCCTGGGCAATTAAATAAAGAATACTGAATATTGATGCAGCACCTCAAGCCAGCAATTACAGGAATGATACCCACACTGAGAGCCATTACTAATCAAGTCTAGCTATCCAAAGTGTGGAAGTGTTTATTGAAAAGAAATAAACACAGCAAGGCTCACTTGCATCCAGTTTCACTTCACAGCTCCTTCCCAATTCTAGGAAAAATTTATCTCAGCCTCCTAAACATTGCAACTGGGACAATTAATCCCTTCCTTTATGTAGATTAATACTTTCTTAAGTGTATCAGCTAGCTCTACATTATTCTGTGACACTCGTTTTCTGAAGATCTGGTACTAGGGAAGCTTGAACAGGTGATGGCCACTCTGAGTTATGATTAAAGTACCTTTTAGAAAGCACCAAGAATTATCTGGAAGAGATAATGTAATTGTTTTAATTGCCTATTCCGACTTCAGTAAGGTAGTGCTACTGATGTCTGCATGTATTGCATGTTCAAGGGCTACAAAATCCTCCAGCCTATTCAAAGAACTTAGTTATTTCACTCACCCCATTTTAAAGGTCTCTGGAAGGAGACTTGCCTGAAAAGTTAATTTTAGACTGATGGGAGAGGGGGAACATTCCACTTGTCCCAGAGCAGCATGACCTCAGTATAATCCCACAAGACCAGTAACATCAAGGGTTATCTAAGGACACTAGAACTGAAGGCAGTGGGCAGAAAGATGGACAAAAATAAGCCAGCAGAGTTGTAACGTCAAGTCCCAGGTAACCATGCAAACAGTTTGGCCCAGACTATCCCTTTGGCATAGCTGATTCAGTATCTGGTTTCACTGGAAGTTAAGAAAAATCAGCTGAGTAAGCTTATCCAAAGCTAACAGAACTGATTCTCAACCTGTGAGCTCAGTGTTCTTTGGCATAGAGTTCTGGCACCAACTTCCAGAGCTCAGCACCATACACGACAGTCAGGCAGACCAGCTGCAGGTTTCCCAAGAACCTTTGACTCACCGTTCCTATTTACAAGTACAGTGTCAGTGGTTCACATTCAGAAAAATGCTTTCTCTAAATCCATTGATTCCCTTGTTACTGCTCTGAACAGAAGCAGTGAGACACCAAGGGCAACACATTTCTGTGAGATGACCAGTATTGCTTTTAATCAGACCAAAATGTACTGGACAGACTCATTCCACAAACGGTAACTTGAAACAAGGAAGCTTGCAACACCAAGCAGTACTGTCCGGTAACACGAAATACTGGAGACATGGTCAATGCTGCTTGAGTCACTTTTGCTTTCGCAAGAACAGACAGAACTGATTACTCTGCCCAGTGCACTCAGGCAGGAAATGAAGTGCGGGAAATCACCTTTGGTCAGAAGGGTGCGTGCTATATTCAGCAAGTTGGTCATAAATAAGATCCCTGAGCACAAGGGAACACACTGGAAGTTTTCTGTGCCTTGAAGCCAAGTGGGCCACGAACAGCTGCCTACACTAAATGGTAATTGTCTGAGATAAGCGATGGAATGCTATCCTAGAAAGAGCAAGGAAATAATCACAAATATTCACATCTATTAAACAAAATCTCAATATTTTAAGAGTTCTTAAAATTCAAGATTTGTAAATTCTTCTAATAACTGTAACTGGTTTTGTTTGCCTTCCATCCCCTTCCACTGCCAAAGCTCACATAAGATTATCTCATGCTACCAGAACACAAGCAGCTGTGATGAGTTGCACTGGGATTCCTGCACACCTCAGTGTTCCTTTGGCCACCCAAACAAACTCACAGGTGAGTTCTAGCCACATTATCCTACCTACTGGTATTTCCAGTAGATAAAAGGTGAGTGGTAATCAAGGACGCGTGTGCACAAGCATCTCAGGAGTTAACACAAAGGACTTCCAGAGTTTTTACCTTGTAAATACAGAGTGGTCTTTTTGATCCAAGACAATAATAATGTCCCCTGGCTCTAGTCCTGGCTCTTGGTCCCCTTCACCATGGAACGTTATTTTCTGACCATCCTTCATTCCTATTGCAGAAAACAAACAAATATTTTCCATCTTTTTAAGGGAAAAGCAGCAGTAAGAAATATTTTTATAGGCACAAGCTGGTACCAGGAGATCTCTTGATCTTTAAATTAGAACATTAGGACCTTCCCTTGAAGCATTCATAATTTTTTTTTTTTAATCCACTCACATGTCCAACAGACTTTAGTGGTGCCAACCTGAATTATGTCTCAAGATCATTAAGCTTAATCGTAGTGCAAAACAGCCACCTGCCAAGATAAAATCCTTAAGGGAAACACTATCAAAACAGCTTTCATTATATGCACAAGGACTAAAAAGAAAACAGAAGCACTGCGTACAGAGTACATTTTGAGAGCAAGTGACCAATCAGCTTCCTCAGTTTTATAAATATATGTGGCAGAGCTACTTATGAAACACGATCTCTGTGCCTGCCAAGTGCAAGAAACACTCTCCCTAGGACTGTAACCATCATGTAAGAAACCCATTTCACCCACACGGAAGTGTCTCTACCATAAATTCTAGCTGCCTCATGCTAGCTCACAGTCTGTTTTTCTATAAGGAAGGGAAAAGAAACACTTCTCAGTGACTTCCCTGTTTAAAACGTCAGTAATATATCCCTACTGGCCCTCATATTTAATGTTACTGTAGGATTTTCCCATTAAAAACAAATCCAGGCATTGCATAAGGTGTGCTTACACATACAACAGTTGTAGGTGATAATTAGGTGCAAGTCTGTAGAAGCCATGTGCTTGTGCTTGTCAGCTTGCTTTTTCATACAAGCTGCACTACTGCAGATACTTCTCCCACCAGCTTTTGAGCAGCCTCCTCAACAGAGATGCATTTGTCACTCGACACTGTCACGTTCTCCCGTCACCGTGAAGGTTTGTGCATCAAGTTGCATTTTGCCAGGCAAAGAGTACCTGCGCTGAGCAGCACTGTCAGGGTCGCGTAGCAAACAGAGTTCTAAGCATGAGAGGCTTAGCACTGTCTCTGCACCCTATTACTATAGCAGACCTGGTTCCCCTTCACACTGAAACACAGTAGAAGTGATCGGAGTCTGCAGGGTTTCCCTACAGGCAGGGAAAACTCATTAGGCAAGCTGAGCCAACAAGTGATGAGTTATATTTTAATCAGCCCAGCTACCTGATCAAGACTCGCGCTTATGAGGTTGCTCAAAAATAATTCACTGCTTACAATAGTTCAGGTTTCTGAATTCATTCTTAGTTATGTGCAGAGGTATTAGATGCGAACATAGAAGTAATCAACCTTCCCTAAAAACAAGTCTCCTACTTTTTAAAGGCAGCAACAGGCAATTTTACTGTATATGTATTCAGCAGTGTTACTCACCAAATCAACACCATGCATTTGCTAAAGCTTCTGTCTTAGCGCTGCAAAGTCAGTCAGTACATCCAAGTTCAATACTTCATCTTAGTAAAACATCTCACCTTTGTCAATGTGAACTTCTAGTATCTTCTTCTCTCTAACAATTTTTCTGCCAGTACAGCTCTTACACCGGTCCTTGGGACTGATACGCTCCCCGTGCCCCTGACACTCCATACACACAGACTGGATTTGTTGCACCATTCCTGGCCCAATCTGGTGAATTCTGATCTGCATGCCTGTTCCTCTGCAATTAGGACAGCATTCTACCGCACCTTTCTTACCACCACGACCTGAGGAGAACAAAAATTGGAGACAGATGGTTACGCGCTGCCAGAAAAAAAAACTCGAAAACTTTAGAAGCAACGTGTTTAGTTTCAGTTTCACAGTTACCTTCACATTTGTCACAGATAACATTCTTCTGCAGTGCAAGTTTCCTCGTTGCACCATTATACATATCTTCTAAACTTACTGACAACTGATGGACCACATTTTTGCCTGTAAAAGAAAACAGATATTTACTCAAGTTTGAAAGCTTGGTCTCCAAGTAACAGTAAACTTCCCATGTCACTATGCTCAAGTCATGACAAACCAAGTCTATGAGTTTTAACATCCTGTTTTAATATAGCTTTATCTTGTTTCGCTGGTATTAGTCAATAGCCCCTTCCTATATGATGCCAAATTAGATAACAATTCTAACGGCTTTGTCAGCAATGCTTCTGTGTTAGAATGAGTCAAGAGACTCTTCTGTGAAAGCACAAACAATAACAGAAACAAAATATGTAGAACCCTAGACATTTAAGTTTTATAATGCAGGACTTCAGTTTTAACAAAGTGACTGAACATGTCTCCTACGACGAAGCAGGAGACGCTGTCTAGACTCAAAGTACTTTCTTCCTCTCACCTCTCCTTCTGGAAACTGAATTGAGTAATTAAATTTTTACCTTCAGGAATTAATTAGAAGTTTAGCTACCGCAGGCTTAATTTTGTGAAGGATACCAAGTTCTGGCTTACTAGGAATACTTTGATACAATGCTGTAAACGTTTTGATACAACGCTGTAAATAGTTTGATACAAACCCTTTTTTCTTCCCTTTGTTACCAGGTGTACACTAAGAAGTGATGGGGTCAGCACTACTCTTTACCAGTTTAATTAACACCAAAGTCTTTCCCAGTGTGATTAATCTGGACTTTAATTTCTGAGCAGCATTTTACCACAGCTTCAACTCAACTCCACTGAACAGCACCGGAAAACAAAAAGGTTTCACAGACTGAATTTGATTTGGCTATCTTATTTAGATATAGTTACTTGCAACTAAAGACCAAATTCACATTTAGACACTACACTTATGTTAGCTTAGTTAAAAAATCATTTTAAGGTATGTTACCATTCCGTTTCTTATTCAGCCTAATAGCAGCTGGGCTTACACTCAGCTAAAGGCTTTCCAAACACAAAATCTGGTTAGCTATTAACATAAGACAATGCACAAGAGACGAAACTACCACCGCAGGAACCAAATTCCCTCCCCGGCTCGTTTCAGGTATTAAGAGCTACAGATAATATTTTCTGTGATTTTGAGATCAAGTCTGTAACTTCTTTTTAATGCTATTTAAAGTCTTACATCTACGGCATTCTCCTCACAGACTTTGATCCTGTCTACCCCAACGATCACGCTGTAAAGTCTGGGAAAGTGTCAGAAGATGGCACATTACCTCGTCTCTCTCTCTGCATCCTCCCACCGCCGCCGAAGAACATATCGAATATGTCCATGGGTGACCCGAAGCCACCACCAGAGCCACCCTCTTTGATGGCCTGCTCGCCTCCTTTGTCATACAGGTCCCTCTTCTTTGGGTCCGACAGTACTTCGTACGCTTGGGAAATCTGCTTAAACTGCGAGAGACATATATCGTGGCTCAGACACCCGGCCCTTGAAACCCCAAACGGCCCCCCCGGCGGGACCCCCACCCGCTCCCGCCAACCCCTCCCCAGCCGGTCCCCTCGCCCTCCATGTCAGCACGCCCCGCGGCAGCCGGCCCCGCAGCCCCGTCCCGTCCCGCCGCCGACCTTCTCGCCCTCATTAGGGTTCTTGTCAGGGTGGTACTTGAGCGCTAGTTTTCGGTAGGCCTTCTTCAGCTCCTCGGCGGACGCGTTGGGCTTCACGCCCAGCACATCGTAGTACGTAGTCTCCTTCACCATGGCGGAGGGCGGCCCCTGAGCAGCGGGCGGTCCCGCACCCCGCGGCGGCTGCTCGCCCAGCACCGATCCCGACTTTTCTGGAAAGTTCCGAGCCGGTCCCGCATCCGGGCGCTTTTGAGCCGGCACGGCCCCGCCCCCGGAAGTCCCGCCCCGCCGGCCTCCGGGCTTTGGGGGGCGGACAGCCAATAGGGATGGGAGGCGGAAGGCGGCTGGCCAATCACCGCCGCCCCTCGGCGGCCGAGCTCGCCCGCCGCCGCCACTCCCGGCGTACAGCGGCCGCGCACCGTCCTGCGCATGCTCCGGGCGGGCGGTGGCTCCCGCCCTGCCCCGCGCGGCGGGCTGAGGCGCTGGGCGGGCGCTAGGGCGGCGAGCGGCGTTTCCGGCCGCGCCGTCTGCGTGTCGGAGAGCAGCCGCCGCTGCCTCGCGTTACGCGTGTGTACCGGGCAGGCCCTACCCCCGGCACCTCCCGCGCCCAGCGCTGCCGGCGCGGGGCCGTTCGTTGCGGGGAGGCACCGAGCCGCAGGCGGGTACGCAGCGGCTTTCCAGCCCCGCTCCGCGCCTCCCGCCCCCGCGGGTCTGGCACCGCCGGGGCGGGGTTACTGCGCAGGCCTGTTGGCGGCCCGGCTCGCCGCCCCGCTCCATACCACGGCGCCTGCGCCGAGCGCCGGCTCCCGCTCCGGAGTGCGCGGCCTCAGGGCGCATGCGCCGGGCCGCGCGCCGCGCCTGCCCTCTGGTTACGCGGGGGTTGCGCTGGAGCAGCCGATTGGCTGGGCCGGCTGCGGCGCTGGCGGCCCGCGCGCGCGATAAGGGTGGGTCCCGGCGTTGCCATGGGGACGGGGCCCGGCTCCCCTCCAGGCCGGCGGCCTGCGGCGCCGCGGGCCGGTAACTGCCGCCGTGCGGGGCTGGGGTGCTCCCGGCCGTCCGCGGGGGCTCCCTCGCGTCTGCCTCGGCTGTGTGGTGCTGGCGGTCGTTGCCGTGTGCCGGGCCCCCGCCCGGGTGGTAGGGCATCGAGGGTAAAGGCGGCGCCCTGAGGCGAGGTGTGTAGTCAGCGGTGGAGGGGGCCCGTCCTGACCAGCAGGCCGATCGGGAGGTGCAGCTGGGTGGGCCTAGCTGCACGTCGCACGTTTTTGAGTGTGTGACTGCTGGTGTTGCACTGGGGACGGAGGGTTGCTTTCCACCGGGCTAAGCTCACCACAGAGTTGGGAGGAGGCGTGCTTAGCGCCAGGCGCCAGGCAGGGGGGAGGGTGCAGGATGTTTGCTGTCCAGGGTTAAATTGGTGTAAACTTGAGGGTCCGATTTCGTAGCATGGTGCATCTGCAGACTGTGGCTGGATGAAGCTGTCCCCCTCTCTTGCCCTCTATGTCTTCTGCTGCTTTCTTTGTTTTGGTGGGTATGATTCAGTAGGAAACAAATGACTTTTTTTTTGTGGGTAGCGTTTTCTGTCAGATGGAACTGTTGATCCAGTTGATTTTTCCTATATATGATCCATGGATGTGAGAATGTATGGTGATGTAGAAGGAAGGAAAATAAGATTGCCCTTTCAACAGCAACTTGCTCTTAGATTATGCTAGTGTTAATGCAGTGCTTTGCCTTGAATTTCAGAAACATAAACCCAGTTAGCAGAAGTGACTCAGCTAATGAATGGGTTGGCAGCAGAATTCCCAGAGCCTGTTCCAGAGGAAGGTGACCCAGCAGGAAGCTGCATGTTAGTAACATACTGTTTGTTTTGCTCTGTAGCACAGTGATGCGTGTGTGCTGGCTCGTGGGGAAAGAGAAATGCAGTCAGCGAATGAAACTGCCACACTTGGAAGCAGTGGTAATTGGGCGTGGCCCAGAGACTGGGATAACGGATAAGAAGTGTTCACGGCAGCAAGGTAAGGTTTAGCTCAAACCCCACTTTATACACGCAGCAGCAACCAAACTGGTGAAGAGTGTGAGATACAAGTACAGCACTCATGTTTATCAATAAACATCATTCTTCTGTTTGGCTAAATTACAGTGAAGCTCATGGACCAATGTTTTGGCCTAATTCGTAAGCCTGCTTTGAGCAGGGTCTATATGGGAAATCACAGTTTTTCCTTGAAACCTAAGGAGGCTTTCCTTAGGCTTGCTTCTGCAGTCACTGGCTTATGGTCTCCTTTTTCTGCATGGTCCATAGTGTTGCCTGAGTCTTGAAGTCATCAAGCTTTTTTTATAAGCACTTATGGAGATCTCTGGGTCCTAAACAATCAGAGGAGACACCTAGTAACAGGAAGTTTACCTTCATAAACTAAGGCATTGAACCTTAACATGAGTCCCCAGGCTTGCAGTCATGTTCCACTGCCTGCACTCTTGCTTTGTGAGTGGCACTTCATCTCCCTAGTCTTCCACCAACTGATTTTTAGTATGACTTGTTATTTTATAGATGCGCTGGGAGAATATATAAAAATATCTGTGATCTATAAAATACTCCCCTTCACATCTTCCCTGCCTTATCTTTCTTCCCTCTGGACACAGTCCTGCTCCATGCCTTCTTGTCACAGCGGGCTGGTGAGAATAGCAGGAACGTGTAGAAGACTTCCACAGATTTCACCTTTATTCTGAAGTAATTTTGCTGATCCATGATGTGAAATACTCAGGTGTGACTCAGTGTGTGGGTTGGTTCCATTTTACCCGTGGTCTTGGAAGCAGAGGATGAGGCAGAACTATTCTTTGCGTACATTCACAGAGATCAGCTTCAGAAGGTAGCAGGTCTTAAAATACGGGAGTGTTTTCTGCAAGGGGTGGTTCAGCAGCGTTCTGGCCTTTTTATTTACACTGTTTTGTGACACTTTGTTCTTTCTTTCCAGTTCAGTTAAAAGCAGACTGTAACAAGGGGTATGTCACAGTTAAGCAGGTATGTTTTTAAATGGGTGTACAATATTTCTGATACTTACTGGGACGGTGGTTGTACTTAAACTCCTCAAATGCTGCAAGTGATGATTCTGATCACTGGGTCTGAAGGGCCTGAAGCTGTTTTATGACCAAGGAGAGCACAGCGAATGGTCCTTGGAAGGGATCTGTCTTTTTTTTTTTTTGTGTACCTCAATGGGAAGACTGCACTATTCCTTCCAGATACGCTCCAGTCTCAGACAGCCAGACTTGCAGCATCAGGGAGCACTGCTGTGAATCCCCAACCTGTTCTTCCAAGTGCTATGTTTGGGTGATTTTGGAGTTCTTCCCCTGAACTTGCTGATCTGCCTCCTGAGCCTTAAACCTCTAAAGCTGAGACAGCCCTTCATTTAAGGTCAAATTGGATCTTGTGTTAATGGGACTGGGCAGTTGTGGAAGGTTTTTGTTTTGATGGCTGATGGAGCCAAAGGTGTGGTCACCTCGGGGAAGGGATGGGATGTGAGACAGCACTGAAGGCATTCTCATGTTACTAACTGGATGTAGGATGTAGGCCTACTCTCTCAGACTTATGAGGACCAGTATCCCTGAGATAATATGAAGGGAAAATTCTCTGGCTTCATGTGCTGGGGCAGGTATGTGCGCCTGCAGCATCAGCATGTGCGGACAACGCATCAATGTGTTCTGCCTACTGAGGAGTAATGTCTTCCATCAAAATGGCTCCAGAGCTCAGTAAGCACAGGGACCCCCACCAGTATCTGGTGAATCCAACAAAGAGCTCTCAGACAGGTTTTCACGGAAGTCAGCCTTAGCCACAATTTGAATACTGTGTTACTGGAATCTTAGGGGTGGGAATACTTTCTGGCGGTGGGTGCTAGCATGTTTTTGCTGCCTGCTCTAGAGTTGCTTCCCAGGTGCTTTGTGTGCGGCACAGGGTTCCAGTGATCAGTTGTTTGATAGCATATTGGCCCCGGGGGATGTGAAGTGTACTTGATTTGAGTGAAACTGCAGAACTATAGACTGAAGAGATCCTGGCTGGAATCAGGCGGGTACTTCGTCGCAGTGAATACCAAGTGATGAGAGGCACAGTACCATCTTGTGAAGCAGGCAGGTATCGCAGTGACAAAGCTAAAGAAACATTCTGTGACAGAGTTTATCAGTCACAGGGAAGAGCTGGTTTCCTAAAGCTTGTTTCATGCATAAACATTAACCAAAAGCATTTTGCTGAAGTCAGAGACTCTTAATTTCCCTAGGGTCACCCTCATGATCAGGCAAAATCTGTCTATCAGGCAGTCACTGTAGGTTTCCCACACCACTTTGTGTTATCAGTTATGCCTGAGACAGAGGAAATTATTGTTTTTCAATTATCAGCTAAACTTCAGGTAACTTCTCAGTCTTTAAAACACTGTTTTGAGGGGAAAATTATTTTAGAGTTGCAGAGAGCTGTAAACTGATGCAATGAGAGAGGCAGGTAAAAATTTGACCTTGCTGTCCTCATTTTCTGCTAGAACAGAATAAATAACATGGTTAGTTTTGTGAAAGTGTAAGATGCAAAATGAAAATAAAAGCATTAAAATACAGACAGGCTGGTATTTACTTTGCATAAGCTGAGGTGGACAGAGAGGTTTAGCCTCTCTTGAAGGAACAGGCAAGTGTTGTCACCATGTTTGAACATAGTCTTCTGTGGGCTGGAGTAGGGTTATCACATTCAGCTTGGGAAAGAAAAAAGACGGGAGCAAGGAGCTGATCCCTGTGTAGTGAAGTCTTTTGGGGGCTCAGACTTTTTTCCTAATATTTCTTTTTTTTTTTTGCTTACGCAGGAGGGAGTGTGTTGCAAGTGTTAGCAGTGGGCTGTGCTTGGTGAGCCAGCAGTTGTGAGCCTGAACTCCTTTCTCTCTTGAAATGAGCCAGAAGAGTGTGCTTGTGTATTTGAAGGCAAATGTGTTGATGGGACAGCACTTGGTAGAAACAGAAAACAAAATGTAGTAAAAAGGAGAAGAAAGTAAAATAATTTGAAAACAGGAAATTTTCTGGGGGTGACTGGACTGAATAATTAACTACTATTACATTTCAGAAATAATTGTTACTAAGGCTGTTATTATTTTAACAGTTGTTTAATAGGTTGTTAATTTTTTTAGGCAAAGTGTGGCATAGGTCTTGCTGTAACTCTGTAGCCAGCTGCTGCAGAACTGTCGGGTCCCTGTGACACCATGCCCCTGAGGGTTGCGTGCTGACAGCTGTGATTGCAAGACTGGGGCAGAGAGAGGTGTCTCCAGCATTGGACTTCCCTGATCCTCTAGAGTGGGTCGGTGTGGGGAGGTGGTGCAGTGAATATGAAACGCGTTAGCTTTCCAGGATAGTGATATTCCAGGACAACGGAACAGTAGTTGGAGATTCCAGTTACAACACCATTTGCTATTTTTTTTCCTTTTTCTCCCTACCAAAGATAGGAGTCAACCCAACTAGTGTTGATCTCGTGAATATTGGCAAGGATGAAGAGGTGAAAATGAAGCCAGGCCAAGTTCTGCATATCGTGAATAAACTTTACCCCTACATGGTGCAATTTGCTGAAGAGTCAGGGAAAACTGTTACAGAAGCAGAAGAGAAAATACAAACCAAGAAGACGCCATGCAGGAACTCCTGCGAGAATGATGATGTAGAGCTTGTGCCCAGAAAAACAATGAAGATGGAGGTGGTGGATACACAAGGCAGTTCTGCAAATCCCAAGCTAAGCAATAGCGGTGTATCGCCACATGAAGGAACTTCGAGCAAAAAGGCAAGTATATTGGTATTAGTACTTGTTCTTTTTCTCCTGGGGTTGTCTCCTCCACCAGGGCTTTGATCTTTTACTTTTGTGGGTACTACTGATGGGGAAGTGTCTCGGGTGAACACAGATTCTGAGTATTCAGAGCACGTGAGCTGACATGCGCTGAGGCAAAGACTCTGCTCCTGACATCTCCCAGGTCCTGAGAAAGTTACATGGGACCCATTCTAACCTGAGCTGGGGGGAGGTGTGTGTGAAGGGGCTTGCTTGTAGCGAGTGAGGATTTAACCTCTGGTTCCTGCTGCAGTTTCTGCTAGAAGGACAGTCCACATGAGCTCAGTTTAGCTGGAGTCACACAAGGATACTCTGCTGGCTCTTGAGATGAAATCTGCTGTTACAAATAGAGCAGTGGATATCTAAAAGCTTACACACAGAGAATGGAACAACTGGACCCTCCTTGTTGTTTTTTTTTTAATTGCCTTTCCCTCCCTGCTCCCCCCCCCCCCCGTTTTGGTCATTCTTTATGGTAGAACCATGTTTACATTAATTAATGTTACCAGCCAAAATCTTTTGAAAGGGAGTTTTTAGCCCTGCTGACATGGACAAAATAAAAGACTGCTTAGTGCATCTGGAAGTGTAACAGTGCAGTTGCTGGAGGAGAAGGCACAGAAATGAAACCCCTTAGGACAAAATTTCAGTCCCAGGTTCTGCTGCGTTGACTACTTATTTAATTTGTGAGCTCAGGCTAGTTATATTAGGGCCAGATTTGTGGTGGTATGAGCAGGGAGACAAGACGATTCACACTGTTTCTCTGTCAGCTTTATAATAATGTTTGAATGTCTTCCTCTAAGAATATGATGATGATCATCGTTGATAATGCCTGTAAAGTGATCTGAACTGATAAAATGTTATCCGTTTTGGAAAAAGTGCACTTGAGGCACCTTCTATTAGGCATTCAGTAACCAAGTTAAGAGGTATCTGCTAGTGTTGGCTTGATCTTCCTGTGCCTGCCTTGTTTTCTGTACAAGCCAGTCCTTGCACAGTATCAAAAAATAGATACATATAAGAGTAGGGCCACACACCACAACCACTTCTTTGTTCTGTGCAGAGGAGCATGTGATAGGACAGTTAATGATGATCCTTTTACTTCCTTTGGCCCATGTGATCCATGAAGCAGAGGGTCTTTTAGTAAAGTAATCTGTCATCAATAATAATCAAGGACTGTGCCATAACATGTGCGTGCAAATTATTAAATTCAAACAGATCTAGAGCTCCCTGTTGTTAAATTTCCAACATTTGAAAGACTTAACTTTGAATCTTAACAGTATCTTGTTAAAAGTTTTCAAAAGTAGCTTTGTGGGGGCAGTTGGAGCAGGTGTGTTGGCATTTATAGAAAGGAAGTAATTCAGCTGTCATTTAGCTGTTATTTTACTGTTGTATACTAATGAAAGTACTTAACTGAATGCTTTAAAACATATAATTGGATTCTTAATTCTCTTATAAATTATTTTTTTCCTTCTGTGCTTTAGGAACACTTAGGACACTGGAGTCAGGGTCTAAAGAGCTCCATGCAAGATCCAAAAATGCAGGTGAGAGCTGTACACTTGTACTTTACAGTAGTTCCTGCCTAACAAAGTTAGTTTAACTTTCTTTCCTCCTCCTGCAGTGTACTTTAATGGTCTGATTAACCAGTGGGGTACTGTGTAAGGGCTGAACCGTACTTGCATCTCTCTCTGTAGTAGCATTTATTTGGGAGTCTCTACTATACTGATTTGGCAGAATGTCATTATCTTAAATATCTTCGAGCCCTCTACACGGTCAAATTTGGCCAACGGATTTCAAAAAGGTTGTTGGGAGAGCAGGCAAGCAGTGCAGTTGCTTTGTTTCCTCAGGGAAACCAACTAAAATGGGGGTGTGGTTTGAAGCTGAGCCAAGTAGTGGAGGTTCCTGTTTTCCGGCAGTCAGCAGGGCTTGATTTCCAGCAAACTCTTGACTGCAACACCTCTGTGCCAGCTGACAGGATGTGACCTCTGGCTCCTCCTCCACCTGGTTTCTTTGTGCCAACAGGAATTTCCTGGGTGGTTTCTTTTAACCTTCTGCAGATGCTCCAGATGCACCTCCCTCCCTCTGCTTCCCTGTGGCTGCATAATGGTTTTCCTTGAGCTCTTTTTTTTGTTGTCTGCTGCCTGCTTTTGGGGAGGTCAGACTCAAGACACAGAAATCTGACCAATGTCTTTTGTGGCTGCTGTGTATACACACTTTCTCATTATTGTATTCTCAGAGAGCCCTAAGAGGATCTTCCTTATCCATGTGTAGAACCTACTTTCATTTTATTTTTAAGTTATGGCAAATATATAGACAACTCCTTCTCAAAAATAAGCTTTTTAGCTCAACTCCAGAATAGCGAGAATGCTCTCCATCAATAGTCCACTGTCTGGCAGAGTAAGGCCTGAAGCTTGGGTCCATTTAGCTTGGGTTTTGGCTGGCTGACTACTGCATGGCCATCTTAACGTTAGAGATGTGTTTTTCCCTTTGTACTTCTCAGTGGCAGTATGTGTTCAGGAGGATGGATATCACAGACACCTGTGATACTTGGTTCTTGAAATCACTGAATAATTTCAGCTGGAAAAGACCTTTGGAGGTCACCCAGTCTGACCACTTGCACTCGGTGTGATTGCCCCAGCCTTTGTCCATGTGAGTTGAGATGATCTCCAAGGGCGAAGATCCCACAGCCTCACTGGGCACCTTCAGGTGATGATCACCCTCAGGCTGAAAATAATTTCTGTGATAACTAATCAGAGGGTCCCTATTTCTTGATTTTTTTTTTTTTTTTTTTTTTTTTAAATTCAAGTCTGAAGTGTTGAACTGTGTAGAGTTGTAGGAGAACTGGATGCCCATTCTCCTGGAAATGCCATCAGTTTCAAATGAGTCTTTCTATGGGGAATGATAAAGCTATTGAAATACTTGCCTACTTTTTAAACATTAAATTTAATCTTCATCCCTTAAGCGGAATTTCGTATAGCACTTACCAAGACAGTGCTTTCTTGACCCAAAAGATAAGCTGGTTTTAAAACTGTTCTTTGAATGTTAGAACACAAATAACTGACTGTGACTTAGTGTTAGCTTTATTGGTTGTGGTTCTGAACGAAATACAGAATCAATAGAACTCCTATCTTTGCTTTTTAATCAAATATTAAATAAATGGCAGTGTTTCCTCTGAAAACACTTGATCATGATCCCATTGCCACTGGTTGCATATGCAGACACTAATGTGTGTATATAAAAATATAACAGCATCAACCAGTCTTGCTGATGAAAAGAATCAGTCCTATGATTTGTGTGCTGATAACATTTTAATCTTCCTTCCTGTAGACCAAGACTGATCAGCTCTGTATATAAACATATGAGAATAATTAGCAAAAATGACAAAGACATCATCAATGTCTCACCAATAGACACGCTGCTAAGAGATCAGAAACACAGCACAGTTTCTGCTTCAGAACCTGACAGATTTTTATTGCCAGGGGCAGGTTGTCCCCCATGTTTGCCACATGCTTTGCTACTGGTTCTCTTCATCAGCTGCATCAAATTGTTGCAGAAGGCAAAACAAAATGAAAACAGGGGAAGAAGGGCATGATAGACAGGAATCTGTTCTCCTTTTTGTGAGTGACCTTACAAAGTAGTACATTGTGTAGCATGAACTGAAATAGCTCGGACTTGAATGTTTTTGTCTTTGTAACGCCAGCGGAGGTCTGCAGCACTGAGCACATTATTTGTAGCACCTCTGAGACTTGTGTTTCACTCTAGAAATCTGTGAAGGATGAGGCAGTCCAGTGCATTCCTATGTGCTCTATATTGGAAGTAGAGTTTCCTAGACCTCACTGCTATCCGAGTCCAGGTGATTTTCAAGAGAGTTCATATCCACCTGTAGCAATGGTTAACTTACTGCTATGTAAGAATAGAAAGCTTTTTCCTTTGGGAAAAGTATATAAAGAGGGATGCTGGAACATCTCTCTGTAGCTGCCTGGTGCATGGTATGGAAAAGGGTGCATATCCTGGACCAACTTAGTTCCAGCAAAAGTCCTCCTTGAAGTGGAACACTCTGCTGCTTGATATTTCTCCCCATCTGGTAATCTTTCCTGGCTTTTTTCCTGGCAGTCCCAGTTGCAGTAGCAACATATACGTGTGCTTAGGGACTTTTGCAACCACAGTGGGATGTGCAGATGGATAACATCTCAAAATCCACTAAATATAGTGCTTATAGGAATAAGATACTTAACTCTCAATCAGTCAATAATCTAGTTACTTGTTTTGCAAGGTTTACAAGGATGAAAAGACTGTAGTCATCAAGGATAAATATCCCAAAGCACGTTACCACTGGCTTATCTTACCATGGGATGCCATTTCAAGCCTGAAGTCAGTCACCAGGGACCATCTTCAACTCCTGGAACATATGCATGCAGTTGGGCAAAAAATGATTGAACAGTGCCCTGCCAGAGAGAGTCTGGAGTTCAGACTGGGTTACCATGCTATCCCCAGTATGAGGTAAGACCTAGATGAGTCATCAGGTGGAGACCCTGTTCTGATTATACAGATTTGAGGCTAAATCTGTAGCGTGATCTGGCATTGCTAAAGAATAACTAATCCTCCTAAACACTACAAACAGTTTGGTGTCCAAGTCCTTTGCGTGCAGCTGTGCGCACACTGCTGCGTACATGCCGACGGGCTACACAGGTGTCTTGGGTCCGGCGGGAAATGCCAGTTGGGTTCCCCTAGCAGAGGTCTGTAGCTGGGGCTATGGCACACCTGTGGTCCAGGCCTGGCAACAGAGGCGGCGCTGCCAATGGCCAAGTGCTAGGGCATCCCCCCTCCCAGGGCACTGATCTGGGATCAGAGAGTGACTCTTAAGCCTATCAAGTCCTGCCTGATACTGAGCAAGGATTTGAGTCTTGTGTGTCAATAAGTCCAGATCTTACAGTGTCCAAATGCCTGTTGGTATTGCAGTCAGTGTTCCTAAGTTGTTCTCCAGTTCTTGGATGAAGCTTTGAGTCACTCATCAAGTCCCATTCACGTACTCCACAAAGTTTAAACCTTTGGTTTATTAAAACCACTGTCTCTGTCTTTTTGGAAACTAGCAGGAATATAGACTGTAGTTAGGGGCCAATGGAATATGCAGACTAGGACCTTGACTGTTTAAGTGAAACACTTGGCACAAGACAGTGCTTCCAGAACAGACTGGGTTTCTTCTGTCGCAGGACTATGGGTCAGACATGATAAGACTGACCTATAAGGCTGGCAGTCTGACTCTGCTGAATCATGCTTGCAACTGATACTACTGCAAAAGAACTTCGAGCATTAACATTCTTCTTCTCTCTTATCTACATAATATATTTGCTTCAGTCAGCTACATTTGCATGTAATCAGCCAGGATTTTGATTCTCCAGCCCTGAAAACCAAAAAGCACTGGAACTCTTTTACTACAGACTACTTCTTAAACTCTCAAGGTAACGATTAGAAAAGGTATTTCATAACATGTAATCCTGCTTGTGGGTTCTGGCTTTGGGCTTTTTTTTCCCAAACAAATCTGTAAGCCGTAAATTCTATTGTAATAAGCGAAAGGTTTTATGTAATTTCAGATGTTGGGGAATAGCACTAAGTAAAAGTCAACCAAGTTTTGTGACTGGTCTAAATTAGAATGCAGTGATGACATGCTGTGCATGTGAAGCAGCGTGCAGAGGCACTGCAGTGTCATGTGTTCCATGATGCTACATGGTTGCAATACCTCTGGTCTCTTTTTTTTTTTTTCAGATGTGATAGAGATGGTAAGAAGCAAGGGAAAAGTGATGGTGAAAGATCATGTCTCTGAACTTCTCAAATTGCCCCTCAGATGCCATCATTGCAAACAACAGCTGTCCACTATCCCGCAGTTAAAGGAACATCTCAGGAAACATTGGCCAAAATGACTTTGCAAAAAATCATCTTACAACCTGTCTTCAGATTTCAGGCTAAAACAAAGACCTCAAAATGTTAGTGGACATGCATGTTTTTTCTTAACTGGAATGACAAATGTAATGTGGGAAAAAGTAGCCTAGAAACAGCAGCATGCTAACTTTGTAATAGCTCAGACAAAAAAACCCCAACATAAAATAAAGTCACTTCTGAAATTGAAGGTGTGTTTGCAGCTTTGTTGTGGTACTGCCACACTAATCTGTATATGAACTGAAGTCTGGAGGAAGTGTTTTGTTTGGATGAAAGGATTTATTTTAATTCAGAAGCTGAGGCGTTGAGCCCAGATTGAGGTTTCTACTGAGAAAGGAAAGAAACGATGATTTAGAAGTCTTTCTCTTGATGTCTTCTGCCTATCACTGAAGTTTCTTAAGTGATAATGTTGCAGTGGCTGGTGTGGCTGACAGCAAAACTGTCAAAGGAATGTACTGAGAGTGTATGGGAAGGAGCATCAGCTACAGCGTCCCCACTTCGCTGTGCCACAGCATGGCTT
Source organism: Gymnogyps californianus (assembly GCF_018139145.2). Classification (NCBI taxonomy): domain Eukaryota; kingdom Metazoa; phylum Chordata; class Aves; order Accipitriformes; family Cathartidae; genus Gymnogyps; species Gymnogyps californianus. The sequence continues at coordinate 15,703,356 of NC_059500.1, read as the reverse complement.
GACGATTTCAGTGCTGCTGAACTTCCCCTTAGCTATGGAGCAGGCATTGCCCCTCACCAGGGTAGTCACTGCTCAGGCTTTAAGAGGGGCAGCCAATCTCTTTCATGTACAAGGATGTATTTAATCATTTGTATATAAAAATGCGTGGATAATTAGCAATGACCAGCTTTACTGCTCTGCAGAGTAATGAGCTATCAAGGTTTGCAGTTGCTTGGCTGCGTATGTTGAGGTTGGTACAGAAATTGTGTGGTTTAATGCTGCCCCGTTTCTCCACGTTGGGATTTTGGTGAGCCTGTATGGTTTGATTGTTGTGAAGATGTGAACTCCCAGATAGGCAGCAGAGCAGTAGTAATAAAAATCTGTTTCTCAGTCCAGAACTGGTTTGTAGGGTTCAATTTCATTCTAAGCCCAGCTTTGACTTGTTAAGTAAGATGCCCTCTGGGTGAAATGGCTTTCAGTAAAAGAGTACACAGAGCTTTTGTTATACAAGGAAAATGCTGTTTGTGACTCTTGATAAGGTATTCTGTGGAGAGAGGGTGTCCTCTTCTTCCATGCCCCCATGCAGCAGTGTGTTCTTACACACACTGATGGGGCAAATAGTGACCTGTTGCTGCTGGAAAAGAACAGAGATGTTCCTGTCGTGGAATGGGGGACAGTAAGGGTGAGGGGTTGGCTGTGGCCTAATTTCAAACACTAGTCACACTTTAGTTTTTGCTGACATTAGTAATATTATGCCTTAATTTAGAAAGCAAAACTTAAAAAAAAAAAAGAGAGAAACAATGACAAAAGTACAGCCAGTCTAGGAGTTCACTCTTGAGACAGTCAAACTAGGGCTTCACTTGGCCCCAGAGGTGAAGTAGTGCTAATGCTTAGCAACACGAACTATTTTGGAATAAGAGCAGTTGCAAATGCTGGAGAACCGTGGTCTTCTGCACATGGCAGACGCAGGCCAGAAAGGAAAGTGACACTGCTTCACAGTTAAATGCACTGTTGATGCTCCACAGCCTGTCACATCTGGGTGGGTGTCATGTTTGCTAGTACCTCTCAGAGCAGGTCAAAGTGAAGCACAAACACCTGCAATCCATCTATATAGAAACGGTGCGCAGCTGTCTAAGTCACGATTGTCACACACTTGCATGCAGAGCACTAGTTTCTGAGGGGCAAGCCTATGTATGATGTCATAAGTCAGTAGAACCGCTGCCACCAGGGCTCCAGGCACACGTCTGCTGCTTGCGCTGACCCCAGGTGGGGTGGTGGCAGGGCAATGCTACTGAGAAGCATGTCCAGCACTCGCTGTATGAAGTCACAGCTGTACAGGAAAGGTCTGCAAGAATGGCAGCAGTGGACACAAGCCGTTTGAAGCCTGTAAGGGACAGACATGTATCCACGACAAAGGGTAGCCTCAAGGCCGTGAAGGAAACTAAAGCAGTAGTCATAGACATTGGCACAGGTTACTTCAAGTGTGGCTTTGCAGGGGACCCATGGCCTTCCTACATTGTTTCATCTACAGTTGGTAAGCCCATACGGGAGACTGGGAGCAATCAAAAAGAAACCTTTGTTGGAAGAGAGCTTCAGAATAGCAGCGTACCCTTAACACTCATCAACCCAGTAAGACATGGCATGGTGGTGGACTGGAATGGTGTCCAAGATACTTTGGAGTGTATTTTCCAGATGGAGATGAAGATTCAGCCAGAGGACCATGCTGTTCTGGTGTCAGTGCCTCCCCTGTGTTCCATCACTGACAAGGAGAGATATGCCGAGATGATGTTTGAAGGATTTCACATGCCTGCCATCCACATTGCCTACCAGTCCCGTTTATCCATGTACTCTTACGGAAAAACCTCAGCTCTCGTGGTGGAAAGTGGCCATGGTGCTTCGCATGTGGTTCCCATCTATGAAGGTTATGTTATACGTAGCATCACTGGGACAGTAGATTATGCTGGCTTGGACATCACACGTTATCTCATGAAGTTACTAAATGAGTCTGGAAACGTGTTCACAGAACACCAGCTAAACATTGTACAAGATCTCAAGGAGAAGTGGTGTTACACTTCTCTGGACCTTACACAGGACTTGAGTTTGCCTGTGCAGAAACAACAAAGGGATTATGAGCTGCCGGACGGACATCTCGTCACTGTAGGCAAGGAGAGATTCCTTTGTGCTGAAGCGCTCTTCAAACCAGTCTTACTTGGCTCACAGCAGCCAGGACTTTTGCAGCTGACACTCACCTGTCTCAAGAAGTGTGATGCTGCTGTCAACAAAAAAATGGTGGGGAATATCCTGCTGTGCGGGGGCAGCACTATGATGGAGGGCTTTGCTGACCGCTTCCAGATGGAACTGGCCAGGCTGTGCCCCAGTGACAACCTCATCACAGCTGCGTCCCCTCAAAGAAAGTCTTCTGTCTGGATTGGTGGGTCTATTCTGGCCTCACTCCACTCCTTCCAGGACCTCTGGGTTTACAGGAGTGAATATGAAGAACGTGGTCCTTCCTGCATTTTTAAGAAGTGCTTCTGAGTAAGACACTGGGTGCCTTAGAAAGACCAGTGTTGACGAAGTGTACCTGAATCAATTCAAGAGCACCCCCCTTCCACCCCTTGCTGTAATTAAGAGATTTTTTCTGGAGCTGTATTATTTTTGTGACATTGTATGCCTGAAATATAGTTTTTTTTCTTTTGTATTTTGTATTTAATTAAGCTAGACAGCAGACAGGTGACAAACCTCTACTCTAATGAGCGAATCAGGCTTCCATACAGGCACGTTTGCTCAGAAATTTGGCCATTTCTTAAGCTAACTCCATATTTCTGCATTAATGGCTTACTTCAGTTCCTGATAACTGCAGCTGTTTGTGAGAGCCTCCACAGAACTCAGAAGAGCAAATTCAATGTGTCTGTAAAGACAGCAGCTAAGGCAGAATATATTTCAAGATTACATGCATCACTAGAAAGCAAAAGAGCATCCTAGTGAAAATCAAGGGAAAGCAGACTCCTGGCTGCTGCTGAAAAGAAGCTAAGGTTTAGCAACCGCAGAAGTAGGAAGCGGGAGGCAGGACATCCCCCCCCCCGGAGGCTCACGGACACTAGGTGCTGCTTCCAGCTCTACTGCTCCCTAGTCGAAGTTCACTCAGGAGGGAGAGGGGTAGGGGAAGACAATGGAGTTCAGTGATGCATTACCATATGAATGATTTAGAAGACTGGTCTTCCACCTGGATGGCAGATTTAAAGTGATTTTGCCTTGACGGGAGAACAGGAAAACATGTCTAAGACCAGAGGGTCTTCAGTTTTGACCATCACCATGATGGAAAAGCAGAAGAACCCATATACATATGTTAAAGGAACTGCTGTGTTTAGGCACAAGCATGAATCCTCAGTAAGCCGGCAGTAGTTTTACCTTTTCTTGTGTTCTTTAAAGAGGGAATCTCTTTCTAGACAACAGATTAGGCTGCGTAAGACCTCAGCATTTCCTGGCATCAGATTTAGGAATGTCAGGAATTAGCGGTGTCAGTGTCGCATTTCAGTTGCGGGGCCAGAGCCCTCCACACCCTGGAGAGGACCACAGACTCCCTCATCACCCCTTTCTCCAGATCTGAAAGATGGCTTCTGTATTTCATCTTGCACTATGTTCTGCTACCATTCTGAAGACCCAGATCCAATAAAACACTCCTGCCCTGTGCAGCCTTTCATGTGTTTTGCTATCTCAAGGCTTTTCTCTTGGAGAATCTCTTTCCAGTGTAGACACAGAACTTGACAACAGGCTTAAGCCATCCCTGCATCACCCAGAATAGGCCACGTAACTCAAAACAGATGGAAATAAGATCACTCCAATGCTTCATCCAGCACTGACAAAGGATTGTTTTACCCCTCCACTCCAAAAACCCCAAGCCAGCACAGCACATACAGTGCAAGCCCTCATGGCCATCCCAATACGATGGGGTTCTCGCGCCACAAAAACAATGATCTGCAGCGCAAGACGCAAGCTAATGCCGTGCAGTAAGAACACAGCCCATTGCCGTGTCATTAGACACCTCCAACAGACAGGAAGTGCCTTGTTTGTGCTGGCATTTTTCCACAGCACCTAACAGAAATGGCTTGCATTGAACACAGCAGCTGCCAGGCCAAAATTAACCGAGGGAGATGGGGGGCTGCTACTGCTGAAAGGGTTTCCAGTCTCGCCTGCAGAGCTTGTCCCCTTTCTCTGCTCCCAGGACTGCTGCTGTTACTTCTCCAGTCAGATCACAGAAGTATTCTGGGGTAAAACCTAATTCTCAGGTATAAGGTTAGATCAGTTTCCAGCTGAAACAGTTCTGCAATAGCATACAGCATAATCAGGGTACAGCTGCTGATCTGTCAGTGCCATACAGCAGCATTAGCTGATCTTCTTTAAACTCAGATAATTAGGGTAGCATTACTCAGCAGTGTGTGACACGGACACCCTCCACCCCACCCCACCCCTCCCCCTGCTTTTATACATGTTTTCCTCTACCCAAGATCTCTCTGGTGCGAATGGGCACGCTTTCAGGACAGTAACAGCTGCTGGTACTGCAGGGTTCACTCTGATGTAACAAGGCAAATTTGATGAAAATCTGGTATTACCAACATCCAGCTTCAACAGAGAAAACACAACTCATTTGTTTAGCAACTACAACAATTTGCTGTTGGTACAGACTTGCTGGTGAGATCTCTAAACCAGGCTGAACAGCTTAAAATGTGACCTGTCATTATGGCAGGTACCATCCATGGGAGTGAGTGATGGCAGAGACAGCAGCCCATCCAACACTGTTGGGGTTGCTTTGTCTAGAAGGGAGGGAACAGCGGTGGAAGGTGTTGGATTCAACAAGCAGCATTCAGAGCTGCACACCCTGTTACTCCCCAACCTCACAAACCACGTCTGCAGTGGGATGTGAGTGGCTGTCCCCATTGGCATGATGCCATACAGGTCACAGTCACAGCTGCATCAGGTGGAGGAACCCTTCACTTGCACAGCCCTAAGAACAGTGTATCAGAAATGCCAGGACAACAATGGTTTCTGTAAAGATGTAATGAAATTACATGAAAAGTTACAGTTTGGAGTCCACTGGGATTCCTTGGCTTTTAGTTATTGGAGAAAATGCAGTTTCCACTGTAGATTTTTATTGATTTTTGGTGGAATAAGTAATTCTGGATCTGAAAGGCAAACAGGACAATTGTCAGAACAGAGGGTAACAGCAATATGGTTTCTTCAGGAGTTGTCAACTACTTACTTTAGTTTTCTTTACTTCAAGGGACACTGAGAAGTCTCTGACACAGAGCACTTCCCTTTAGTGACTGATCACCAGCGTGCCCCCAGCAGAACTGCTTCCAGAAATAAATCTCTGGGGCAAATCAAGTCCCCTCTCCATTAAGTGTTACCATTCAGAACAAGGAGGCAACAATCAATGGCAGAAAGCAGAACTGTTCATTCACTTATAACTGGGACATCATACACAACAGCCAGCTGGCTCTGTTAAGTGTGAATAAGAGGCACAAGGTTTTGTCTGGACCCAGCCCTGGCAAGTGGCAATAGGCAGGTTGCATCTAGAGGTTTATTAGAGGATTTCTCCAGGCAATTCCAGGACTAGCAGGGGAAGAGAGTGTAGGATGAGTGGGGAAGAGGGAAGATAGAGGGGAGATGGGACCAGCCCTTGCTACATCTCTCAGCCCTAAGTTTGTATTAGCTGCAAAGACTTCAAGATGGCAAAGCACCATGACAGACTGTAACCTGGCCTGGTCAAGAGCCTGGCCTGGCTGCCAAAGCCAGATAGAAAAATTCAGCGGATAAGTTACAAGCAGAATTATCTAACACATTCCCTAAGAAATCAGACTTCCAATTCCCGCACTACACGCACAGGAAGCCAGGAGCACAATTCAGACAGTAGTTTTAGCAAGCAAAAAAAACCTTATTAAGAAGGCTGCTCACTTCCCACAAGGCCCGAGTGTACACCATAAATAAAAGCAAGAAACTCCTACAACTGAATAAATGCTACAACTGTTGGCAGGTAGCAATGCTCGGAGAGCCTCAAAGCCCACTGACCTCACTGACATTTCACACCAACACTTCACTCAGAGCCTCAACTAACCTTGTACAACAGGAGTCATCATCCTCTTCTGCTGATAGGCAGCCATAATGCTGTTTGCAGTTGAATTGGGTCCCAGGACCTGTATGAAGAAGCAATACCCATGTTCCAACCTGCACAAAGCAAGGCTAAGAACACGGATACTTACAAAGAAAACCCTGCTGTTAGTCTCCAAAAGCAGAAGCAGCTCCCTGCAAAAGACCTCACAGTACAAAGTGACCAGGAATATGTGATCAAAGCCCAGTAATGTCTCAGAAAAGTTACCACAGAGGCAGAGAGAGAGAACTGCTTTTGGACAGATTCTCAGGACACAGAACCCTTTATCCCAGCACCTACTTCTTCACAGCACTCTGTGTCATGACTTGGCAGGACTACCTTCATTACAGTGCCAGCAATATTTAAAGTTCATTTGAGAGTCTCAGCTCCCTGTCACATAAAACAGTTTTAATCTGTCCTTAATCTGCTAATCAGTAGTTAGGGAGAAGATACTGGGGACTATCTTGTGTTCACCATGAATGCTCAGAAACTACTTATGGGAAATAAAGACTTTTACTTTGGAAGGGAACTAAGGGCAGTCCTTGTGATTTCCTTATTCTGCATTAACCTGAAGCTTAGAAGACTGACATAACCCTTCTTTTTGCAATATACTCATGATATACTGGTTCAGACTAAATTGACCAGTCTGGTAGCTTTTCACTTCACACTACCAGGTCGGACCACCACTACTCCAGTACATAAAAGCCATCCTAACCCTTCAACTGTCAGGTCTAAAAAAGAAAACTGTGTTCCTGTGTTCTACAAATTGCTTAAGATAGAGCTTATGAAAAGAAGTCACCACTAGGACAAGGTAACACTAACACAAGCCTTTGAGACCTCATCATGTCCAATGTGGCATTCAGTGCAAGGGACACAGCAGGATATAGCTGTTGTACACATCTAGAGTGTACTGACTTGGCAGGTACTGCACAGAATATCTATTTGACCTCTACAGAAAAAAATCAGATCTGGAAAGCCAGGGAAGGATTCTGGACTCTTTGCTGGAGAATGCAAAATACTGCTAAATACTTGGTATTGTATAGCAGGCGTGATGGGTATTGTGGATGAGCACAGACCGGGTTGACAGAGCTCTGCTGCAGATAGGGAGTCCAGACTTCTGGGATCGAGGTCTCCATCAACTGCAAAACCTCTTCCAGGACTTGCTGCAGTGCCCCAGCTTGCTCATCATAACCAAACAGCACAAGCTGCTTCAGAAGGATGTTTATGTCTCCTGCAGGAGGGAACAGAACCACAAGCAATAGCAATTAACACAGGTATGCTAAATAAACAGCTGTATTTCTCTCGTATCAGAGCACAGGAAGAGGAGTAGCAAATCAGAACTGGTCCTGTCCCTACCCAGCCCCTACAGTGCCTAAGTACAAATGTGAGACAAATCTGTCATGGCATTGACAAGGCCTCACTTCTCTGTCCCCAAATTTCAAATGTGGAGAGCTCACACTATTACGTGTTCTTCCAGGCACAGAGGCAAATGAACTAAATGAAGGTCCAACACAGATGGTCTTATGGACCAGGCAGCTTCTCTCCCCAGCATACCCATTAACAACAAGGGGGGGCACACTGCCTCAGCTGTCCTCACAAGCTGTGGAGTGGATTAAGATCATCAAGTGTCCTACCCTTCACAGTCTCAACAGCACGAACATTTTCTCCCAGGACTTCCAGAAGGGCCATATCTTCAAAAGGACTGCCCTCCTTCAAGCTGTACCTCTTGCGCTCAGCCTTGCGCCGGTTCTTTGAGGATCGTCTGAAAAGGAGGATGCTTAATTATAGCGTGCACAACAGGATTAGCTGTAACAGGGTAAGTCTGAAGGAACATCAACAGCGTGCATGAGACTTGTTACTCAAGTCCTTACTCTCTCCAGTGAGAGGGGACTGCTGTGAGCTTATGTATCTTTGTGTCAATGTTTTCAGTGCTACTCAACCAATATCCTTTGTGGTCTGAAACACAAGTTAGTAGTTGGCTGTTCCTCCACTACAAAAAGGGCTACTCTGTGTTCCTGCACGGTTAAAGCATTGCTCTAAGCACAAAGTAGGGTAAATTGTTTGGCAGTAGTCACTATCAGTCAAAGCTGAGCTCCACTTACAACAATTCGGTGCCAGGGTCTGTGCTTGCCTGTGCACATTTACATTTCTGTTATCTCCACAAGCTGTGCAGTAATGCAGCTCAGCTCCTGCCCATTATCACAGGAAAGCAACTTCTAATCATAGGCCAGCACTAGTTGCATAATGTCCCCAAATGATCAGCACACTCTGACGCAGGTATGCTGAGCACTAAGGTTGCATTCTCTTCCTCTTTTCATCTGGGCCACAGAAAGTGCCCTAAGTCCACACCTTTCCCACAATTGCATTTTTCCACATTTCAGCTAGGGAATTCAGAGGCGGTCCCACAGACTACACCGGCCTCTAACACACCCCACCCGACACTGCAGCTCACATTCTTAAGAGCACTCAAAAGCAACACAGACGCCCACTGTGGCAAGACATCAGTATGAGATTTAGTAGCAACCCCCACCCATGAAGTGCAAAACCTAGGACAAAGAGCACAAGACATGCACACAAGCTGTTAATGTTTGAGGAGCTCTGCCCATATTCTGTGTCAAGCTTCTTACAGCCAGCTATTCTGGCAACACGCCCGACACCCACAGAGCCAGCTCCTGCCCACAGTCTGTATTCACAGCTCCTCTGCTGGGCACTCAGCTCCTGTTGCACTAGTAGCTTCTGGCATTTTCTGCTCTCTCCCTCCCAGTAAGTTAAAATAACCACGAAATGCCTGTAATTAAAGCAGCTTCAAGGCACGCACAGCTGCGAGGAGGAGCATGCCAAGCATGAGCAAGCTGCCCTCCCAAATGCTGATGCCAGGGCAGCCACTACCTAATTTGGAGGCAGATACCTACGCTGATATTCTTGAATTGCTGTGTGAATATTTGCTGTTCATGTCGCTGGCTGACACAACACTGCTGGTTTCAGAGAAAAGATCCAATTCTGGGCAATTTGGCATTTCATAATCTGCAAGACATGTTAACAACTGTCACAGTATGGGAAAAGGTCACAGTTATTCCAAGCTTTCTCTCTGGGTAATCTATGTAGCTTGTTGGAGAAGCAGCTTGGGCAGATTCATTCTACCTGCTGGTGTTTCGGAGCCTTATGGCGCTCAGCCAGCACATGAGAAGAAACGGCAACTGTGAGAAGAATAATGCTCCTCTGCTCTGGTGGGGATTGTGATATTGAACAGCACAATCAGAGGGATGACAATCTCAGTGCAGCAAATCTGGACCAGGACAAAGCATTCTGATTTCACAAAACTTCCCTGATCCTGTGTGAGCTGGCAGGTGAATATGCCTAGTAGGTACTCAGCACAAAAGACATGCTGAGCACTGTCTGACCCAGCCAAGCTGGCACTGTGGAGACAATGCTGTGTCATTCTGAAGAGCTTTCAGGTGCATTTTGATCCCATGAAAGCTGTGACACAGATAGCACTGAAAATAAAGCTGTCTTTACAGAATAAGCAAGGTCAAGCAATCACAGTCCAAGTATGGTGTGAGGAGGGGGTGAGAAGAATGCTGTTCTACTGTTGTAGATACCACTGGAGCTAGAAGAGGGCACAGCTCCACCAGGGCAAATGGAAACCGCAAAGAAAAAGATGATCATAGTTACCTATGCAGGAGAAAATCATATGCATTTCAATACCAACCCTGCAGGCTCTCACAAGCCTTCTCCTTCAGCTCTCGGACCACTTGCAGGCGACTCTTATGGCGAAGAAATGCTGTTTTCTGAGAATCTAGGAAGATCAGCTGACTTTTCTGAGCTGCTCAAGAAGAAAATCAGAACATGAACACTTGTGCAAGAGAACCGGAAAAGCATTTTTTACAAAAGAACTTTGAAGGAGCACAGTCCTTCAACAAGCTCAGAAGTCAGGTGCAAAGCACACAAAAGGACTCAAGTGGAAGGAAATTCAAAGCTTATAATACAGGAGCCCAGGAAACAAGATGCACCTGGATGCGGAGTGAATTAACCTGCCAGACAAGCATTCTCTAGAACAAGAGTCTGTTTCTGATACAGGTAGAGCAGAAAGCTCTGTGGCCAAATCTCTTTACATGAATTAGGTTCGAATTAAAGAAAAAAATCCCTCAACTCATAAAGCCTGCAGCCCATAGCATGAAAAGAAAAAACAACTAATAGTAACCAACCATCCTTCCTGGATGGAAGGGAAAATACAGGTATCAAATCATATTTTCCAAAAACTACTCATAAAAGCTTATAGGACAGTCAGCCATTTTCTTAGTCCATAGCTCTGCTGCCACATGTGCTCTGGAACAATGACTGTCCTGCTTGTTCAAGGACATGCAGACACATACCCCTTTGCAGTTTGTGACTGTGAGGTCTGGAAAATCTCAAAAGGAGCTTGACAAAGCTAAAAAGAGCCCATAACATTGCAGAGCTTCAAGCTGCACTGAGTAGAGCCAAATGCAGCTAACTGGGCAGCATCAATTAGGCAGAAGCAAAGCATCCTTCCATATAGCTTCCAGTACTGGAGTGCTGTGACTTCCCACAGACCCAGCAAAGGCCTTCTTCAGCCTCTATAGCACAGAGAAGTCTCAGATGCTTGCACAGATTCACCTTCCAGAATAGCAGGTTTGAAGTTGGTCTCCAAGATATCCAGTCTACCATACTTGTGAATCTGGATCAGGGAAAGGAGACAAGGTATTATTTAAAGACCTAACCCAGACCCCATTCCTCTGTTCTTGCACTCCAAAGAAGTATTTCCACTCTGGTTCTTGTGCTCTGAAATGTCTTACCAGTCTTAAAGCCTCTTCCCAGAGAGCGCCTTCTAAGAGCAGGAGAACAGCCTCTTCATAGTCCTAGAAGGAAAGAGCAACCATGTACTGCTACTGATGCAAGTAATACACATTCAGGTAGCACCTATTCAGATGCACATTTCTACGCAGCAGTATCACAGTCAGGACAGGAAAACACTACTGTGCCAGGTAGTTTGAAGTGCCGATATAAAAAAAAACCAAAAAACAACCTATGTTACTTCTCCCATGCTGAGGGGAAATCCCTCTGGAACTCTGTCTTCCTTACTCCACCCGGCATGCTTCAGCACTCCAAGACAAAAGCAGAGGCAGCTCCATGAGTGGAAAAAACTCAGGGACACAGCATTCATCCCCACTCTGCTCACTGCAGCACCTGGACCTGCTCTTCCCTCCCCAGGAGAACCCATGGCACAGACTGTTTTGCTGTCAGCATGCATGGAGTCACATGTGGCTCAGGAGAACAGAGAAAACACAGATGGTGTATCTCTGACAGAGGGTATTACTGGGGCACAGACAGGAGGGTGATTACATTACCTGAGTGTACTGCTCCAGGAGTATGGCTGCCTCTGCGTGCTTTCTCTGTTCAACTAGTTTTCCTACAAGAAAAGGTGGAGTTCAGGTTTTCAGAAGCAGCTGGATTTCGTGCCACTACAAAGTAGAGGAAAATCCCACTCACTGAGGCACCTTCCACCTACTCACACACTTACTCAATCTGCCCGGTAAAAAGAAGGGCTGCCTGATGCCAAGAATTCATTAACTTGCAACATCATCAGCCAGTTGCTTGTGAAATTGCTGGTGCACGTCCCTCAAGGCCAGCTGGAGAACGTTTTCCCCCCCAGTCTGAGACAGAAATAGTGAAGAGTCTCTTAAGTGGAGGGGGCCAGGATGTAAAAAGGAAATCTCTCTTGAAAGCTTCAGTGTATTGCAGCCTTGCTATCTGCAGGGAGCGCTCTGCCACCTGCTCTCTGTGGTATGGACAGCAACCATCAAGCTTGTGGGATTCAGCGCTTCTAGTTCCCCAAAAGTCAGAACCAGCTCTGGCACTGGTTAGTATGCTAGGATGCAATGTAAGAGAGCAAGTGATACACAACACCAGAAAAAAAAATGAAATTACCCAAGCAAAGCAATCTCATCCAAGACAGCTTGTGTCTGCTCATTTCGCTAAATTAGTTGTGATTTAAGAGGGGCACCAGAAAAAGTATTAAAGGCAAGACATGAAGGATCCAAATTGCACTAAGTGACAGAAAAAGAAAATACTGATATCCAGCTCCGACAGACTACACTTCCAGGAGCCATACTGCCACTGTGTAAGTGGGCCCTTCCTAAACTCTGCCTCTGAGTAAGGCAGAAGTCAGGATGATGCTCCATTTCTCTTGCTGAAATATATGCCAGGTCCATAATACATCTCATGCATGCAGTCTGATATGTCCTAGTGAGCATAAATTTTGAGACCAGCTACGTTTTTCTCCTGCAGTAGGATGGCACATAGCTTTACAGGTACCAGTTGGTCCTAGCTGCCAGCAGGCTTTAAGGAGAAAACGTGAAGATGCAGCTCTGAATTATCCAATAGCCTTTAAGGTCTGTGACTAGGCACAGTACTTATGTCAATGATGTCTAGAGGCCTCAGTCATGTCAGACACTTCAAAGAATCTCCATTCCCTGAGGTTAACCAAGGAGGCAATTTGGAATAGCAGTTCAGCAACCAGTTGCAAGGAAAAAGTGCAAGAAGCAGTCAGCATGGGGCAGCCAATGCCACAGCTAGCTTGGCAACCCCTGGGTGCCTACCAGCTCAGCTCCAACACCTTTTGGTTCCTTTGAGAAACAAAGATGATGTGCAATCACACAAACACTTGGAAACCTGGGATCTTTGTTCTCCCTTTAAGAAAAACGCTGCTGAAGACTGAGGTTTTCACTACATTTTAGGAAAAATCAAAATGAACCAAAAAATAACAGCAGCCAGTTTTGCTCTGCACACTTCCATCTCCTCAAGGCCTACCTGCCATGCTCCGTGCCAGGCTGGACAGCTTATCCTTTGTGTAACCAAGCCGTGACGCCATGCACAGGGCTTGCTGCCAGCTGCCACTGTTCTGAAAAGCATCAAGTGCTTTTGCAAAGATGCCAGCCCGAGCAAATATCAATGCAGCCTGTTCATATAGCTGCTTCTGAATCAAGTACTCCCCATACGCATCACTGATATCCTGCAAGAAAGGGACAAAAGAGAAATAATAAATCAGCTGTAGAGTCAGTAGCAGTCCTCCATTTGTAAAAATTAAGTGCCCATCAACAAAAGCCTATTTCCCCCCCCTCTAAGGAACATCCAGGCACAACGTTCCTACCCCATTTCAAACTTTACATCAAGCCAAGGGCTGGTGAGTAGCACATGGAGACACTTCACAGAGCTAAGCAAGAGACACAGGGAGGTACCTAACTCTCCAAGCCAAAGACTGGGTAAACTACATACTGCAGGAAATCAGCCCCTTCTTCCCCACTCACATGAGCGGTATTCGTTAGAATGTCTCCCTGAACCAACTTACTCCAGGAGTCAAACACTGGCACAAGGGAGGATGCAAGCCCTGCAACTCTACAGGCACAGGCTGCTATGAATCAATATCCTGAGCTTCACTATGCTATTCAAAGCTCACAATCTCCATCAAGAAAGGGCAGGTGGGTTTGACTGGAAGAATACAGAAGGAATAAAGAAAGACTCCCAATGAGCCAGAGTCAGGAATAGATCTCCCTCATGAGGAAAGAGTCCCTTCTGCTTTCACCGTGTTGCAAACAGACTGAGTTTCTGTATTTCCCCTCTTACTGCTTCATCTACTTGTTTTACAAAGGCTTGCATGTTGTGTATTTACAATATCTAAATTAAATTATATTAAATGCATTCATTTACATTTTACCTCAGCCTTGGGCAAGCTGAAGTTCTTCAGTAATACTGAAACCAACAAGGGACACTACATGCTAGGAAATGGCACATCTACAAGTGCCCCAAGCTCTCCAGCACTCTTCAGAATATTTTAAGGATAACAAAGTGTCCCCACACAACCTGCGAGTGCCAGACAGAAAACTGGTATCACAAAGGTGAAGACAGGAAGAAAAGTCTTTCTGTGGTAATGGGAGTTCTCCAGCAGACCACAAGATAGCACAGCAGAAACCAGACTCCCAGGTGCTCTCCTGGTCATGGGATCAAAGAAATAACAGCCACTCCTTTGATGACCAGACCTCGCAGGGTCAGTGCTGAGAGTCATTCCAGGTGTTATCTCAGAGGAGGGTCTCAGACAACACAGGAATAGCAATGACCTGCAGAACTTGAATGCAAGCAGCTGCTGTCTCATTCCTGCTCTCACTGAAGGTGCCGAGGACAGGCAACACATGTGTGAGAGAATAAAAAGCTTGCACAGTGCAGTGTCACATGCTTACACACCTTGTACTCCTGAGTGCTAGAGGGATAGAGCTTCAAGGCTTCACAATACTGATTCTGATCCTTCACCAAATTCAGAAATTCAGAGAAGTGTTCAGGACCTGCAGAAATAATTTAGTTTTCATAGCAATGAAAGAGAAAGCACATGGCTCTCATGGCTCCCAGCCAGTCTGGGTTCATTGCGTTAAGCAGCAACTAGAGGTGCTTGGGTGGAAGAGCACAAAAGCACCTATTCTACTACTGTAAAATCAAGGTTTTCACTTCCTTGAGGTTTGCTCCACTTTTGCCAGCAATATTAACTGGGGACAAGTCACCCACAACAGGAACAAAACAAGACTTATGCTTCGTGATCACGGAGCAGTAAACATTCTCAACTATTTCTCCCTGCGCCAAGCTACACTACAAAAAACATGTAGCAGAAGTAAGTTAACCATGCACTACCAGGAGGGAAGATGATCTTGTGACCTTTCTCTTTCTTCATCTACTTTCCCCCCAAAGGCTCTCCAAACTGGAAATATTCCACTGCAGAATTTCTCCTTAGAGACACTGCATGCGCAGGACACCTACCACATTTGCTGAGGTGCCCAAGAGCTTTTGTGTATCTCTTCAAGTGTCTGTCTATTGTATATCGCTGATAATTGGTTTCCATTTTCCGGAGGGTATTTAAGAAGGGCAAGTATTCTTTTGGGTCCTGCAAAGAACAATAAAAATTGCAGTTCAGCTCATCTGGTAAGATCCTTATTTGCCCCCATCTTCACCAACAGACAGTCCCATATTTGAAATTGTACGATAATACACTAAAAAGGCTTTTTTTTTTTTTTAAAATGTAAGCCATCTTAAGAATCAGTTCTGTATATGTACGCTTGCCAGGAATGACTAACTTAAATTACCAGGCTCCCACGTGGGCTTCAGCAGTATCTAAAGGCTGGTGACATTTAAAATTCAAGGCTATGTATCATATCAAATATTGTTTTCTATTAGCTATTATCTTGTATAAATTTGCAGCTGTAAAGTTGATCAATTTCCCCCACACCAAAGGTCATAAAACCTGTTAACATGAACAGGGTGTTTTAATTGACAGACAGCACGCTCTGCTGTAACATTAAGAAACTCTGAAGATCCTGATGGGCATTTCCATTCAGAGATTTCAAATTAAACCTGCTGGAAGATACACATTATTATCGTGGCCACCACCAAATAAACAAGAATCAAAAGAGTACAGAACTGGAAATGTAAGGCATGCAGTCACAACTCTTCAGACCACAGTCCCTCCCTTCCCCAGAGCTACTTTGCTGTGCTGCTCTAGAAGAGCCCTATTTCACCTTGAGCACAACCAAGTTTCCAAAGCTGTGCTCAAAAACTACGAAGGGATGCAGAGACATGCCACCTTCCATCCTGACTATTCCATGATGACATGCCATCATCCCAAGCACACACAGAACTTCTGAGCAACTGGAATCCTGCCTGGGTAGAGAGCTACGACTAACAAAACATGTGGACTGATCCGCAGACTACAAAGAACCTTTGGGAAAACAGAAAAATAGTTCCTTGGCTGGAACTACAAGCCAAGACCTTTTGAGACTTTTCTGCCACCATGATGACTAAATCAAAGTCATACGTCCCCAAGGAATAATCATACAATTCATTGACATCCACAAGGAAGAGCAGGTACTTCAGTGCTTCTTCTGCACTCACAGCTTTGACATCTGGAGTAATGCTTTCTGTAACAAGATAAAGAAGTATACGATCAGTTACACCATCAGCAGTGGAACCCCACTCTGAGGGAGGAATGCATTATCAAGCACATCCTTGACACCAGATAGGCACCATCAAACTAACGGCTCATTCTGTCTTGCAGGAGGGGTTACTTTGCCTTTCCTGGGCAACTTCAAGGACCAGCCCAAGCATAGTAACTTCTTAAGTGTGCAACAGTGACAAGTCAGAAGTATGAGCACAGAATAAAAGCAAAGTTTGCCAGTGTGAGACACCAGGACCCAGAACTGGAACCTCCTATTCCATGCTGGGAGAACCAGAGTTCTGACTGGAAAGAGAAAACAGCTCCAACTCTGGGCTGTCTGCTGACATACTTAGATAAAAGGATGAGCTGAGGGCATGTACAGCAGCATATCTTAGCTGATATGCTGCTGTTCCACTAACACACAGCTAGTTTCAAGCACATTTCTGTTTTCTGGCTGATTCCATGAACAGCCACCTTAAAATAATTTTCAGGGTGAACCATGCTAACAACGAAAGCTCCTGCAAACCACCCTTTTTGAAAACTCTTGAGTTCCTGATACAACACCTCGAAGATCATGAACCTTCTGGAGAGCAATTTCCAGTTCTGGAGGACTTTTCTTTACATGTGCTGTCAGTATCGATAGGCAGTACCTGAAGAAAACAGAAGCAGTAAATGAAAAAGCGGTAAGGGAGAAATACTGCTTATTCCTACTTCAGCACAGTGTGTGCAAGTTCTAGTTTATGTTTTAGTAAAAAAAACCTACTCAGGTATTTCAATCTTTTTAAAGGAAGACAGGAAAAATGGGAAGAGAACAAAATACACTGGAAAGGTATTTCTTCTCAGCATGTCTCCCCAAACACGTCACAAGACTGGAAGTGGGTGTTGAGTAGAATGAGCTTCCTTACCACGCCAGCCAGCATACTGGAGACAGAACACCTCTCTCTGAAAGCTCAGATAGCTGGACACAGTTTTCCAAATCAAATTTGGCATGAAAATGGTCTTTTTTGTAAAAGGAAAGCTTTCTAGGAGGTTATTTCCACTTTCATATATTTCACACTTTCTATTTCAAAATAGCTTTCCCAGCTAAGGGGATGCTTTGTTTTCCAAAAGCAGTTGCTGAAAAGTGTCTGAATTTTCAAGGTTCGGCAGCAACCCACCATCTGTTGCTCCTCTATCCACTGTTTCACATAAGCTGCCAACGGTTTAACACTGCTTCACTAACTACTGTTATTACCCTATTTTCCCACCCTTTATCCTTGTCTGGTGTCGATTCATCCAAGGAGGACGGTTACCAAAAAGGTAATAATTCAGAAATATGCAGCTGAAGGTTTACAAAAGTAATTTAGTCTCAAATAGAACAGCCGAGATCTTTCTGAAAGGCCAGCTGCTACAAAAAGCCAGCTCCTCCCTGAGATGACAATCTTGCTCATGTCTCTCTGTTCCCTATACCACACAGACTGTTCCTAAATTGAGTGTATTTCTTAAACCCTTATAAGCATCCTGCATTTATTACTTTAATTCTTGTAGTAAAAAGTTGTTTTGCTATCTGTGTGTCGTGGTTTAACCCCAGCCGGCAGCTAAGCACCACACAGCTGCTCGCTCACTGCCCCCCCACCCCTGGGATGGGGGAGAGAATCAGGAAAAAAAACCTTGTGAGTTGAGATAAAGACAGTTTAATAGGACAGAAAGGAATGAAAAACAATGATAATGATAATAATAATATGAAAATAGTAATACTAAAAGAATTAAACTATACAAAGCAAGTGGTGCACAATGCAATTGCTCACCACTCATTGACCGATGCCCAGTTAGTTCCCAAGCCGCGATCCCCCCTCCCAGCGAGCTCCCCCAGTTTATGTACTGGGCATGATGTCATATGGTATGGAATAGCTCTTTGGCCAGTTTGGGTCAGCTGTCCTGGCCGTGTCCCCTCCCAGCTTCTTGTGCCCCTCCAGCCTTCTTGCTGGCTGGGCACAAGAAGCTGAAAAATCCTTGACTTAGTATAAACACTACTTAGCAACAACTAAAAACATCAGTGTGTTATCAACATTCTTTTCCTACTAAATCCAAAACACAGCACTATACCAGCTACTAGGAAGAAAATTAACTCTGTCCTAGCCGAAACCAGGACACCGTGGAATTATTAGATGTTATGGTTTTCAGGACAGCATCCTCAGCAGATGGAAGGTATGGCTACATAAGTTTTGCGGAGCACAGCTAACCAGAGGATCTGAAGCAAAATAACTGATGTTAAGGACAGCTTCATTTTCTGCAAATATCTTACTAGAAATCTCTGTAATGGTTCCTTCACCTACAATAAGAAAATGCTCACTTTTGAGGGTCAATGTGTTCCATGGCGACTCTCATCACGTCACATATGAGGTTTACTTTTTTCTCATCAGGATGCTGGCATGGTTGAGCATTACCGCTACCATTCAGAGATGGGTACATACTCTTTGTGAAATCTTCTTCTCTAAATAAAAACAGATACCATGAATACTAGCACGGTCCATTACATAGCCCAGCACAAAGACAATAACATTAAGAAACACAAATGCATTCAGAAAATAACTACTCAACAAAATAGCTCATATGTCATTCAGTACTGAAACACAACCTACCATGCTACCAGAAAGCTCTTCAACATCTCTCATCCGTCCCAACTGATTCTCAGCCAAGAGAGACATTGAAGAAAACTGGTCAGAACAACTACTTTGGTTGCACAAAAAAATCAAAAGGCAAGGTTTTCAAGATACAGCTGTCTTCTACTACTACGGAGATGCTGAGCACAGAGCACTTCTGAAAATTAAGCCATTTACTTCTATTTTCAGACAAAGATTTAAGGTCAGGTCAAAACTGAAAATAAAACAGAACAGCTAAGTGATAGCTCCAGCTCCTAAGCAATTATTTACTTCAGCAAGCTTGAGAAGTCCTGTGGCTACCAATGCCCTAAAGCCTCTTGTCACTCAACCTTTGAGAAAGAAGCCAGGGGACCTGATTTGGGAATCTAAGCAAGTATCTTGGCCTCAGGCTTCAGATAAGCAGTGCTGTCCTGCTCCTCTTTATGAGGGAACAAAACTTTCTCTGTTCACATTTACTCTTGTACAGCAAACCAGAAGACAAGTCAAAGCAGTCAGATGATGTACCAATCCCTTGCTGGAAAAATTTAATGGCGCTCGCAAGCTGGAATTCCCAACAAGACACACTGACCCTGACACTATTGAGCTTACTCGAGTCTTTATGATCCAATATGCCAGATTTCCGACTGACTCCTTGCACCACATTGAAGAGCTGCCAATATTCTGACAAAATAATGTACTACTGCTGATTACATGCATGCTTCTGTTTGCAGAATTATACTTACTTCAGTTCTGTGAAAAACAAGTTGATATAGTTCACAGAATCTATTTGCCTGATAAAGGTTTCTGCATTTTCCAGAAATACCTGAAATGAACAAGAGTATTACTACTGTTATTCTGAACAAGTACATTAAGTACACGAACAAATTCAAAGACCTCCAAAAGTACCAGATGAAGGAAATGCTAAAACCGATCTGCCTGCATGAGGATGCAGCAGTGCAGAGCAGCTATCTCTGCTGAAAGCAGAACTGACAGCACCACCTACTCTTTTGAGCCCACTGTTTAATGTCAATGGATTCCAGGCTAGATGGATATGGAAAACAACACAACAGAAGTGGGCATACTTGCCTTGGGATTGTGGTCATAGAGAAGATTGAGGTTGATTCGCAGCTTCCTCATACACTGAAAAGCTTCCCTGAACATAAGCCTGGAGGAATGAGTCAAGTGGGATAGTTTACATAGCGGATAGGTGCAATATCTGCAAATAAAGGCAACTGACTAGAGGTAAGCACAGACCGCCTGGGAAGGGAACAGCCTAGGCCGTAAGCCATGTAGATTGCCTTCCAGAAAAAATGTGCTAGGTCAATCCTGTTCATTGCTAGCCTCTGCAGTGGGACAGACAAGCATGCCAGGTTGAGGAAGCAATACAGGCCTTGCATTACTTTTTCCCTCTGTTAAAAACAGAGAACTACGTTTTAATCTAATGGACCAACTTCTGTTTCAGAAAACTTCAATGTAAATCAATTAAACAAATAAAACATGAAAAGCAGCAAGCTTCATCATGAAGTGATTGAGATGTCTGGAGAATGGAGCAGACTAAGATTTCTCCCACCCACATAGTCTCAGCACACATATAAGCCCTTCAGTGGTGAAGTGAGAGGCACCTGGGATTGCTGAAAGCTGGACGTCTAGCTGGTAGCCCCAGAAACAGTTCCATTCCCATTAACGAAGTCAATTCCTTTGAGTTCAGCCTCCCTCCCTTCTCCAGCACAACAAAACCAGGCCAGCCAGCCTCTAACAGCTCAGACTGGGGGAGGGAAAACCAGAATACAGCAGTGCCATTTACCTGTCTAGCCACTTCCGAATCTGGGCAAGAACCAGAGCTCGGTGGTGAACAGTCTCCAGATTTCCTCTCGGCATCTGTAACACAAGATCCACACAATTACTTATTTATAATTACTCTGCCTACACTGAAGGCAAAGTGAGGACTGGCCCATTTTCTAGGCCTGTCTGCTACTTGCAGGTGCATGGGCCTGTTTGTTCACTTCAAAGGACATGCAATTTCAACAACTGTGGAAAAATACCTGAAAATTCTCTCAGCTCAGAAACATTCCTTCCTCAGAAGGCTGGACTCCACTCAACTGGGCAAGACCCAGAGCAACCTGATCAAGCTTTCAGGTTAGCCCTGCTTTGAGGAGGACGTTGGGCTACACACCTCCAGAGGTGCTTTTCAAATTACATCCTTCCCCATTCTGTGAACCTCTGCTGGTTCTGAAGAGTGAGCTCAGCACTTCAGACAAACTTAGTGCCACGGCTAATGGAGGGCTGCTAGCAAATACAGCAAGTACGAAGAGGTGAGTCTGAGATTCACCATGAGAGGCCACAATATGTAGCACCACGCTACCTCGGCCATTAGGAACTTGAACAGCCCTTCCCAGTTCGGTACATACTCAGCTGCCTGTGCTGAACCTAACTCCCTCCCACAGGCATGCTCAAAATCCCTCCACATCCAGGCAGGCAGGCAGCTGGAGATTTGTGAGGCACTGTGCTGCAGCAGTACAGGGCAGCAGCTTTGTAGCACTGCTCATGTTGTTTGCAGGTTGGCCAGCTGCCCACTGAGATGGCCCCCCTACACCCCCTGATAGCAGACCTCAGCAGACACGGGCAGAACACTGACCTGCAGCACAACCTTTGTGTCCTGGGGCACAACAGTGACGATACGTGAACCTCGCTCCACCTTGCGCAGGGTCTCACTGTTGGGTGCAGCAGCACTGCTCAGGCCAGCCTGAAGGGCTGAAGACAGCATATTTATCAGCACATATGGCACACCGCAGCAGTGTCCCAGTCAGGCTTTCCTATGGGGCCCTGCAAGGTTGTACTGGACCAACTGACTCAACAATACACCAGTGATCTTCAGTGGTTCCAGATAGGAAGAGGACCTTAGTGCTAAGCACTGCTGTACACAAAGTAGAGATGTCCTCTGTACAACAAAGCTCAACACACCAGATGAGAGGAGCACTGAAAGATGCAAAGGACCAGTAAGTTGTCATCCTGCCTTTCCCAGGTTCTTCATACCTTTCATAGCCAGATGCCACCAGAAACTCTACTGGGATCCCTTCTCTACCATACGCCCTCAAATAGCACACAGCCCTTTCTTTTTTTGGATGTGGAGGGGAGTGAGAGAATGCAGGGCTAAGCTGTTGAAAACAGTGAAGGGACAACAACTACAGGACAAATCCTGCTCCCTGGGAGAAGCATGAGATATACAAAGTCAGTTCCCTGTGCTCCTTGCTCTCTGATAGATTTTTGAAGGCAGCTCTCTTCCTCCGTCTCTTAAGTAGTTGCTCTGAGTGACCCAAATACAGCAGGTTTGGATATGAAAAATGGGGACATCTTGTGGTTCCAAGACAATGGCCATGAGCTGCCAGCAGCAGGCTGCCAGAGCTGGCATTTACCTTTCACTGATATGTTCTTCAAGCAGAAGCATTGACAGGTGTGGGAGTTGGTTGTCACCAACAAAAACTCATTGTATGTTGCAAATGAGGTGATGTTGGAAGCAACCTGTAGAAAAATGAAGTTTATCGCTGTATAGAGTGGAACAGGAAAGCTGCCTTTGGCAGAGGAAAAGGGGATGCAATGAGGGGCAAAAACTTCGGTACCTCAATGTCATTAACAAAAAACCGGCATCGATCTGTGAGGCCCAAGATCACCTCCTGTAAATAAAAAGGATGACAAGTATAAGCTGTCAGTGTCACAATCTCCAGTGTTTCACAACACTGACTAGCACTGGATTAAAGTGCCTTACAATTAGGTACTGAGTACCTCATGTGAATTACTTAGAGAAGCTGGATAGGAAGTCACGCAACCTCTATACCAGGAGGGCTTACTTAAGTGTCTTTAAACAATTCTGGCTGGAAACCCAGCGTGGTATCCCCTGTAACAGAAACTGCACAGTAACAAAATAGAAGCAGAAACCATGCCAGATAATTTAGTTTTTTATTCAGCAGCATTTGGTCCAAAATACCAGAGGAAAAGCACTAGTAGAGAGCAGAGCAAAGCAACTCCATACAGCATTCACCTGGATACATGCTGAAGGAAAGAAACCTTGAAACTACAAGCAAAATAGCTAGTCGTTCCGTAAGCTGTTGTAACTATCAAGAAACCATCAATGATAGGAAACACCAGTAGTAGGAGATCTGCAGTAACTCAATGCAGCCATATTTGCTAATAAGTTCAGATAAAACAGAGCAAAACACTGTTTTCAAAAAGAGCAGGCCAGTGACTGCTGGACATTTTAAATCTGAAATTTCTCGCTCTTCAATGATATTATTCATTGTATTCATAGAATGGGGAGATTGGGTGTTAACTGCAAGCCATCAGAAATCCTCTAGAAGACAAGGAAACATATGCTCTCAGCTCTGCACAGGGCCTTATGAAGAATGCCATTAAGAAGTATCACTGGACCCTGGGCAGAGAATCATGGTGCACAACGGACGCAGAGAACAACTGAGTAGGGAATTTAATCTGCTCACAGTCTTACTTACTTCACCACTGATCCTCGTGATAGAAGTCTGCACGCAAGGGTAGGGGAACTGAACAGCAGAGCCATTGCTAGTCCGCCAGGGCTCAAGGACCGGAGCAGAAGCCTCTAAAGAGCAAAGAAGATCAAACTGTTTTCCAGCCAATCAAAGATTCAGACATTACAACCACATGACATGTATCTCAAGAAAACCAGAGCTGGGAATAAGCTACACTATCTGACAGAGAGGAGGAATGCTGACACAGAAGTCCAGGACACAGCAGACAAGAAGGTGGTAACTTCTAGGTGCTCAGCAGCACCTTTATTCCACTGTGGAACAAGTGCCAAGGACATGGCAGTCAGTCAGCATTTCTGAAATCAGTAAACCAGTCATCTTCTTTTCAAATCATAAAGTCAGAATTATCATTCTCAACAACGTTAACTGCTTTCTGATGCAAATCACTAATTTTGGCCCATTTCTGGGAGCAGAGGGAGCATGAAAGGCAGGACCAACTACCAGCAAGAGTCACCCATGTCCCTGAAAGTCAAATCATCTCATCAAACCTTTTGAGAAATCTGTAATAACTACACCTCAGACCAGGTACTTTAATAGGGCCCAGCTTACCCCAGAGGTATTTCAGGATACGTCTATCAGCCAGCTGCAGAGCTACAGTTTTGGTCACTGGGCTGCAGCACAGGCTGATCACTTCTCCATCTACAGGCACAGACAACCTGGACCAAGACAGAGAACATCAGTCACAGGAGATAGATTTAACGGCTAGATCCTGCATTTCTTGTGGCCAGATGGAAGGATGTACATCTCCAGCATGGACAGATACCTTGTTCATGTAAGGATCTTCTGCAGTCTTTTCACACCTATGTCAGCTGACATTGGCACCACAGAGCACCAGCAACTCCAGCCAACAGGCATTTGCCTAAATGTGCAAGTCACTGTCTGCATACTTACAGCACTCTGCAGAGCCCACACTTCTTTTGCTCTAATCTACAGTTCATATGCAAATCAGCCTGCCTTTGCTGGGTGAGTGCTGCAGAAAGCAACTCTCAGGATCCCTTTGGGAAGCAGGTTTCTGTACCCCAGGTACAGAATCCTTCTGCGATCTGGTTTTAGTTCAACTAACCCCACAAAGCCCAGCAGGTGAGGAGGAGGAGGACAGGAGTAACAAGGGCTACCAGTCCCCTTCTGGACCTCGATAATGGTGGGCAAAAGGAAGAATGGAGGAATTCAGTCCCTCAGTAGGCAGCTTCATGAGCTGTTTGGTTCTCCTGCAGGAAGAGAGCCCAATTCCCCAAGCCACAGCCTCCAGGCTGCATGTCTACTGAGAGACTTAATTCCTTCTAGGCAGTGTCCAGAGGTGCTCTCAGACTTCACCCACAACTGACAGATCTCTAGTACCGTAAAATCAGGTGCTCTTCTTCAGCTCCAGCCACGTGAGGCACTGCAGTCAGGTGGTGAAGGACAGACTGAGCAGCATGCTGACCCTGACCAACCACCAGGAAGCTGTCATCTGGCAGCCAGGTGAGAAATCGGAGCCCCAGAGGATTCATCACTTCATTGCTGTTGCTGCCCACATCAACTCTGTCACAAAATAAGAGAGACTGGGAAGCAACTAGAACCTGATTTCAGTAAGCCACCTCACTGGAGAGGCCAAGGTCTTCCTAGGCACAGCCTGGCTAGGAGGGCTCCAGTGCACAAGCACACAGTCACCCAAAGCATGAATCCTGCCACAGGCTGGGCTGGAGATAAAGGACAAGACCCAGGGAGCCCCATTTGTTTACCCTAGGCAGTACTGCTCCCATGCCAACTGTGTATAGGCACAAATGTAGAGCAGGGTGGTTTTTTTTTACCTTGTCATTGTCGCTGCCACGCAAGCAGCTGTGTTGCTCAGTGTGCTGGGATCATGGGCCTGGGCACTGCACAGCCATTCCTTTGGCTCTGGGAGCAGGAGCACAAAGTGCAGCACCATAATGCCAAGACCATCAGGCACAGGAAAGGCTATCCCAGTGCTGTCACTGACAGTCACTGCTCCCACTAGATCAAGACGTCAGTCAAGGGCACTTCTCAGGATAAACTGCCCACTGTGTTGCCCAATGCTTAGCGCTAGTTGCAGCCACACTATCACAGCACAATGAAATCATGTTATCTGACAACCTCTTCAAAATCTTGAGACAAGTGGTCAGAGCTGTGACCTCTAAAACATCCAGCCAGGCACGACCCTTTTCTCCCCACTACAGCTGTACTAGTTCTATATTACCTGTAGGTTTTATCCAGGTATGGTGTTTCCACAGCTGCTTTAAATCCATTTCCACCCACAGCTCCAAACTTGACAGTGGGGTCATTCATTGTGCTCTGTCCTAGCAAACACAGAACAAAGCAGAGTTTAGAGATCCTGCCAACAGAGCCCCTTCCGTCTTCATTCTTATCAAAAAGTAGATGCTACAGGAAACTACTATAAAAGTCAGAAAATACCATCCCTACATGCAGAGCCAACACCTAATCCTCATTAACACTTACCCTGAGGAACACAGTTACCTCATAATATCACAGTACAAAACTCAGAGACAGCAGCAACAGTCTCTTGTTTCACAGCACACTGAATATTACAGTGTATATAGGACTGCTTTGGGAAGTGCTGGGTGCCTCAGATGGACCTTAGGTAGCTATTCCCAGACATTTCCAGTGCCAATCAGCAAGACACTATCAGAACAGATTACACAAGATACCACTTGCTGCGCTCCACTCAAGCTGAAGCTAGGCAGGGGGATATTACCAGTATAAGCATGCACCCAGTGCTGAACGCTGCCTTCTCACATAGCTAATGAACAACTAAAATGCTCCCGTGCCACCCAAACTACCGGAGATGAGAGAACTGAGCTTCAACCCACAGTTGAACCAGATATATCTCGCTCCTGACTACTAAAGGCTTGAGTGACCATCACCCTCCTAGTCACCCAGGGTACTGCTCTCAGGGGCAGAGGGCTTCCTTTAACAAGACATTGCAACGTGCTCTCACCATATCTGTACACAGAGATCTTGTTATCAGCATCCAGGACAGCCATGTCTCCACTATGTTTGGGATCTGTGTGAAATGCAACCTGATTAACTGCCTGTTTGAGCTGGAGCTCATAGGTACACATGGGTGGAGGCACCACAGCATGCTGGAACGCTGTGACGAGCACTTTATCTGTGGAAGAAAAGAGAAAAAAAAAAATCAGTCCAAATGTTAGTGAGGCTCTTGTTAGTTTCTTTACTGGAAGTAGGAACAATGTTACAGGAAAATACAGTTGCTGTGCCCTTAGCAGTTAACTCCACTGAACCACTTGTGAAGCTTCCATAAATTACATGGTCACCCTCACTAACAGCTTTGTAGAAACAGCAACTAACAGAAGAACTACCATAATCCCATCCAGCCTGCATCCAAAAGGCTATGCCACCTCTTCTGAGCCTAGAGCTGCAAAGCAGTCCCACTGCTTACCTCCATCTATGACAGCCACATTTGCCACATGCTGGCTATTCTCCCCCATCCCGTGGTCTGTGGTCCAATGCCAGTCATAGGAGAGGTAATGCCAATCCTGACAGAGTACATGCAGTCTATACGGGTTCTCTTGGTCCCACAGCAGCGACACCAATTGATTTTCCTCCAGGCTACCAAAATGTAGACTTTGCTTCAGGTACCAGTGATAGTTCCCTGTGGTCCACAACTGAACTATAGAAAAACAAATGGTTACTACAGACTACTACTTGAGACCCATCTCAAACCCTCCCCACCACCACTGCTCTTCTAGGGTTAGTTAAGTCCAATGAAAATAATAGTTCTAGCCTTCAGCCCATGGGCTGTGTCATACAACACACAGCACAAGAAAACTTAACAACAGACTTCGTGCAAAAGAGTCAATCCTAGAAATCTTTGAGCTCCCCTTGTGAGAAGGCACCCATGTTTTACGAAGGGCTCACACCTTTAGCATGCCATTAACACCACTTCCAGTTACAGCAGCCTGGAAGATGCTTTGAGCTCAGGCTGAACTACCAGTTCTTCCTGACCCGCACAGGGGTCTCAAAGCTGTAGGTAAGCCTCTCCAGTGTCTCCTGACTTGCAGAGGAACACTCACTGCTAACCGCCTTTGCAGGCAAGTGTAAGAGCCAGAGCTTCACACAGTGCTCTCACCGTAACTGTTTGGGTTGGAGTTTTCCACCTCCAGGTCTTCCAGCCATATAGCCAGGATTGTAGAATCTGCATTCCAAAGCAGTTCATTAACCTGCAAAAACAAACACGGCTGTTACTGATATTGCTGCTTCTGTGTAGGGCGGATACGCTCCCAACTGGTTTGCAAGACCATAAGCTGCTTCTTATTTTCAACAATGTAAGGTGCATGGGTTAATATACTAACATAGCTCTCGTGTATTGCAAAGCTCCCAACAGCTGGAGCAAAGCATCCTGAAGCAGAACCTGTCACAGAGGTTCCACACAGCTGAAGAGGCGATACAACCACTAACATGACAGCAGTGCTCTCTTCGCTTTCCTTGGCACTGAGGAAGCATCTGCCAAAAGACCTCTCAGCATCCAAAGGCAGAAGTTGAAGTAACACCCTAGCAGTAGCTTCTCACTTCTCTTATTTGGGATAATGTGAGTATTTCACCTCACTCTTGCAACAGCTGACATCCTGAACAGCAATTTTGAAGCATTTGCCTGGTAGAAAGTATACAGGGGCCGGAAGCACCCCAGGGCTACAATCCCCCTGTACTTGTCTCTGCACTACAGGCCTGCAGAGGGCATTGTGTCTTCTCCACAGGCTGCTTCATTGTTCTCTTTTCAGGTCACTTCTTCCATTAGGACCAGCACTAAGTGTTAAATTAAAAACTTCCTCCTAGAATCTGGAAAAGATCTAGTCCTCCTCTCCATTACACTCTAATCAAAGAAGTCCAGACACAGCACTTACTTTGACCTGCCCTTTCTGGAATGGGAGGGTGAACTCCCCGTGAAGAAGCCCATTCTTCTCCAAGAAAACCACATCATGTCTGTTGGGTTTTTCTTGCGTGGAAGCTATCAGGTTTCCAGAGGGCCTTAAAAAAGAGCCAAATGAAAAGTGGTTGCTCACATAATCACTAGCTGTCATTTTAAACACCAATCATCATGCATTTTCTCCAGAGACATGAAGAAAAGGACAGCAGAGGATGTGTTTTCCTCAGCACTGTTCAGACAAAGTCATAGGTCCAGCACGCACATTTTCCAGGGCTCATGACATCCTCAGGTGAGCAAATAAATGTCACCACTGGCAAAGGGACCTGTAATATTCCTGTTTATACAGCTGAGTCCAAAAACACTTGACATTGAGACTGTGCAGAGAATCTACCCCTTCTTCCCACATGTAATGCAAGTATTAGGCTTTTCAGGGTGTCGTGGTTTAACACCAGCTGGCAACTAAGCACCACACAGCCGCTCGCTCACTCACCCCCACCCAGTGGGACGGGGGAGAGAATCGGGAAAAAAAGAACCTTGTGAGTTGAGATAAAGACAGTTTAATAGGACAGAAACGAGTGAAAAATAATAATAATATGACAATAGTAATACTAAAA
The DNA here is from genome assembly GCF_018139145.2 of Gymnogyps californianus. Classification (NCBI taxonomy): domain Eukaryota; kingdom Metazoa; phylum Chordata; class Aves; order Accipitriformes; family Cathartidae; genus Gymnogyps; species Gymnogyps californianus. Next base: position 15,674,550 of record NC_059500.1, on the reverse strand, counting down.
GAATTTGACTATACAAAGCAAGTAATGCACAATGCAATTGCTCACCACTTGCCAACCGATGCCCAGTTAGCTCCCGAGCTGCGATCCGCCCCTCCCAGCCAACTCCCCCAGTTTATATACTGGGCATGATGTCCTATGGTATGGAATATTCCTTTGGCCAGTTTGGGTCAGCTGCCCTGGCTGTGTCCCCTCCCAACTTCTTGTGCCCCTCCAGCCTTCTCGCTGGCCAGCCAGGAGAAGCTGAAAAATCCTTGACTTAGTATAAACGCTACTTAGCAACAACTAAAAACATCAGTATGTTATCAACATTATTTTCCTACTAAATCCAAAACACAGCACTATACCAGCTACTAGGAAGAAAATTAACTCTGTCCTAGCCGAAACCAGGACACAGGGTTTAAAGGACTACTCTTCCTCATGCTGGATCAGAAGGAAGCTTTCTTCAAATTTTGGGAAAAATGAACAGGGGAGAAATGAAATTGATGCTGATCAAAGACTGTAACCAGTGAATAAAAAGCAACACTCTGCTGCCAGCATGCAGACTGCTTTGCTACTCACTTCCAGGACAGTGCTTGTTCTAGTCCTGAGATAGGCTCACTTGTTGACTGCAGCACAAGCTCTCTGTTCCATACTCGGACCTTCCGAGCACCTACAGGTTGAGAGAGCAATGAGACAAAGGTGTAAGAAAGCACTGGAAAGAGACTTTTCTAATTTTGTGAGGGTAGGAGACCAAATTCTGATGCACAGGAATAAAAAGGAGATTTCTCTTGTACACTTTAAGGGGTAAGAACTTATTCCGTCTCAGGCAGTTCTCCCATAGTAACTGAGTGACTCTAAAGGAACTGAGTAGGAATTTCAGTCTGATGTAGCTCGGTCATAGCCATTTCTCTCTCTAACTTTCACCACAGAAATGTTAAAATCTTCCTATAAATGCAAGATCCTCCCTAATCTGAAGTATTGAAGGTAAAAACCCAAACTAGTGGAAGAGCAGTGCAGTTTGGTGCAGTTCAGTATGTTGCTCAATACATTTAAACTGCTCAGTAATATTTATCATGAAGGACATCAATTACAGTCTTACAAGAAATGTATGTGCTCATCACCTCTTTGGCTTTAGGGCAAAACCTAGGGAAAAGTATTACCAATATTTAAGCAAAAGTGTGCAAGGCCAAACTGCTAGTATGAGGGACAGTGGGTATGGCAACCCAAACAGATTCATCCATTTGGCACTGGGAGCCCATCAGAGATTGCTTAGAGCTTGCGCGGTGACTTAACACTGGTGAAAGAAGCAGTTCAGATAGTAACTACTCAGTAGTAACCCCTCCTGACTTCTCACTGGACTGAAACCAAACTGCAAAGAAAGTGTTCAAAAGATCTTGTCTATAAAACGCCTCTGAGAACACCAAAACAGAGAAAAGAGCAATTAACTAGCTCAACTCACCCTTGCTTTAAGTGGCCAAGAGAAAACGAATACCAGCCAGTTCTTGCCTTGCCTAGTTACTGCTTAAGAAGCCTCTTACACATGTTGGTATTTCAAAGAAGTTTGGTCCCATACCTGTCTGTGGACAGACAGCGCTCACTGCAACAAACTGCCCATCTCCTCTCCATGTCACCCGAGGCCTGCCGTCATCCCAGGCTGAAGTAGGTGACACTTCCTGAAGTCACACAAAAGAAAGTCGCATCAAAGCTTGGGAAGGCAACTGCTGTCTTTGTCTAAACAGACTGCATTGCTAAGCCAGCTCTTTCAAGAGCCTTGGCATGAAATGAATCCATTAAGAAATATTAAGGCTGCAAAGTTAAAAATTCATTACTCAGAATGTTATTTTAGGAAATACTACAATTAAAACTGTCTGTAAATTCAATCTGCTCCTCCTGCAAGTGCATATGACTGTCTATTCACATGATCACATGCTATCCTTCCCATCCACCAGGGTGTCTGCTTATACATCAGCTGTGCATAAGCTGGACACAAGGGTGAACCAGAGTTTGTTCATGACTGGTGCCTGGAGTCACAACCCCCTGGAAGCAGAAAGGCAAGAAAGGCATGCCATCCAGGCAGTCTGTATGGCAGACAGAAGCTGGGATGAGAAGTAGTGTTCTTCGAGGCAAACAGGTTCTTCGCAGAACAACACAGGAAAAAAAAAAAAAAAATCTCATCGGAATACACATAAAGAGGTAGCTGTTCAAAGGTTTAACTTTGTCAAACTAGGCATATTTTCCCAGATACAGGCAAGCCTCGTCCTGTCCCTCCTAACAGTAAAGCTGCAACAGGCCACATTTCATGTCTCTGCACTCTAGCCAGCCGGGTTTCAGCAGGACAGTTTTAATTTTGAAACTTAAACACAAGAAGAAAAATCCAGAAGTGGAGTGTTTTTAGCTACCTGACTTTTCACCAAATAAAAAGTAGGAAAAAAAAGACCCAAACAAGGAAGTATCAGGCAAAGGAGCAAAGAGCCAAAATGTGCAGGCACATGGAGCTGCCTCACATGACTGGTGATGCTCAGTAGCCCAAATCATTCTACTCTTGCCTTCTGGGAGCTGAAACTACTGTTATTTCTGCTCCTCTCAGCCAAACTGCATGCTATTTCTCTTGGTCATGTAAACACTTTAGTATATAGCACACATTCAGCAAAATCTGTCATGCTGATTTGAGGGTGGCTTTACCTCTGCAAGCACTAGCCCTTGCAAATCTTTTGCTTTGAGCTCTGTATGAACAGTCCTAAATACTCCCAGCTGCTGTCTTGAATTAGGAGGAGGATAAAAATGCCAGATTTCAGATAACAACAGAAACAAACAGAAGAAGCCTATGAAGACAACTACCAGAAAGGCGGTGGCAAACTGGCACCGCAGGAATAACAAAAACTCTCTTTATACATGTTTTCCCAGAGACAGGATGGGCCTAACAGAAGAGAACTAGTATAATACCGTCTGTTTGCGATGCGCTGCCTGTTTTCCCTCTGATCCATGGAACTGTGTCTCCTTTTTACCCCAGCCAAGAGTGACAAACTTTCCTGAAGAAGAAATAATCATTGTAGTGGAAGATTTACAGCACTACTCTGCACAATGTGGTGTAAACAACCACAGCTCCAAGCCACCCACACCTTCCATCCAAGTTTAATTCTAAAAACCTGCAGGAAATTCACATAGCCCAGAAAGTCCTCTAGTACAGGGAACTTAACTTGAATTTACGCTGACAAGTAAAATATTGGCATTCCCCTTCAGCTGCCCAGCAGCATTACAGCCTAAAACATCGCCTGAGGCCCACTAAGTGCTCAGCTCTGTTTCTTCACTTTCTACATGCTTAACACACCAATGACACCAGTTTGAACAACTTCATTTCAGTGCACCTCTCACCTTCCCCAAACTCATCTGGGTGGATTTGCTTCTCAGTAATTGGTTCAAAATCCCTTGTCATCATGATGAGTGTTTGCTGACCTGCACGGTAGACATTAAATACAGTATTGGTGATGGTATCTCCAGCAAATAAAAACTCATTGTTCTCCTGTGTTGTCCTACTGTTCTGTCATGGACGGGAATATAGAAATATTTCTAATGGTAATATGAGAACTAATGAGAACACATCCTTCAAAGCAGAAAATCTCAAACTGGAGCAGAAGAACATTTTCAAGTCTCTCTCTTCAAAAACATGCTTCCTGGCGTAACCTTAAAAAGTTCTTTCCACCTTGAAAATAAGTACCTGGCACTCTTAAACATTTTTTCTTGAGATATGAAGGACAAGAAGGTGATTGGGAGCAGTCAGCATGGATTTATGAAAGGGAAATCATGCCTGACCGTCCTGATAGCCTTCTACAATGAGATGACTAACTTGGGGATATGGGGAGACCAGTGGATGTCATTTATCTTGATTCTAATAAGGCTTTTGACACCGTCTCTGATAACATCATGATAGACAAACTCATGAAGGATGGGATGGATAAAGGGACAGTGCAGTGGACTGAAAACCAGCTGAACTGCCAAGCTCAAAAGCTTGTTATCAGTGGCAAAGTCCAGCTTGAGTTCAGTCACCAGTGGTGTGCCCCTGGACACTAGGGCCAATGTTTAACATCTTCACTAATGACCTGGAGGATGGGACCCTCAGCAAGTTTGTAGATGACACAAAACTGGGAGGAGTAGCAGGTACACCAGAAGGTTGTGCTGCTGTCCGCAAGGACCTTGTCACGTAGGTGAGATGGGCTGTCAAGAATCTCATAAAGCTCAACAAGGGAAAAAGCCATGTCCTGCACCTGGAAAATAATCATCTCAGGCACTACGACAAACTGGGAGCCAAGCGTCTGGAGAGCAGCTTGGCAAAAAAGTCACCTGTGTTTCCTGGAGGACACCAAGCTGAACATGAGCCAGCAGTATGCCCCTGCTGCATAGGTGGCCAACAGCATCCTGGGCGGCATTAGAAGTGTTGCCAGCAGGTTGAGAGAGGTGATCCTTCTCTTTTACTCAGTGCTGGTGAGACACATGTGGAATGCTGGCTTCAGTTTTGGGCTCCCCAGTACAAGACAGACAAGGACATACTGGAATGAGTCCAGCAAAGGGTCACACAGATGATTAAGGCCTTGGAAAATCTGTCACATGAAGGGAGGCTAAGAGAAGTCAGACTGCCCTGGAGAGAAGGCTCAAGGGGAATCTCATCAGTGTGTACAAATACCTTATGTGGGAGGAGGGGTACAGTAAAGAAGACAGAGCCAGACTGTTAGTGGTGGTGAGTGACAGCACAAGAGCCAATGGGCATAAACTAATATACAGCAAATGCCATTAAAAAATAAGAAAACAATTTTTTTCTGTGAGGGTGGTCACAGACGGGAAGAGGGTGCCCACAGACGTTGTGGGGTCTCCACCCTTGGAGATATCCAAAACCTGACTGGGCAAGGTTCCCAGCAACTTGCTCCAGGTAACCTGCTTTGAGCAAGGGGGTTGGAATAGGTGATCTCCAGAGTTCCCTTTCTTCCTCAAGCATTCTGCGATTCTGTTTTGCTTGAGGCTAACTTTACCTTCTAGGTGAGACATATCTGTAGCTGAGTTGAGCCTGTGACACATATATTTCCTACCAAAGGACAAGAAGCAGTTTTTGTTGCTAAGAAATCAAATGGGGATATAAAGCAGGAGTCTTTATATTTTAGAGGCAAGATCAAATATACTTCCTTGGAAGATCTGAAAGACTAATTACTGTTCTATAAAACTCAGCTTTTTGGGCCTGAACAGTTTCTGCTTGGATCACCAAAGCACCTCATGGATCATGAAATGAAATTTCATATATAGGATCAGGTGGGTTTTTTCTCTCTTGAAGTCTTAGTCCCGATTTCATAACTTCGTATTTTGCTTCTTCTACCCTAAACTTAACTGTGTTTTACATTTTGGGCATAGTGAGTTTCACTCCTAAAAGCAGAAAGCTTACAGGCTGTTGTTGATACCTGTTGCAAGCAAAACAAGCTCTTGGTCAGGACTCCAGCTCATGGTACTCAGACCGCTGTCCACACTTCCAACACATTCCACCTGCAAGACCAAAATAAGATCACAGAAGTGCAGCACCATCCCAGTACAAAAGCAATCAGTCACCAAGGCAGGGAAATCCTCTTCTACTTAGAAAAGTCACAGGTCTTTCTTTACCCTTTGTGTTGAATGAAACAGAAGAAACATTTCTAACCAAAGATGGTGCCAGAATGTTTATGTATGAGAGCCCAGATAATCTAGAGATTAGCATTTTCTACCATACACAGTTTTAATAAGAGCTTTATTCTGCAACTCTCAGTCTGATGTCAACATGTATAGTGTTAATACTAATATTGCCTGATCGGGTCTGTGGTTACATTGGTAAACATAATGAAGTCACAAAACACAGTGCTAATGGTAATGGTTGGTTGGTAATTCTCTAGGTAATGGTTCTTACCTAGAAAATTCCAACACGCAGGTAAGGGACACTATATCCATTAAAACTGTCATCAGCTTGTGCATGCTGGACTTGACAATTGTATATAGCTGCACTAACTTCAAAGTTTATGAAAAACTGGGCTAGTTTTATTGGGCCATCATGAGTATATAAGCAATAGCAGTCGGCAGAGAACTTCTGTCACGCACTGTTATCCTGATTTGCAAAAGGCATGGAACAGAACAATTGTGATAAACAGCAAGATGATGCCATTCAAGGAATTAAGCTTGGGTGTCACGATCTTTTCAGGTAAACAAAGTGAGACTGGGCACGAGTGGGCAGAGTAACCATCACCCACATGCAAAAGGTTTCAGAATAAGCACAGTAACCTTCAAGATTTCATTCTTGGTGCCCAGACTGCACCAAAAGAACACAATTTTAACGTTGAGAAAGTAAGCCAAAAAGCCTTGAAATAAAGGATCTGAAGTTAAACCTCAACTCTGACCCATATATCAGTGTAAGAAAAGTCTCATGTATCACATCTTTTGTTAATCTCTATTCCCTTATGACATGCTTTAAGTTGCAATATGGGACACATTTTTCACATACAGTTGATTGTATATTTAAGTGGTATCTGCAAATCAAACCCAAACAAGAACCAAAACAAGCAAGCTGCAAATAACCACAATCTGACAACTAACCCAGACAGACCACTGTCATCTCACGCCTACCTACACCTGCACTGTTGGGCTGGTATTGTGGGAGCTGATGCAGATTTAGAGGGTGCTGCTGTGGTGTTTAAGTGTCTTGCTGAAGACTGTAGAAATCTGACACTGAGGAAGGAATAGAAAGCAAGTATCTCAGTTCCTGCAATATTTACTCAGCTAAGATATTTTGGTTTCCCTTTAGTGTTTTCTAGGGCTTTTTTTATTCCAAATGTTCTTCAAATCACAACACATAACACTTTCTCCTTTCTTCAGTTAAGTCATGTCAGCATGATGTTCTGTATTGACCGATAATAATAAAAAAGTAGCTACACTGTGAGTTATCAATGGATTACCTCATTCTGTACCTAGTCTCAGCAATATCCTATTTCTGTAAGACTGTCCAGTGGATCCCGTGCTGCTGGGTGTGTGCCAACAGCCCTCCGAGCAAACATACAGAACTAGGGCTGTGGACAGGCAAGCCACTGTTTCAATGCCAGTTCTTTTATGGAACTGGAATACGGTATATTCTGTCCTTAATGCTGCTCAAGGCTCCCACAGAAACCAGCTCATCTGCCCAGAAAAGGGACACTAACCACAGCTCAGTATGTAATAAACATACAACTGCCCCCTGAAGAAATTAAAACAGTGTCATCCTTTCCTTTGAAATCCCTCAGTATTGTTTTGTCTTTCCTGCCACGTTACCTGCTTTGTGCTGAGATTGCACAGTAGGATGTCTCCAGCTGCTGTAGCAACACACACGCACTCCTGCTCTGGAAGATCTTCGATACCCACAATGCAGCCGCTTCCATCCTCGGGCATGAAACCCTCCGCAGTCAAGGAAACTTCTCTTGTCACCTTGACACAGAGAAGCCAATGACTTATTAACTACACATCACCTCACTGGGATTTTTGCAGAAATGACAGAATAACACCCATGGGTATAGTTCATCCTACTGCAATTACAGAAAGCATTACGCAGCAAAAGTGACTATGTGAATGGCACCAGGAAACACCCAACGTGCAAGTACTTATCTTCACTTATCCATAGGAAACTGTGAAGGTCCTCTTATGTTAAAAGTGCTAGACAATGAGAAAGCTCACATAAGGGAGCAAATAATAAATAATACTACAACTTCCAATTTGTCTTGTTCATCATCTTTCAATACCCTTTTCATACTTCTCCACATAGTGTCAACATTAAGAGGCAAATGGGTAGCTGCTTAAAGTGTCCCAATACTTTTAAGGGGTCATTCATACTTTACAGATACAGCATAAAAAAATTCAAAGCAAAACCATTTGGATATGCATTCAGGTACAGCAAAACAAGAAAGTTTTAGCTAAAATAGCTCTTTCTCGCTTAGTTGCATGAATGTTTTACACATCCAGTCATCAGGGAAAAAAACCACAGTAATAAAGACCTGAAATAATGTCCCCCCGCCCCAAAACAGAAAAGAAAGCTGACATATTTAGTGACTTCAGGGAGGCCTCAGGATTTTTTTTTTTTTAATTCTAAAAAGATTTCAGTTGATAGCCTTCACAAACAGAGCACGATGGAGATTTTCAGAAAACGCCCTTCTTTAAAAATGAGATCCCAAGAAAGCCCAAAAGCTCTCCTGTCGGCTAACTTCAGAACTGAACATACTGAAGGGATGAGATGCCTCAGAGTTGCATAGTGTGTCTCCAGAGAAGACACTGTAATCCAGCTCTAACAGGAATTCATGGCTCAATAGCATTTTTTTCTTTAGTGATATGTTGGGTATTTTTTCCCTAGAGCACAGTTCCAAAAGCCTCCTCATGTACTCTTCACTATCCCTTTGCCTGTTTGCTTCTGTTTTGCGAGTTGTGTCTCTGATACCACTGCTCGTCCTATCATGCTTAAAACTAAACCACAGAAATGACCTGTGTCAAATACAAGCACCTTCTTGGAGGCAGATTTAGTATTTTAAAAGCACAGCAAACCACTTCAGCGACTAAGGTCACAGCGCAGCCTCACAGGCGACTTCCTAGGCACCATGAGACAGCAGCAAGCGGTGGCAGGGAACCTCCAAGACCCCGCAAACGCCGCTACAAAGAGCGAGTCACATCAGAGGGCAGCCGCGACCCGCCCAGAGGCGAGCTCCCGGCGGGCACCGCCGCGCTCCCGCTGACGGAGGCCCAAACGCTTTATTCCAGCTTTGCGACGGGCGGACCAAAGCCGCCCCTAACAACACCCCTGCAGCGATGCACGAGAGCCGACAGGCACCGGCACCCTCCCCCGAGGCCACAGCCCTGGCCCGGGCCTGACAGCGACAAGAAGGCGCGGCTCCCGGTGCGCCCGGCGGCGGCTCTCACCGAGTCCTCGGCGGGGCCCAGCTCCAGAAGGCCGTGCTGGGAGCCCACGAGGACCGTACCGGGCTCGGCGCTGAGGCAGAAACACTGCGGGGTGCCCAGGCCGGCGGCGGAGCGGCGCCCGCCGGTCCGCAGCAGCCGCAGGTTCCTCATGGTGGAGGGATGCCAGGCAGTGCCGCGCCGCTCAGGGCGCCGCCATCTTCTCCGCGGCGGGCGGGCGGGCGGAGGCGGCGGCGCGTGCGCGGACCGCGAGCGCAGGCGCCGTCCGGAGGGGGCGCAGGCGCGGCCCGGCGCAGGCGCAGTGCGCGGAGGGCGCATGCGCAGCCCGCGTGTGTAGGCGCGGTTCTGGCGACGGCCCCCCTGGCGGGAGGGGTAGCGCGGCCCTGCCCGGCTCGGTCGCCGCCATCTCCCGCTCCGCACCGCGGCCTCGCATTAAACCCTTCTCAAGGGCTCCTGGAGGCATCAGAGCCTTCCTGGTGCGGGCTGGGGGGGGACTGCCACCGGAAAATGCTGTGCCCGGCAATGCCGCCAGCGCCAGGCCGAGCTGGCAGTCTCGCCCATGTTCGGTGCAGATCGCTTACTGTCATCTGCTGCTCCTGTCATGTCTCTTGCTGAGCCTCTCCCCGAGCATCTCTCCTGGCCTGCCGTGGCACAGGCGGCTGTGTGGGGCGAAGGGCTGGCACTTTCACCCGTGTCAGACTGGGACCCTCGTGAAGCAGGCGGGTCTGGTGGCTGCATGGTCTGTGCTCCTCCTGTGCTGCCTTTGCTGCGGGTCCTACAACCACCTTCCCCTTCGTGAGTCATGCAGCGTGTGCTGGGTCTGGAAGCCGCGTGGGGTTGCGATTTAGACAACAAAACCAGTGCTTTGACTTTTCACCAGCTCAGTTCCCTGTGTGGTTGCGTATGCCTGCGCCAGTGACAGGGTATAAGGTAACACTGGGAGCAGGATGGTTATTTTGCAGCCGTGCTGGTACTAACCAGTTGAGAAAGTCCAGATGAGACTTTTAAGGCGCTTCCAGAGCAGCCTACACATAGACAGGCCAGTACTGCCCTGATACTACCCTTTTGGTCGCACTCGGTCCTCTCCTTCCAGCTGCAGCCAAGGGGGAGGCGAAGGCAGCTCAGCTCTCAGAGGGGACAAGGACTTCGTGCAACTGCAGGTATAGCCTTCACACTGTCCCCTTTTGTCTAGTGGAGCTAGATTCCATCAGTGCTGATCCGGTCTAATGGCCAGCCACCATGTAAGCTGAATTTCGGTCAAACCGGTTTTGGCTACGGAAATGTGTAGAGTTTGCATGCTGTAATCAGCTTCATGTGCACTACAGTTTGGGAGCTTAGGCCAGTGGAAGGATGGGCCACCAGACATCTGGGCAGTTTTGCTTCTTGCTGCTCAGGTACTAACTTGGCTAAAGTTGGTGATAAAACTTGGTAAAGATGGCTAAACTCAGAGAGGGGTTTCTTGAGACCAACGGAAAGGAGTGATATCATCAAGGCTTAGCTATCACTGCACGCAGAGAAGGTCAAAGCCATACAGACTCCTTATCTTGGGGACAGGGCGTAAACAGTGCCTTCCTGGGCCTGGCAGTGCTAGCAGGAGGAGAGGCAGCTGGCAGAGAGCGTGTGAGCCTGGCTGTGCGGTCCTGTGAACCCCGTCCCCCTGCGCTCCCCCGGGACCTGCACCGCTGGGTTAGGGCAGTCTCTGACACCCCTATTCCCTGCAGTACCTCTTTTGGAGGCTTTTTCAGGGGTCAGCCTAGACCCTTTGGCCCAGCTTGATCCTACCAGCCTGCAGTCTCCTGTGGCAGCAAGTACCACCGTTTTTACTGTGTGAAATTTGTTTGCCGTGTCCGATTTGCCCCAGCTGACTGCGTCACCGTGGCTCTCGCACTGTGGGGTCCGGTGAGCAGCTGCCCTGCATCCACTGCCCCGGCCGTTTTGCAGGCTTCGGGCGCATCCCTCCTAGCAGATGGGACCTGCTGGTCCCCTCCAGCCCATGAGCTGTCCCCCTCTGGCCTTGCTTTCAATGTTCCGCATCACCCTGGTGAACCGTCTTCCTCCCGACAGCCGCCTGAAATGTCCTTTTTTTATTATTTTTTCCAGGCGTCCTCTGCCTCGCACCCCTCTTGCTCCGCTCCCCCGTCCCGGCCGCCCTCCCCGGGCTGCACCGCGCCGCGCCCCGCCGGGCCCCCTCGCCAGACCGGCCCGGCAGGAAGCGCGGGGCGGTGGCGGCGGCCGGTGCAGCCTGTGCGGCCGGAACAGGTACCCCCGGTCGGGGCTGCGGCTCCCCCGCACTCCCTCACCCCCGCCATTCTCCGGCCAGCGGCCCGGATGCCCCCCCCCCCCGCTCCCAGCCCGGCGCTGAGGTCCCCCCGCCCCAGGCCGGGCGGTACAAGCGGTGCCAGGATCCGGTCCCCGGTCGCGCCGGGCAGCGCAGCCCTGTGCCAGGCTCCAGCAACCTTCGCTTGTGCCCTAGCGCGGTGCAGCTGGGCTGGGAGGCGCTTCTGCGGCGCTGGGGGAGGCACGGGGAAGGGCGGGGGGGCTACCTTGTGCCGCTCACACCAGCAGCTCCGGAAAGGTCTGTGGAGGGTTCACCCTGATCTTCTCTTTTCATTGGTGAGTCAGTGTCAGAGCTGCTTTCAGCTAAGCATCTCTTTCAGACAGTTCCCAGGCAGCGACTGGACCGAAGGAAACTTGAGCCAGAAGCCCCTCTTCTGTTGCTGTTGGATTTGTTTTGGAGGCTGTGGTTTACCTGCTTGGTGGTGCCTGCAGCAGTAGCTCTACCCGGCAGATGGTGACTTCAGGGGCATCTCTTTGCTTCTCTTAAGGAGGTGAGATCTTCTCTAGAGTGCTTTGCAATGCAGATCTGACATGACTCTTTACAACTTGGTGCTTGAACCCAAAATGCTTACTTGATCCTGTTCATGGTGTGAAGTAGAAGACTGCTTCTTCCTCCTGATAGTGGTTCCTTTGTGCCAGGCAAAATTAGCTTGGAAATTAAGCTTTTGGGTGTTTCAGAAGCTTAGCTGAGGCAGCACTTTCATGAAGGGTGCTTGTTCCTTGCATTTGTGAATGCGTTCAGCAGCAGGATCCATGGTGTCAGGGGAGTGAACTAAAAGAATTTCAGCAGCTTTCCAAAAAGAGTGAACTTTATCTATAGTTGTCTAAAAAGCTAATGTGGGAACAGGAGGGGGCAGCAATAAACGTGATGGGGCTTAGCCAGCGCTAGGATGGGTAAGCCTTCTTTCCGTCATGAGGATAAGTTGTTCCTAGGAGCGTGAGCTTGGACAACATCTCTGTGTGCTCCACTGTATTAATCTCCACTCACCTGTTGTCACACAGCTGGCTGTCGTGTTCAATAGTTTTGTGTCTGCAGTGGGATTCCCACTAACTTAACACTGCAACAATTTATTTGCTTACGTATTTGCTTTAGATACGTTAGTGTTTGAACTGAAGTCTCTGGTAGTCTTTTCATTTATTGGTCTTTAAACCATGTTTTTACTTAAAAAAAAATGCAAGAAATTATTTATTTTTCTGGAGTGTTGTTGGCTTTCTTTATACAAGGGCCATGGGTGTCTGCAGCTCTAAGCAAAAAATCACACGTGCTGTATGGTTAAGCGCTTGAAAAAGTGCCCAGAAACGTCGCAGAACTGCTATCCTTGCATATGATCAAAATTCATCTGAATGTGGACCTAAGTAGCTGGCTATGGCTTTGAAGACGGCCCCTCCTCTGAGAGGGAAGTTGGACTAGAGATCTCCACAGATCCCTTCCAGCCTTATTTTTCTATTTTTCTCTTGCACATTGCGTTCCTCTTGGGAACCCAGCAGGTTACTTCGGCCACTGAACAACCAAGTCCCTTTTGCAAGGATCACAGAATTACTTTCTCTGGTGCATAATCCATCATATGAGGCCTACTGGATGGAGACCTAACACATGGCATGCAGGCTTTTTGACAGCAATCCTCAGCTGACACAAATGATATATAAGGATGCTGCATAAGGCTGGATTTTTCTCCAGACACCATGGTTTAAAATATTACCTGAACATTGAGTGGAATGTTCACTTACCTTACAGGTTGCTTACCTGTAAGGATACACTTACCTGAAATCCCTTGACCTGAGTATGTGCCCCCTGCAGAGCTTGTTATCTTGCCATGTTTTCTGCAACTGTTACTTAAAATTATTGTCTGTGGCTTCAAATGCCCTGGTTATTGCTATTGATTTGGTACGCCCACAGTCTGTACTTATTTCTCACTGAAGAGGTTGTGGTACTGCTTCTTGGCTGCTAGTCCATGCTAATTTAGGAATGGAAAAGGGATAAAACAGATATATAGAGGTCATCTGAGCCAAGGAAGGCAGAGAGCAATGACCAAAAGTGGAAGTCTGAGACCTTGCTGGACAGTTTGAAAGCTAGGGAATGTTTTTTGTCGTATGCCAGACCTGAGCTTATTCCTCCTTTTTCATTTGCTGCAGGTTCTGTAACAATGATGATGTAGTCGGGATCTGCTGTTACTTATTTACCTAGAGAATTTCCTGTTTCAATCTGATTCTGAGTATATTTCCTGAAAGAAATGAAAAAAGGACCAGAAAGTGGAGCTTGCCCCCTAGCTGCTCCAGGCAATTTAGTGGAGTCAAATCCAGACAATAACAGCAGCAATGGAGCCTCAGTGAAAGAGAAAGACATGCTTTCCTCTTCTGGAGAACTGGAAAATGTACAGCTGAAACCCAGCAGAGAAACATCCAGAAAAAAACTCTGTGGCTATTTAAATAAGCTGGGTATCAAGGGGCCAATCAAGACCTGGAAGTCTCGCTGGTTTGTTTACGATGAAAACAAATGTCATTTACTATACTACAGAACTGCACAGGACATCAACCCTTTGGGGTCTATCGATCTTTCCAGTGCCAGCTTTGACTGCAAGGTGGAAAATGGGGAAGGGGTTTTTGAGATCAGAACACCAAGCAGAGTTTTTACTTTGAAGGTAAGGGGCAGCATTTTCTTGTGGGGGCTGTTATGAAACATTCCCAATCAGGACAGACACATCTCTGCTAAGATACCTCCTAGCTTAAGTTTCACTTTAGTCCTCCCAGCCTGGACTGTTACCATTTGGCCCTAAATTACTTGCATTGTTTTGGCAAGACTGGGACTCCATTACCTGTGAGATGGCCATTGTTTAACATAATAGGAGTAAAAGCTGAACTGGGTGCTGAATTAGAATCGAGGAGTCCTGCAGTCCACATGTAATTTGCTGAATGAGCTCCCCTGTCTAAAGTGGTTGCTCCAGCAGGAACCTTTGCTAGATTTTTATCTCTGTGAAAATCGCTATTAAGAAGCTCTGTGGGTGATTCCTGGCTAAAATAATCGTGACATTTCTGCTTAGTCTTGGAGCATAGTAAACCAGAGAACATTTAAAATGAGGTCAGCAGTCCACTGAGGTTCTGTTACGAAGGCCATGCTGAAGATTTACTCTGTCGTCCCAAGTCAGTGTTAGGACCAGAGGACATAGCATAGGCTTGACACAGCTGGCCTTTATTTCTGCTGACTTGGGCACTGAAGTGGTAGTCAGCCCTTCAGGATGTGTCTTGTGCTGATGAGATTACTCCCCTCCCCTTCCTGTTTTATGTTGTGTTAGGCAATCAGCAAACAGGCAATGATGTACTGGCTGCAGCAGCTACAAATGAGACGTTGGGAATTTTGCAACGCTCAGAGCAGATTTCCTGTGGGCAGCTCCCAGCTTGTGAATGAACCTCTGGCCAGCAGAACAAGTAGGTGTTGCGTATGTCAGCCTTTCTTTTGCTTTCAGCCTCCCAGTGATGAATGGTACTCCTCATCTTTAAGTGGGCAGAAGTTTGGGCCAGGTTTTTAAATGCAGGTGCGAAATATCAATGCTTGGTCTATGTTTGGAACTTCTGGCCTTACTATGGATGAATGTGAATGGGCTGTCTCCTAGTCCACAGCATGTGGTTGGAGATGCTCAGGTATCTTACGATCATGAATTCCCTCTTGATTTTCCTCATGCATGTGAAGTGTGCACATCTGGTGTATCCCCTTCCTCTTAGAATCATAGAAATCATAGAATGGTTTGGGTTGGAAGGGACCTTAAAGATCATCTAGTTCCAACCCCCCTGCCATGGGCAGGAACACCTTCCACTAGACCAGGTTGCTCAAAGCCCCATCCAACCTGGCCTTGTGAGGCCTGTGAAATTTACAGCAAGCAAGTTTTTTTTTCAGCGGTGGTGGGATGAAGATGTGCATTCCTAGCAGTGGGAGTACACAGGCTGGTGGATCGGGGGAGGGCACAAGCAGGGTGTTCACCTGTTTAGTTTTGACTAGATGCACATTTTGTTTGAAACAAATAACCCCCTCCCTAGTAAGTGTCTGCTCTAAAAGGTTCTGCATACCTTGGCATTTTGCTACAGCAGCAATAATTTGGTAACAAACTGTGTTTGTGGAGTGTTATCTGCACATTAAAACTATCAAACACTGTTTGGGATGGGGGAAAAGAACAGCAACAGCTCCCTTCCTTATTCCTTTAGGCAGTTAAAGTTTGATTGTTTGGGGTTAGTCATTCTCATATACAAGTGGTTGAAGCCACTTGATTGTCCTTGAATAGATGACACTATTTGTACATGGAACCTTCTGTAACTTGACCTAAAAGTAAGGAAACTTGTTCTGCCGTCCTTGTTCCACCTGGCCAGTTGAACATGGAATGTATACCTGTAGTAAAATGTTGTGGCTCTCAAGTTACAGGAAGGAGCCAAAGTCCAATGGAATTCTGTCTTACTTGCTTCTGTGTCCTGATTTGTTTTTACACAGGTGTTGTTGACAATGAAGACTTTCTGCCTCCAGTGAAAACACCAACAGAAGCAGTGGGTTTAAAGGCAGCATCTTTGCCTGCACCCCAAACATCTACTGCTTTGCAGAATATCTCCCTTAAGCACCCTTGGACAGAGATACAGTAAGTGCGTGAGGAGAGCTGCAGCGTGGTTGACATGCTAGCCTGCTGCTTTGTGCCTTCCTTGCTTGTCACGTATTGTGTGAAATGGGACTCTTGCCTAGGTGAAAGAACCATGAAGCAGCTTTTTGAAGGATATTCCAGGTGAAAGCAAACTTCCTCCCAGAGGGTCTTTCACATCCCTCTGTTCCAATGCATTTCACATCATCTAGCTCTCATAGCAAAGATCCTAGTGGCAGACCTACGGCTTGGTTAAGCTTTCTTCAGTGTAGGCAGAGGCTTGCATGCCTGCTGCAATGCACCTGCACATCGCTCTTGGAAGGGCACATGGGCAGGTTGAGCTGTACTCTGTAGGCTAGTGATAGAAGCCCATTAGCACTTTCCAGTGGTTTCAAAGGACCTTGAATGTAGTGCACTCTCTAAGGCAGGAACTCCAAGCAAAAGGCGCTTGAGCCTGTAACATGGCCCGACACTGCACAGCTTGCTACTCCTTGCTGAGTTTTAAGTATTCCCACTACCTACAATGATGCTGCTGCCTGCAGTTGCAATGTGTAGCTCCATCAGGGCTACAAGTTACAAGCCTTGGGCAGTTACAGTTGCACGAAGACAACCCCCATCAGTATCTCTGTAAGTGTGTCCTAGTCGCTTATTTACATATAACCTAAAATGTGTAAGTGGCCACAGATGTGGTAGGTAGCCTGGCACCTGCCAAATGTTTTTGGTGGGGAGGTTGGCTATAGTTTTTTACCACCACTACTGTGGCTACAATCTGATGCTGACAGCAAGAAAGATCCCCCATGGGACTAAAGAGAATCAGTCAGCTGTACCATTTTGCAGGCTATGCATTCTCTCCTCCTCACTTTGATTAAAAATAATATGATCATATCTCCTCCCCCCTCCCCAGCCCTGCTTTTGCTGGCTTGAATAACAATTGCCTTTTTTCAGCTTCGAATTGTATTGCTCCCCTGGTTCTGTGAACATTTCTTCAGGACCTATCACTGTCAGGCAGGGTCTTCATGAGTGTAGCGTGTCTGATTTTAGCTAAGTTCATCAGATCCCTGAGCTGCTGCTGTCTCAGAGGAAAAACAGAGTGCAGCATGAGGTAGAGAAAAGTAGGAAAGTTGCATCGTATGAGTGCCAACTGCAGACTACAGGGAAGGAAGGTCTGCTGATCTTACGTGCCATTATGTTCCCTGAGGTCAGAAATGTCGGCTTTTCTGCTGTGGAGCCTTACAGTAACAAGGCAAAATGAGAACAATATCTAAATGCCAACTTCATTTACAGTTAGGAAGTAGCTGACACTGAGTCTTTTATAGATCTCAAAACAAGGGGCTTGTTTTGTTTTAGCTGATGGACAACACAGGAGAAGGGAAAAGACCTGTACAGAGAAAGGCAACTGTCTCACTTTCCTGTATAGGTTTTACAGAAAATACTTGTGCATTTGTGGTTCTGCTTGATGCTGTAAAGTCACCTCAGTGCTTCTGGCAATATCTGATAGCAGCAGCTGTAACAAACTGGTTCTGTGTCTGATTGCAGTTTTGTTCCTGAATCTCTTTACTGCGTCAAAGTCTATTGAGTTTGTTGTGGCAAGGCTATTAAATGTGGTTCAGAGCACAGGACCTGTGGCTGCTTCAAATGTGATCATTGTGGCAGTTCTGGCTGCGCTGTAGATAGCTGAGCTCTTCTTGGCACCTGGAGATTTCTGCAGTGAGCTAAGGAGAGGGAGAGAGGAAGGGATGTGGTTGGTCTACTGTTACCTTTGATCCCTCTGTCCAGCCTGATGCATTTATGTACAGGGCTCAAGCACATGGGGAAAGATCTCCAGCTGATTTACATTGCTGTGCTGGTACTCATTTTGTGGCACCTTCCTGATTTACACCAGTTACAACCTTGCTCCCCTCAGATCCGCCAGTGCTGTGAACAGTTCATTTTCTCAGCACATGAAGGAGATAGGTTTTGGGAGAAGGGGTAGGATATGAGGAGAGGTAAGGCGTTGAATAGTTTGAATATGCACTGACTGCAGTGATCATGACTCCTGTTCACTAGGCTGTCTTGATCTCTTCTTGTTTCAGAAACACTGTCTACAATATCTGTGGCTCCAAGCAGCTCTGGGGGAACAATGGGAATGTCTTTACGTTCAGTGAATTCGAGGAGCATCCTGAGAAGCCGGATGAGGAGCAAGAGACAGAAGTGGAGGCAGGATGTGCAGGTGCTTGTTACTGATCTGTGTGAGCTGGTCTGAGTATGATGCCTTCTAGCAGGGAGTCAAGACTTAGCAGGAAAGGAAGGGAGAGGATGGCAAGTTGTCATGGGACATGAAAACTCTATCACATTGTCTCAAGTCCCTTCCTGTGTTGTTGGCACAAGACTGACTCTTTTGGCTCTGCTTCAGGCTGCACCTGTCTACCTCCTACCTTTGGAACCTTCTGCAGAGGCAAAAATACCATCCATGGTGCCAGCCCATACTGGTATTTCTTTGAGGTAGAAGTTAAATTGCTGCACGATCACAGGCTAAGCTCAGCAGCTCCACTGCATGCTTGGGAAGTTACCTCTCCACGATGGTAACTTGCATTTGCTGGGTGCAAGATAGATGGGCAGGCTGCAAGGTGGGTTAACAGGTACCATAAAACATCATGGCTTTGTTTATTCTGGGGGTACCTGTGGCTGATCCCTACTGTCTGTACTGCAACCCTGTGGATCCCAGCAGGTCAATTTTCCTTGTCCAGTGTGTCAGTCTTCTCTGCTGAGCTGTTGTGAGTCCCCCCATAGCAAGACTCAGGAGTCCATAGTAGCAATCCAATTCTGTGTGAATTAACCCTGTTTCCATTCAGCTAAGGAGGGGATCCCGGAGGATGGAAGGATGGAGCCCAGGCTGAACTGGGTTAGGAAAGCCAGGTGGATGAACAGTGGCTTCCCAGGCTTGCCTGAAGAATTGTCCGGGGAGAGGAACCCAATGGATAAAGTGAGTGTCCTACAGCAACAGATCCTGACACTCAGAGAGGAAGTCAAGTCACAGAAGGTGAGTGTGGCGAAGAGTCTGCTGCTTCTAAGGGCAGGGCCCTGAGACTGGTCACAGGGACTCCCTTACACCTTGGCGTTAGGCTGAGAAGTGCTCAGCAGGCACTCACTGAGGACCACTTGAAGCTCCTGTTGTTACCCCTTTGTATGTGCCTGATTGCGCCCAGTGCAAGGAAGAACGGGCTGTCCTTCAGCCATTGCTAGGAAGTGCAGCTAGCAGATGGGCTGGAAAAGGGAGGTAAAACAAATCCACATGCACTCTGCAGGTGTCTTGCTGGTGCATCTCTATTGCTCAGTGAATGTACGGAGTACAGTCCTGAATAGGTACCATGACACTGGCAGGAGCTGCCAGGCTGAGTCATGCTGTTAACAGCAGGTCATTCTTTTTGAACAGTGATCCACCATTAAGAGGTGATTTGACTGTAGAAGTCAGCGCATGGGTCACTCACTGCAAGGGCTTTCTCTCCTGAATGGTGCTGTTCTTCACAAGCATGGAGCAATGCCAGGCTCTCCACTAATGATTCTGGTAGCTCTTCCAGCAGAAGAGGCAGGAGAGCCAGGTCCCGTGGTGAGCAATCAGTTGCATCCTTGATTTGTTTCCTTAAATGGCTGAGATGGCAGAGCCTGAATTACAGCATGCTGCTGGGGCAAGCTTTTGTGCCTGCATGTGGGATGGAGTGAGGGAGGACTCTGGCAGAGGGAAGGTTAAAATGGATACAGCAGTTTCCTTCTGGTAGCACAGATAGATGCAGAGTGCGTTATTTCCCTCCCTCCTATTTTACCACACTGCTGACCAGATCTCCAGCTTCTCTGGTCTCTGCTGGGCCTCCCGAGAAGGATGACTATAGAAAGTCAGAATTCAGGCAGTGTGAGCAGCAGCTTGTCTGTTAGCAATCCACCTAAAGTCAAGTCATCTGTGGCCTGCTGCAGAGACCTTTCAGGCCCAGCTCTGAGAGCAGAGCTTCTCTACTGAGGAAGCACTGTGATTTCAAGATTGCTGCATTCAGTTTTGCTTCTGAAAGGAGTCAGTTTCAAGATCCTGAGGACCTTTCACTGTTCACTGATTACTGGTTGGGTCTGTGCTGTCCGTGCTGCCATTGCCCTGGGCAGCACTGTCATGTAATGGCTTTGCATTCCTTTTCCAGGAGCTGGTTAAACTTCTCCACAAAGCTCTGGAGGCAGCCCAGCAGGAGAAGCGAGTATCTAGCATGTATCTCACTGCAGCAGAAGATAAGGACAGGCTGGAGCTGGTGCGCCACAAAGTGAGACAAATCGCAGATCTCACCAGTCGACTGGAAGCTCTTGAGAAAGAAAAGAAGGAATTGGAGCAGGTACTGACTCTGAGAGACAGCCACATCCAGGAACTCAAGGAGCACGTGCAGCTTCTGATGGAGAAGAACCACGCCAAACAGGAAGTCATCATGGCCTTGACGGAGCAGATGGCCCGAGAGCTCTCTGACCCCCTGCAAGAAGCCAACACTGTCACTGCAGAGACATTGTATAAGCAGCAGGAAGAGATTGAGCACCTGAAGGTGTGTGAGATGGCACAGGTCATTTGGGGGCTCCCATTTCTGTGCCCTCTGGTTCAGTGGGAGGGTGTTCCTTGTTGGAAGCACAGAATATACTTCTGCCAGTTGCTCCATCTGTCTCCATACCAGAAGCAGGCTGGAAGGGGCTCACCTGATACCAACAGGGTGCTCAAAAGCATCTGGGTCAGTTTCAGCTTCAGCTCAGAGCCTGTTTTGTTTGACTTTGTGTCACCATTCAGTGTCTGCCTCTTTCTTTGCTCTTCTTTTGCTTCACAGCTGCAGTATCACTAGCTGCCTTCACTAGCTTTGTTCCTCTGTGTTTCCCTCTTGCAAACAGTTTCCCAATACATCCTGGTTTTTTCAAATCCAGCCTGTTGTATGTCACTATATGCACAGTTATAATGACCAGTTAGCATGGGGTGGAGAGTCACCAAAAGAGCCACTTACTGCGTTGTGGGAGAGTGTTTGGTTTTGGTGCCAGCTATAGGGCTGAGATTTGTGTCAGTTTTTTAAAAAAGAGAACAAAACGCATATATTCTTCATCTTAAATAAGTGCTTCTCTAGCTTTATATCACCCGGATGTCTCTGTGTTTTCTAAGCACATACATGGAGTGCACTGAGCATTTTCAAGTGTCTTGTCTATGCATGACACTCCTATTGAATGGTGTGCCTTGATTTCCTTTGTAGGTAATATTTGTCCTGGGGAGTCCTGTCTTCTCCCCAGAACACAAAATTGTTGAGATATTTTCTTGTCCTTAACACAGTCCACACTTGAGGTCCCTGAACTGGGAGGGGATTCCAAGCCCCTCAAGAACTCTCCTTGTGTGACTGTTTTGCTTTGTGGCAGGACGATATTGATGCATACAAAACCCAGAACCAGTTTCTCAACTCGGAGATCCACCAGGTTACTCGACTCTGGACGAGCGTTGCTGAGAATGAAAAAGCCCTTCTGATGAAGGTAAGGCAAAATGACTTTTTTTCCTTGGTGAGAGCTGTTACTAATTTCTTTCCGAAGTCGGCACTGGAATGGATTTTGGTCCAAAACACGCCAGGAATAAGCTTTCTTCCCAATGTGTTTTTTCAGTGTGACCTTTTTTCCTGCTTTGTGTTGTTCCCAAATTAGACATGATCATTTTCATTCTTCAATAAAAAACCTGCAAAGCTCAGTCTTAAGGGTGCTGAAACTTAATGCAGATTTCTGCATTTCAGCTATGCTTTTGCATACAAATAAAAAAGCAACACTATGCATAGGGAATCAGAAAGTTTTCCTGAGAGCTGGCAGACTGACTGAGCCCTGGCTCCATCTAGTCTTGATTTCTCTACCAGGCTTGGCACTGCCAGGTGGCAGCACTCTCAGGTCCTGCAGCTAGATCAGAGTTCTTAAGTTTTCTTAAGCTTTGTTTTTATTTCTAGCCTTGTAAGTGTGCATAACCTGGTTATTCTCAGACTTGTCTAATCCTACCTTCTGGTCCTGAACCATTTCCCCAGGCTGGTGGTGTGTGCTGGCATTTGTTCTGTGGGTTTTCCCTGGGTTTTACTTCCCTGGGTTTTAAGGTATGTCTCCACAGTCTTGGATTTTGGAACAGAGCAAAAAGCTGCTTCTAAAGTGTTATTGCCATTTTTACATCTATTGGCTTTCTAGTCCTTTGAAACCCTGCCTACTTCCTAACTTACTGCCCTTCTCTGATCCTGAAACTGCTGTAACCTTCAGAAAGGAAGTAATCAGACTGACATGCTTAATGTGAGGCAAAATGCTGGTTAAAGTGGTAGTACAACAGTATCCCACGCTCCTTTCTGTCCCCTCTATAGGCAGCCTAATTCTCTCTGTGGCTTCTGTTTTGTTTTTGTTTTCAACTGCTGCTTCCCACTGAGCAGGAGTCTTCATTGAGCTTCCTGTGAGACATTGGGTGAGTCTGTCACCTGTGTGGCCTCAGTTTCCCACTTGTGGAGTGGGGATAACAGTCCTCATTCCTTTTTTCTGCTTTGTGTGCCCAGGAGTGTGGTGGTGGCAGGGACTGTCCTGCTGTCTGAACTCAGTTGGGCATCCTGTGCTTGAGAAATGTTGTGTACCCATGCCATGGGACTGGGGTTGCTGAGGCGCATGTGGTCACCGTGTCTGTAGTGCTACTGTGAATCCTGAAAATGGTATGGTCATAGCTCAGTCCCAGGATTGGTGTGTTTTGTCAGGATACAGCTCAATGTGGGGTAGAGAGCTTGTCTGAGGAGCAGGAGAAAAGCCTGCAGAGAACTCAGCTGCAGTGGTGGCTCTTTGGTTGTGTCCTGAGCCGAGGTGGCTGGGATATGGCCATCCACTGATGCAATGCAGTAGCAAAAGTATGTGATGCTGTAGTAGGTCTCCCACTCAATAAGCAACTTCTGTTGCGTGCTAGCTACTGCAACTTGTGCTTGTTCGTAGACCACAGTGATTCATTCATGGCTGCAATTCCACTGACTGTAGAAAACTGCTGGATGTGTTTTCTGGGGCTTTGCTGTTCAGGAGTCTTTACTTTATGTGCAGACCGGGCCAGTAGAGAGCAGTGGCAACGCAGGAAGAACTGTCAATGAGCCAGCTCATTCTCTCTTGTTTCCCCATCAGTGTGCCTGCCTGCAAGCACGAAACTGCCAGATGGAGAGCAAATACCTGACAGTCTTGCGGAAGCTGCAGGAGGTTGTGCCTGGCCTGCCCAGCTTCCATGCTGAGTTGGTGAGGAACCTCATCCAGGAAGCACTCCAGTGGGATGTGAAGGAAGAAGCAGAAGAAGGTTTTAACCTGAACCCTGTAAGGTAAAAGGCGAGAGCATGGGAATATTCACACCATTGTAGGAGTCTGGCTGTGGAGGGGAAAGTGCAGGCAAGAAAGATGCGGGGACATTTCTATAGCAGGGACTTGGAGCCATGACCTAGGAGTGGAGGTTGAGGAAGCTGGTTTTGTTTCGTGGTGTGGAGACCACAAGTATGTGATAGCAGCATATCACTGTAGGAAGGGGAAGTCAAAGATGATACAGCTAAACTTTTCTTGGCAGTGGAAGACAGTATGGCAAGTGACAACAGCCATGGCATGCCTGGGAGGTAAACACTGGACATGAGGATAAACTCCTGTACAAGTGGAGGCTACCTGGGACGTGGGGGAGCTCCATCCTTTGGGGTTTTCTAGTCCCAGCCATACAAAGCCACTGTTGCCCTGTTCTAGTGCTGGGGACAATCCTGCAGTGAAGCGGGGCTGGACTGGAGACCTCCAGAGAGCCTGGGGTCCTTGCATTGGTGTTTATGCTTTCCTGCCCAGTTAGTGCCTCAGTTTTGTAGCATTTTCCATTTCATCTGGTTGGTCAGACTCGCAGGTTCTCCAGGTAGCTTTGGAGATGAGACCCCAAGGCCAGGGTTGGTTTCTCTGTGAAGAATATAATGATACCTTACAAGTATCCCAGCCTGTGGACTGATGATGCACAAACCCTCAACGAGCTGTGCTATCAGCGCTCCTGGTGTTTTCTGATCAGTAGGAGATTTGCATTGTGTACAGGGTGTCCTGGTTTTGGCTGGGATAGAGTTTATTTTCTTCTTAGTAGCTGGTACAGTGCTGTGTTTTGGATTTAGTGTGAGAATACTGTTGATAACATGCTGATGTTTTAGTTGTTGCTAAGTAGTGCTTATCTTAAGCCAAGGATTTTTCAGTTTCCCATGCTCTGCCAGCAAGCAGGTGTGCAAGAAGCTGGGAGGGAGCACAGCCGGGGCAGCTGACCTGAACTAGCCAAAGGGCTATTCCATACCATGGAACGTCATGCCCAGTATATAAACAGGGAGGAGTTGGCCAGGAGGAGCAGATCGCTGCTTGGGCATCGGTCAGCGGGTGGTGAGCAGTTGCATTGTGCATCACTTGTCTTTTCTTGGGTGTTACTTCTCTTTTTTTGTTATATTCCTTTTCATTATAATTACTGTTATTATTATTATTATTAGTAGTAGTAGTAGTGTATTTTATTTTACTTTAGTTATTAAACTGTTCTTATCTCAACCCATGAGTTTTACTTTTTTTTTTTCCCTTTCCTCCTCCCCATCCCACTGGGAGGGGGGAGGGGGAAGGGGGAAGGGGGAAGTGGCTGCATGGTGCTTAGTTGCTGACTGGGGTTAAACCACGACACAGGGAGACATCAGAAGGGACTGTGGATCTCTGTTCTTTGCTTTCATGCCGCAAAGCCTTTGCAGTCCCTTCCTACAGAACTGTCTCTGCACTAAGACATGGTAGGGAGAAGATACACAGGTTGAGCTAGATACTCACTTAGGGGCAGGGGAGCAGGTGAGGTGAGTGAGGTCTGATGAGGTTGGGCTGTAGCTCAGAGCAAAGTTACACTTGAGTTCGTGTGTGTATGCCATTGCTGCAGGCTCTCATTTGTCTTCAAGGCTCTGAGACAGTGGGCATGGCAGGCTCTCACATGCAGCTGCCAGAGAAGTGAAGGTGAAGTACCTGTGCTCTGGCATGGGTGACAGGAACCTGGCAGCAGGCTGTAGTAGGCATGGCCCCAAGCAGTGAGTGGCCCTTGATGCAGGTACCAGCACGGTTCTTTGAACTAACCTCTGCCTTGTGTCCCTCCAGTGAGTATGATGAGTATGGGTTTATGACTGTACCTGACTATGAAGTTGAGGACTGGAAACTTCTGGCCAAAATCCAAGCCCTGGAGATAAAGTCCAACAACCTGCGGAGCCAGGAAGTAGTGGAGAAGCCCCTCCGTGACAGGTGGAACAGTGTTGGAGAGCTAAGCCGCTCTGCAGAGCTGAAGAGTCTGATCCGAAGTGGCATTCCAGTGGAGCATCGGCAGCGGGTCTGGAGGTGGATTGTCAGCCGGCACTGCAGCCACCTGCCTGACCACTACCAGCGGCTGTTACGGCAGAGCAAGAGCACCGAGCACCCTGCCTGCCGGCAGATTGAGCTCGACCTGCCCCGCACACTGACCAACAACAAACATTTCTCCTCTCCCACCTCCCACCTCATCCCCAAGCTCCGGAGGGTGTTGCTGGCATTCTCCTGGCACAATCCTGCCATTGGATACTGCCAGGGACTGAACAGGTGAGGAGCCAGGTATGCTGCTTCTTCATGGGATAGCACTGAGAAGGTGTAGACACATACTCTAGGCTGTGATTCAAGCAACCCCAGGCTCCTGCCTCTCTAGAGTTCTGTCCTGGCTCTAGGTATTTTCCTGGAGAATTCTGCATTTGGTGTCTTTTTTCACCCACTGTTGCTGCTGGGATCAAGCAAGCAGCAGGGTGCACTTGTTCGGCATCTCCATAGTTACGGAATAGGAAGGAGCAGCTATAGGATGTAGAGTGAGGCAGAAAAACAGCATGAGGCTGGGGCTGAATTTCTAAGTCTTAATGTGCTCAGCAGAAGAACAGCCTGGTGATTCCCCTTTTTGCTGAGAAGAGTTGGAGGAAATGCTGGGAAGTGTTAGAGATGAGGGAGTTGCAGCAAATGACATGAGGAGAGGCTGAGGAAACTGGGGTTGTTCTGTCTGGAGAAGAGAAGGTTCAGGGAATCTAAAAGCTTCTTTCACTTCCCAAAGAAGGCTTTAGGAAAGATAAAACCAGACTTCTTAGAAGTGTGCTGCCAAGTATGAGAAGCACCGGGCACTAGCTGCAAGAAGGGAATTTTTGGTTGGACCTTTTCACATGGGGAAAGTCTGTGTAAGCTATTCCTGTTGATCTTTGGATGGTCTTCAGAAGGACATTTTCCACTCCAGAGAGCCCTTGGTATTAGATACCGTGTTTCCAGTCTGGCTGAAAGGGGGTAAGTCAGAGCTGAAGTGTGTAAGGGCTGTAGAAGACTATATGGGAAGGCGAGCTATGTCACATGATATGGAATATCTCTGAGTGAGCTCTTTCCTGTATTGAAATAGCCAAAATCAGCACACTGCTAACTTCAGCAGATCTACAGGCCATGCCATTAGCTGGGGAGTCTGGCTTTGTCACACCAGTTCCATATTTGATGCTTCCTGTTTGCTGACAGAGGCACATGGGAAAGAAAATCACAGCCCCATGGTTCCTTCAGAAACCCGCAGAACAAATCAGTTGCCTCTCTGAGCAACTGTCCTGCCACATTTGATGTTTTGGACGCTCATGGAGCTAGAGACATGCCAAGAGGAATCTTGGATTCTCCAGTTTCTGTGCTGGCCTACGTCTCCTCCTGCAGTGTTGCATTGCCTCACCATGTCTTGTCCATCACAGATTGGCAGCTGTTGCCCTCCTGGTCCTGGAAGATGAGGAAAGTGCTTTCTGGTGCCTAGTCCATATTGTGGAGAACCTAATGCCAGCAGACTACTACAGTGACACACTGATAACATCACAGGTGAGCTGGGCACCCTCACATCTGCTTGGACACTGATACAGTGATTTACAGTAAACAGTTAAAAGCAAGCAGTCAGCTTGCAGTGTGTTTGATTTCTCACAGAACAGTGATACCACCTTGCAATCTCTTCCATTGCAGAGGTGTTGTAGACTTGAGAGTACAAAGTTGTTACACACACAGGAGCAGCAAAATTGATCCCCAGCACTAGGAAATTTGGCACCACTCCTGAGTAGTCACTTGAAGGTCAGGTTAGTCAGAAGGAAGGTGCCCATTAATTGCACAGTTACTTATTTTAAGGAGGGCCTAGTAGACGTGAGGCAGCAAACGCCGACATGTGTAGAACTAAGTATGAAGAAGGCACCATTCTGCAGCCCTTCAGATGTTTCTTTGTGTCACAGAAACACTGGACAGATAGCGATATATTTCAAAAGTCGATTTTCTTTAATGATAGCAACACGTAATGGTCAAATTGAACAGGAATATTATGTTGTATTGAGATATGACAGCCAGATTGGACAGGAATATTAGGTCATAGACACTGCGACAAACACAACTTATTTACAGGTTCAGGATGTCAGTTGGGAGCTATCACTACACGAAATACAACCAAATCTAAGCTTAGAATGATGACTCAAAATGCGCAATCACTCACCGATAAGGCAAGGCACTCAACCCTGGGGAGTTTCCTTAGATGGTGTCCTGATCTAAGGGGAGAGTCTCCAACTGCAGACCCAGTGCTCCAAGGAAGACTGGCTCAAAGGGGTCTTCCTGCAGGCTCCTTTTATACCCTAAGTCGGATTGGGGCTCATGGTCATATATGGTCAGTGGTCTGGAAACTTCTCTTAACCAAGGCGTTTCACTGGTTGAGGTGTTTCTGGTGGGCTCGGGTGGCTGGGATACATGACTTGGGGCACTCTGTATACATGACCACAGTCACCATGCGGCTGGCCGGCTCAACCCCCAAACCATGGCTTCTAGTTTAACTCTTTCCTTTCAGCGGTCATGAAGTTTTGGTCTTTATCAGGGCAGGTGCACCTGCCACACTTTGGAAACTGCACCCTGTCTTTGGAGTGCCATGTGCAGATGGAAGAAAATACTGAGATTTTTATATTCACTGTACTTGCCTGAGTTCATTATTAAATACAGTGTTAGTTCTGGCTTTGGGGTTCCCTGCAGATCAGAAAGCCCTCTGGCCATTTCATGTAAAATGTTGTTTTTTGGGTAACTTACCCTCCTGGTTCAAAGTCACTGGATTTCAAGGTTTTCAAGATGTGTTGTATCAGATATACTATGTCCTCCCAGGCAGACACGGAGCCAAGATAAATCCCATGTAGTTCAATGGAATTGTAATTGTGTGCCCATACCACCCACACCCGGTCTGGTGAGCCTGGCTGTGACCTTGGTGTCTTTATTGAGTGTGGTCCTTTCAGAGGGAAGAGGGTTGTATCTGTGGGCCCACAATAGATGAGGCTACAGGCATCAGTAGCTGGGAGTGACTGATTGTGCCACTGAACTGGTTCACTAATGTTTACTGGGATAGTGGTGTGCTGGTGCAGAGGCCAACCCACAGACTGGGGAAGCAGCCAAATCACTGTGGAGATAGCAAACTGTCTATCTGGAGCAGGTAGTGTTAGCTGTGAGATTTAATAGGCAGCACTCAATACTTGACAAATAGTGATTGACAGGGAAAACATGGCAGACTGAAGACACAGAGGCTCCCCTACATTTGGTGAGAAAAGACTGTCAGCTGAGGGAGCCTGTTTTAGAAAGACTTCCTGACCTCATGGTTGGTCTCTGAAAGACTAGCCAAGACCCACATAAAGAGGAAGGTCTAGGATGATGCTTTGGGGGTTGGCTTGATAAAGTGAAAGCTCTGAGTTGGCTGAAAAACTTAAGGTTTAGCTCTTGTAGATTTTAAAGACGAGGCATATCACCTCATCTGGTTTGTACCACTGTGCCACAGCTAAGTGGGCTGACACAGCTGGGGCAGTAGTATGATATGGCACAGGGGAAGACTTAACCATGATCTTGCTCCTTAGCACTTCCTCTCATGAAACCATGGCTTCCCTGAGATGAAGCCTTTATAAACTTGGGTCAAGGATCTCATGAACTGCATTTCTGTGTCTCGGCTCATGCAACCAGAAGCAGAGCACAGACAGTACTCAGACCACAAACAGAAGCTAAGTGAGAAGATCAGGTCCTGCTTGCGAAGTCAGAGGGATTCTAGGTGTTTATTGTGTTCGGCCACATGCAGTCATTCAGACCTGGGCAGGTTTTAATCCCTGTCATTCAATTGGATGCTCATGACATCACAGAAAATCCCAGAAAGACCGATGCGGGAAGATGTGGCAGCATTTTCCCTCTTGACTTTGAGGTTGGGAAGGAATATGATCCTCTGAGTGAGAAGACTGTATATATCTCTGCTTGTATCTTGACCCTGTTTCAGCTCCACACCTTGCACTGGGTACAGCGTACAAGTACACTGCTCAGTAATTTTGAAGGGTTGGGAGACAAAGGATGCTCTGCTCTTCCTAGGGTGTGGTTAGGCTAGAAGGCAGCACTAGTGATTACCGTGGCTTGCATGAGCCACTGTCCCGTTGCACTGCTCCTCTCCTCCAACACCAGGCCTGCTCTTGACTAGGACTTAATTGTTTTCTTTTTTGTCAACTTTAGGTAGATCAGAGAGTCTTCAAAGACTTCCTGTCAGAGAAGCTACCTCGCCTCATGGCTCATTTTGAGCAGTATCGGATTGATGTCTCACTCATCACCTTCAATTGGTTTCTGGTGGCCTTTGTGGACAGCCTGGTCAGCGACATTCTCCTGCGAGTGTGGGATGCCTTCTTGTACGAGGGAACTAAGGTGCAACTCTCAGTCTAGGCCTTCCTCCCATCTGCACCACCTCTGTGACATGACGGCAGGGCGATGGACATACACATGTCAAGGGGATGTGGGGCTGGGCCTCTTGTCCTATCCTGCCTGTTTGGTGGGGTGCCTTGATGCCTCCCAGCCTCTGTGTTGTCTGTGTACTTGCTGCCGGTAGGCAGACCTAGTCCCTGATACTGTGCACAGTATCCCTGGCACTTTTTTGCAGGTAGTCCTGCTATGAAACAGCTGTCTGACAGGCTATGGTGTCTTCTGCTCTGTGACCTGGACACAGCTGAGAGTATGACAGATACAGGGAGCAGAAGAGAGTTAGTATCTGAAAACGCGAGTCTTGCATTGCCGCTGTGCATAGGGAGAACTGGAGAACCCTTGCAAAATCCCTATGGGGTCCTTTTGGAGGACTTGCTATGCTCTGGGGTTGTAAATTAGCTTACAGAGGGTCATTCTCTTGGGATTAGCCCTGCGCTTCTTCAGGCCTGCCCTAACACAGCCTATTGAGAGCAGGAGAAGCCCAGTGTCCAGCCTGTACTGCAGTGCTGTGTGCCCCACCCCATATTTTACGCCAGGAGGGCCTGGTCCCTCAACTGCCTAAGACTTTGTAAACTCAAATACCTTTCAACCCTCCAGGTGATTTTCCGCTATGCTCTTGCGATTTTTAAATACAACGAGGAGGAAATCCTAAGAATTCATGACAGTGTGGAGATCTACCAGTACCTACGCTTTTTCACAAGAATGATCATGGATGGCAGGTAGGACTGTGGGTTGTAGACAACCTTCCATCCTGGGTTTGTACTTGCTTGCCTGTTAAGTCAGCCTAAAAAGAGTTGTGACCAGTCTGTTAAGAGAGATGCATGCACATTGGCAGGTCCGTGGGACACGGATCAGTTTGTCTCTTTTTGACTTTCCCTTCATGGTGTTACTTAAAGTCTTTCTGGCTCAGGCAAAGGTGTGCTACAGCAGAGCAGGCCACTAAGTGTGAGCCAGCCTCCTTTTTGCAGCAGCTGGAATTTGTGCTGCCACTTGCTGGGTTTCTCTCAGCTGTAGCTGGGGTATTTGGGAACACAGCACCACTCACAACCTTTAATGGCAACATGTGTCTGAGAGCAAGATTTCTGTGATCAGCAGAGCTCAATGTCAGGAATATTCCTCCCTCAGGGGCTGTCAGAATTGGCATCTGATCCACTGTCTCCTGACTGGTGGCTGCACACCAGTACCTTAAAAGGTGCTGTGG
The DNA here is from genome assembly GCF_018139145.2 of Gymnogyps californianus. Taxonomy (NCBI): domain Eukaryota; kingdom Metazoa; phylum Chordata; class Aves; order Accipitriformes; family Cathartidae; genus Gymnogyps; species Gymnogyps californianus. The sequence goes on along the minus strand of NC_059500.1, from coordinate 15,643,698 downwards.
TGTAAGGCTGTTTAAAGCGTTGCTTGGGTTGGTGTTTGTGTGAGAAGGAATTGCCTGTGATTCCTTTAAGACTCTGCTGCTTGATGACTTTTGAGCTGAGAGCGCTGAAATCTGAGGCCCTGCTCTTTGCCTACGCCAGGATGCACTTGGCGTATCTGTTACCATCTGTTACCAGCCAGTAAATTGGTTCACCAGACCTGTCTTTTCCATCACAGGAAGCTGATGAACATTGCCTTCAATGACTTAAACCCCTTCCCCATGAAACTGCTGAGGAACCGGAGGTCAATGCACAGGGAAGAGCTGGAGGCAGAGCTGTGCGAGCTGGAACAGATCAAGGCAGCCTATGTAAAAGAGAGAGCAGAGCAGGGGCCTCAGGACCTGAAGGAGGTTGTTAGTGAAGAGGAAGAAGAGATTTAACAAAAACAGAGTTCCTTATCACTTCCCTCCCACCTTGCAGAAGGTCTTCAGTAGCAACTGTCTGTAAGAGATGGAGCAGAGGGGGAAAGGTGGTCACAGCAAGAGTTCATCTGCCCCAGGAAGCAAGGCTGTAGGTACAGGACCATTTGGAGACCAAGCCAGACTTTGTAATGGATTGGAAGGTGTCAAAGGAATTTTATCCTCTTCTGTACCTCTCCCCATTCAGCCCACCCTGTTCTGTTCAGTTCAGGATTACAGCTGAAGGTCCATAGGAAATATCAGTTGTGGTACCATGACAGAAGTTGACATGGTGCAAAAGACCCAGCCAGGCAGGGCTTTTCTACCTTTTCTGATGGAGGCTTGAAAGAGATCTTTATGTACAAGTCGAATCACCAGAAATAATGAACTGAGAGCACTCCCTCATTGGTACCTAATGCTTCTGAATTGGTCAGGAAGGAAACCTGCTCTTTGAAGGCATGGTGCCTTCAGTGGCTAGCCTGCCAGGAGAGCGTGTGTTTGACATTGCAGTTACTGAGTCATGACACTGTCTCCAGACGAGTGTTGGGCCTGAGGAAGTCCTGGGAGCTAGAGGACATCTTCCCATGGGACTCAGGCTGGGACAAGTGAAGTGGGTTGTGGGAGAGTGGACCCATGGAATATGGTACTCTGGGGGTGAACCTGCAAACCACTTGGACTAGGTCACAAAAGATGGAGTTGCCTCTCCAGTTTATTTTTGTTTCTGTGGAAGTCCATGGGAGCACAAGGTGTGTCTCCATGCCTGGCTGGGAAATGCTGGGAGCTACCTCTCCTCTTTGTTTAGCTTTGAGCAGAGCCATCTATGGGTTGGCCTGACCCTGGCAGCATGATGCCTTCCAGAGGTGAGTTTGCTCCACAGAGGAGCTCTCTTCTCAGTGTGAAACCACCTGCAGCCTTGCTGCAGGCCAGGCCTAATGTTATGGAGACTTCGACTACTGGGGATACCTGGGTCTTCTGATAGCCTCATGCTTGGCCGGGATGAGTGTGTGGCCATCTCTCTCTGCCTCACAGTTACGCTCCTCCTGTGCTGGGTTTCTACGTTCATATCCCTGTTTCTGACTCCCATTCATAATGAGAGGGAGGAGGTCTTTTCTGTAGGAGTTTCAAATACTGAAGGTATTTGACCCATGGAATATGGTACTCTGGGGGTGAACCTGCAAACCACTTGGACTAGGTCACAAAAGATGGCTTGATATTCTTTAGAAAAAACTTTAATTTCCCCTGAACCAAGGAGCTGGCCTCCATGGGTCTAGCACACAGAGATGCCCTGCCTGCTTCTGGGAATGGGGTCTGATAGCCGCCACCTCTGCCTTCCAGGCTCGCCCATCCCCTGGGCTGGATGCCCTGCCTGTGCAGCTCAGTCCTCCACAGACCCAGGATGAGTCAAGTGCTTCAGATAAATACAACTTCTTTTCCCTAACATGGTGCCAAATCGTGCTGCCCTGCTTTTCTGCTGAGCGGTACTTTCTTCCAGGTGTGCCTGCAGTGCTGGCACTGACAGCATGCAGCAGGGGGGCTCTGCTCTACGTTTTTAGACTGACCTTGAACCCAAGCCCATTCAGTGGATGATGCCTCCTTTAAACCTCTTGTGGTATAAAGTCGTCAGTGCTTGCAGAGGAAGGGAAAAGAAGCATTCATAGCCTGTACTGTTCTCAGCCAGGTGGGCCATAGCCAAGATCACAGATTCTAGTGGAAACAGCACCAGCCTCCATTCACCTGAGAGACATGGTCTGCCTCAGCTCTGCCTTAGGCACAACTGGACAAATCAGCCAGTTTCAAAGAATTATAAAAGTCTGAGTTGGGAGAGAGCTGTGGAGGCCAACCACACAGTGCGGAAGTAATCAAAGTGGAAATGAGGTTTTGGGAAGAGTGGATAGATGGGCGAGAGTGAGGTAGATCCCTTGCATGTCACTGGCAGCTGCGCACATTGGAAGTGTGGGACGAGAAGAAAATGTTACTGGAGTCTTACCACAATATCTCAAAAAAATGCACTTTTGGTTTTAATGGTTTTAAAATGATGCCACCTAGCTAGAGAAGCTCAAAAGGCAGAAGATTTTTCTTTACAGATGATACTGCTAATCTAATTTACTCATACTGTTATGTGCATGGGTGCGCACAAATACAGATTTTTGCTACTGTTATGGACTTCTGAAAGGCATTATCTTTTAAATCAAGACCATGGAAATTAGAAGTCTACTTACAATTGTATTTTTCCTACTGCCTTTTGCAACAGCTTAAAAATCTTTTCTTCCATCCTGCCCTTATGTTTTTTAAAAAAGGCATTTGAAACATGCATTATTAGACCAAACCATAGCCTGACGTATGTCTACAGTATATAAATAAACATTGGTCTATGTGGTATATAACGATCCATTAAAAAATAAACTTTTCTGAAGAAGACATAAGGACCAAGCTGTTGTCCCTGATGGGAAATTCTGAAAATAATTTTTAATTGAAATCAGAAGGGAAGGACATCTGTCGTGGTTTAACCCCAGCCAGCAGCTAAGCACCACGCAGCTGCTCCCCCCTCCCCCCTCCCAGTGGGATGGGGAGGAGAATCAGGAAAAAAAAGTAAAACTCATGGGTTGAGATAAGAACAGTTTAATAACAAAAATAAAATATAATAATAACAACAACAATAGTAAAATATAACAATAATAATAATAGTAAAGAAAAGGAATATAACAAAAAGAGAGAGAAATAACACCCAAGAAAAGACAAGTGATGCACAATGCAATTGCTCACCACCTGCTGACTGATGCCAGAGCAGCGACCTGCCCCTCCCAGCCAACTCCTCCCTGTTTATATACTGGGCATGACGTTCCATGGTATGGAATAGCCCTTTGGCTAGTTCAGGTCAGCTGCCCTGGCCATGCTCCCTCCGAGCTTCTTGCACACCTGCTTGCTGGCAGAGCATGGGAAACTGAAAAGTCCTTGGCTTAAGATAAGCACTACTTAGCAACAACTAAAACATCAGTGTGTTATCAACATTATTCTCACACTAAATCCAAACCACAGCACTGTACCAGCTACTAAGAAGAAAATAAACTCTGTCCCAGCTGAAACCAGGACAACATCTCAGGGTTGTTAGAAGTTTCTCTTCTGTTGTGTCTTCACCAGCTCTTGGTTTTGCTCCACATGTGTATTCGCTAAGGGCCATTTCTTCTGGTCATACTGCCCACCAGTCACTTGTGGTTGTTCTTTACTAAAATGTGGTGGATGCAGGAATATCTGCAAGGCCTGTGCAGACCTGCACCTTGGAGCCAAGCTAGCGTGTCCTCATGGGCCCTACTCCCCTTCTGCTCTACAAACTTTAGGGCTACTGAAAAGCACTGAACTCATGTCAGAGGATGCCAGCTGGGCCCACACGTTAGCTTAGCCCTATGCAAGTCCCTCGGGCCTCTGCAAGACCTGCAGTGAGTATCAGTCAGTGCTGGGGGTGTTCTGAACAGAGGTTACCCCTGCATGAAATGCACAAGGATAATTTGTGCTGCCACGGCTAACTTGTGGTTGGAAAGCAGTTTGACCTGGTTGCACAGCCCAGTAGCTCCCTCTGCCTGTGCTGGCGCCTGTGGATAAAAAGAAGTGTCTTTCCACGCCAGAGTCAGCCTTTGCTGAGCTTTGCTGTATGCATAACATTACTTGTTAAATTAAGCTTTCTGTCTCTGCATTAATCTAAACCTTGGGATACCAGCTTTAACCGTAAAAAGGATGGTTTCGATTCCCTGCCCCCCCCCCGAAATGTGCAATTAATCTATAGATCACCTTGTTACAGGACTTGAGGGCCACCAAGAGTTTATATGGTTTTGAGAGGACAAATTGGTGGAGGGTGGCCAAACACAAAAAGCCACTGCTGGCTCAGTAAGTCCCTGAGCTGCAAACAGGTAGAGGCTGGGAGGCTTCCCTTCTTCACCCCTTTTTGGCCCTGGGTGGTATTGGGCTGGAAGGATCTTTGGTCTGAACCACCATTACCTCTATACGCTGCAGCTAAGCCCTTGCATGCAAAAGTGCCAATGCACAGCAAAAGCACTCGATCCACTCCTGTATCCTGGCACGCTGCCCCGGAAAGAGGCATTCCTGGGGAGGTTGTTTCTGTGTTGGGTTAATGTTTATCTCAAGCTTGAGCTTCTCATCCAGGGTGAAGGAGAGAGCTAAGGGACAAGGCATTGCCCATGACGGGACACAACAACACCCTGTAGCAGGAGCTATCCGACAGTGCTGAGTTTGCCCTCCAGCTTGCAGGCTGGCCAACCTCCTGCCACCATCACAGACACAAGAACTGGGCCTGGCTCTCTTCCCATTTAAGGGCTCACTCTGGTGGCCTGAGCCAAAGCCAGGACTTCTCCAGCCGTTTCTCAGTGCTAAGAGCTCCTCTACAGAACATTAGCTCTGTCTGGCCTAGGGATGTGCCAGGTGCAAGAAGACAAACCACTTCCTCACGCCAGGGCTGTAGTGGTGGAGCTGACGTAATTTAACGACCTCCAAAGTAATTTAACCCCTTTCCTGGAGTTCAGTGAGAGGCTGCGTGCTGCACTGAGACGCTAAATCGTGAGAATACCCCTGTGAGCTTTCTGCTCAGCCTCAGGAGCTCTCCAGAGAGGAAAACAGCACACCAGGTTAGTCAGTGGACGAGGAGATATCACTAACCGTGGCAAGCACATTTGGGGTGAGGGGTTCCCTGTCCTGCTGCAGCCAGATGCTTGCTTTAGGCGCATGGTCTGCTACCATTGAGACAAAGTCCCCATTTCTTCTTGTTATTCACTGATGGCTTCCTGCCAACTGCAAAGATTCCAGCTGGTGGATCAGTATCTGCTCTGGTTTTAAGCTTAATTTTCATAATACAGAACCTCTTTGGCATGTTCTGGTGTCAAAGCTGGTAGGAAGCTTTGAGACTTGAGGCAACATCCAAGGTAAGTAAAATTAAATTTCAAGGTCCCTTGGGAAAAAATAGTACTCAGCCCAACGTCACATCCCCCTGCTGAAAATAACACCTTTATTTTTTCTTTTATAAAGTGATTCTGTTAATACAAAAGTATTGTTAATGGCAGCATTTTGCAGGGAGGAAAAGTTCCAAAAGGAAATTAAAACCACCTGATATTTTTTGCTTCATCTTCTGATAATTTAACATTTTTCAACGTGATAAAAGCTCTTGCACATTGAGGGGGAATGCCAATGCCACAGACTCTGAAATGACTTCCAGTTTTGACACTGCCATCACAATGGCCTTTTAATCAGTTCCCGAAGCTGGTGGGTGTTGTGTGGGCCTACCTTCCACCCTACCCCTCCGTGCCACCCGCCCCCATACATGTGGCACAGTCAGTGATCTTGAACTTCACAGGGCTGGAAATAATTACAGCAGGAGAGGTGGGAACTAGGGAAGTTCTTGTTAAATATGACGCTAATTGGGTATAACTAATTAGTGGCTTCGTCCACGTGGCTCCACCCAAACCTACCACAGGCACGTCAGGCCCCTTGGCCTGAGCAGGCTGGGATGAAGCAGAGTACAGTGCTTGCTGCAGCACCTCCTCTTCAGTGCAGATGTACTGGGCTGGGCACCAGTATAACATAGCCTTGAACTAAATCTACTCGAGGATATTGTGTCTGCAAACTGGTCATGCCCTTCCTAAGGTTGCAAGGCGTATCACCAAGCGGAAAGCTGTTTTTCTTCTGTCATCCTCTTCTGCAACTGCTCCCTGCAAGGCAGGACCCTGCTCACTGGGAGGTGCGCCCAGCTAGGTGAGAGGTGCTTTATCCATAGCTGCACAGATACCACGAAGGCGGCCACACCAATGTAGCTCCTGCAACGCAGAGCAGCCACAACAGCTGCCATCTCTGCTCTTCCCAGTGGCTTGCCACAGGTTGCAGTGCTGCACGTGGTTTTTGGCTAGCAGTGGGCCAATGGTGGTGTTCGATTGCACTGCTGTCAGGCTCCCCTCCATAACGAGCTCTGCTGTCTGCGGTGGTAGCTTTCCACTTTTCATTAATCTGTGCGGTCTGGGAAGAGATGTTCAGAAGTGACACTAGCCTGCCTCTGGCCCAGTTTCTGGCACTTAAGGATGTGGGATGGCAGAGAGTTACAGGGCACATTGCTCCAACTTCTGCTGTTGGATCCCAACAGAAAGCACTAACAACAGTGTTGTCTTTGGGGCTGCTGGAGGCCCCACACAGCAGGGCAAGTGGTGTGTGGGGGTGCTCTTTGCCACAAGCCATCTTTGTGGACACAGGCTGTCAGCAGCAGTTGCTCAGCCAGGCCCTTGCTGTTGGATGACCAGTTGAGAAGTCCTGGGAAAGAAGACAGAGAGTAGAGTTCACCTGAATCACCAAGGTCACCCCAGTACAGACACCAGTCCCAGTCACCCAGTCTTAGACTGCAAAGGGGAATGGGCAGCAGAACCATTCACTTTGTCAGCACCTAAAACAGCTCTGAGGAATGGCACTTGTGAATGACTAGCATAGCTAGATGCCTACAGTGGACAGGGCTGCAGGTGGTAGAAATGTTTCCCACCAATAACCTCAAACAAAGGCATCTTTGTCCCCCCGTCAGTCCTGCGTGCAATCTTCTACAGCTCAGTCAGGGCCGGAGCACAGCGTGTGTGAAAGGAAGCACTGGAGATCATCTGTGCATCCGCACCTGACCTGTCTTGTACTTCTCCATGGTGAAGATGTGAGCATGTGCTGCGAGGGTCCTGAGAAATCGTCTCTGTTCCTGTAGGCAGGGCAGGTCCAGGACAGCTGCTGCACAAGCAGCCATGGTTCGTGTCCACAGCTGGATTGCTTCCTGTGCTCCATCCACGGACAGTGCTTCTCAACAGCCGTGTCTCTGCTTGAGTGCCTCAGTCTCCTGGGTTGTACCAGCCTGGCACCTGGCAGCAAGGCATGGAGATCACTCTTGGGGGCTGCTGGTTGCTTCTGAAGTTCTGTTCAACTACCTCAAAGGATTCAGTGGGACTGCCCTTGTCAAGGGCCTGTTTTTCCTTCCCCAAAAGGACTTCAGCTGCCCTGGGGGACTGGCCGACTCCCATCTCACCACCACAGAATCAAAGCAGAGACACCTGAACTGCAGCATCTCACTGGTGCAGGACACCCAGTCTCACAGTCTTGTCACACCCGCTGGCTCAGCCCAGAGCTGCCACTGGTACCCACAGACTGGTGGGACTAAAGCATGAAGATGAGCCAGCTGTCTCGGGCTCTGTTCAGACAGGACCAGAGTGGTGTTAGCTTAGTGGATGACCTGGCCAAGGAAATCTCCTCTGCCCTTTGATCTTGGGCGTTGCTGTCTACTTGCCAACTTCCTCATCCAGGGTACCTGGTGGGCTTGTCGTGCTGCCAAGGTACCAGCTAACCCCAAAGTCTGAGTGTGAGCTCTGCAGGCATGAGAAGCTTTCTAGAGCCATTTGCCATCAGTGAAGGCCCTGCAGCGTTGGGCCCACATGGGCCAGTGTCTCTCCATCTGCCAGGGACTGCTGAGCCAGCCAGAGGCTGCCAGCTAAGGCTGGCACACTAATAGGGGGTTTGTGCAGTGTTCAGGGTGCGGTGCCCATACCTGGTGGTCGCACTGAGGATACAGTAACGTGCTGCCGTGTCCTCAGCAGCTCCGTGAGCTAAGGCAAGGCCTGTGGGTACCCTCTGCGCAGATGACAGCAAAGTCCCGATGCTGTCAGGATGATCTCCTAGGAAAACGTACCCAGCCTTCACAACGTACCTCCAGGCACAGACCTGGGGGACCTACCTGTAGCGGTGATGGTGACAGGGAACTGCGCACGTCGGCCCAGGTAGGCTGGCTCCCCAAGCGCAGGGAAAGGAGAGGCGCTTGAGCATTTTGCTGCGGTTACGGAGGGGCTCTCCCCACGACAGCGGCAGAGCAAACCCCACGCTTCCCACGGCAGATCGCGCCCGGGGGTTCGGCACAGCCGCGCTGCCGGACCGGACCAGATCTCCCCGGGAAGACGCTCCGGAGCTCTGCGGGCTCAGGCTCACGCATCAGGGGGCGGCGGGCAGCCCCCGAGCCCCGCCGGCACCTCCCGGCTGCCGGGCGCGGCGTGGGGGGCGGGCCGGGGCGGGGACCGCGGGCGGGCGGGACTGGCGCGGCACGGCGCGGCGCGGCGCGGCTCCCATGCGCACGCCCTGCGCGCTGCCGGACCCCCGCCGCCAGCGGCAAGGTACGAGACCGGGGGTGGTGGTGGTGGGGGGGGGTCGTGGGGCCGGGACACGCGTGGGAAGGGTCGGCCGGGGCACCTGCCGGAGCCTGGGGCCTGCGGAGCCCGGCGGTGCCGGGGAGCGGAGGGGGGGGTGCGCCTGCCCTACCCGTGCGCCTGGGGTGCCGCAGCCCCCGCCGGCCCCACCCCGCTTTGTGCGGAGCCGCAGCAGCCGCCGCCGCCACCCGCAGCCGCGGGGGCACCGACGGTCGGGGGATGCGGCGGCCGCCCGGTGCCGCGGGCCTCGGGCATCCCCCGGCGTGTGCGGCGGGAGCGGGAGCGGGGCTTCCCCGCTGGCCGCCGTCGGGGCAGCCGGTGCTGGTCGCGCCCTCCCCGGGCAGGATTCTCGCTCCCCAGCAGCGCCCTGCCCTTGGGCTGTTCCTGCAGGTAACTGCAGGGGGGATTTTCTGTGCGGAGCGTGGCAGAGCGAGAGCCGGCCCTCGGTAGCAGCCCACCGGCCCGGGAGGGTCTGCAGCGGGCCGGGCTCCGCTCCGAGGTGCGCCGCCGGTGCACGGAGCAACAGGGCTTCTTGCCGACTTGAGGCAGGTGGTAGTCAGCATCATGCCGCCTGCCCGGGAAGGCTGCGCCTCTTCCTGCCAACCCTGCTTGCCAGTGCAACGGGTGGCACGGTTTGGCATCTGTGTAACTTTGCTTATGATACAGAGAGAAGCCTCATCTACGTCTCTCTGTGTGTGTGTGAGTGGTTGAATTTGGCCCCTTTGCACTGGAGTCATGGGGATTTTGGGTGCTTGATGTCAGGGCAGGTCACATCTTGTGCAGAGCATGATGACAGCCACATAAACGACATCTGGGCCATCCTCTCTGGCAGTGGGGTCTTCTTGTGCCAGTTCCCCCTTCAGAGCAAGCCCTTGAAGGTGTCTTACTTTCAGGCAGCACAGCTTTGGAGGACTGCTTCTTCCCATGGGTCTGGCTTTGATGCCACAGCTTTGTCAGAGGCCAAGGCAGGCCGTTGTGAAGGGATATGTAATGATGACAGCACTTTGCAAAGAAGTCCCTGGTGGCCTGGGGAGGCCAGCTATGTGCAGTGTCTTGCTGAACATCCATTGTTCACCCTGCAGGGAGTGGTGCCCTCCTTGTCTTGCTCTGGAGTGTGGAAAAACAGCCCTGCAGCATCCTGCCTGTTCCCGATCATCACCGCGCCCCCCCCCTCCGTTCACTTACACCTCCTAAGAAGGCACTGTGTTTGCTGCAGTCCCTGTAAAGGGAATTTGCCTGGACAGGCTTAACCTCTTCTGGCCTCTTGGGTGCTCAAGGGAAGTGATTTCTGCAGAGGATTCGGAGAACACTTGCGGGGAGGTTGGGTGTTGGTTGCCTTTTAAGCTTCCCAACGCAGACTCCCCGGTGGGTTAACAAAGGAGCAGCCTGTGTAGCCCTGCTGTTCCCTTTGTTCTCCCACTGGCTGTGCCCTCTTTGGAGAGCTCTGATCTCTCCTGGTTTGATCAGAGATAGGGAGTGACTGATGGAGACACGAAGGGAGTTCATGTTTTGGTGTGAGCATTTCAGGAAACTCTAGAGCAAAGCTTCGGGGGGCAGGTGTCGTGGTTTAACCGCAGCCGGCAACTAAGCACCACGCAGCCGCTCGCTGACTGCCCCCCGGTGGGATGGGGGAGAGAACTGGAAGAGTAAAAGTGAGAAAACTCGTGGGTTGAGATAAAGACAGTTTAACAGGTAAAGCCAAAGCCATGCACGCAAGCAAGCAAAGCAAAACAAGGAATTCATTCACCACTTCCCATCGGCAGGCAGGTGTTCAGCCATCTCCAGGAAAGCAGGGCTCCATCACATGTAACGGTTACTTGGGAAGACAAACGCTCTCACTCCGAACGTTCCCCCCCTTCCTTCTTCTTCCCCCAGCTTTATGTGCTGACCATGACATCCTATGGTATGGAATATCCCTTTGGTCAGTTGGGGTCAGCTGTCCCAGCTGTGTCCCCTTCCCAACTTCTTGTGCACCCCCAGCCTACTCACTGGTGGGGTGGAGTGAGAAGCAGAAAAGGCCTTGACTCTGTGTAAGCACTGCTCAGCAATAATGAAAACATCCCTGTATTACCAACACTGTTTTCAGCACAAATCCAAAACATAGCCACCTACTAGCTACTATGAAGAAAATTAACTCTATCCCAGCCAAAACCAGCACAGGAGGATAGGTGGTAGCCAGTTGCTTCTCAGAGACAAGGCAAAAAGGATGTGTTCTCATCTGTGCTGATGTTGTTTGGTGAATTAGCTTTATTGCAGACAAGCTATAGGTCCATCAGTGAGAGGTATTTCAAATTCATTCAATCCATTAGGCCATAGCAACAAATCAAACCCCGACATCTCCGCAGAGCTGCCGTAGACCTAGGAAACATGAGGCCTAGGCACTGGAGACATTTGGACAAAGAGCCAGACAATTCTGCTGCCTGCACCCCAGCTCTGCCCTGAGCTCCTCCTGACCTCTCTTCCTTGGAGGCAAAGCAGCTCTATATGAGTGTGCCAGTTGTGCAAGTCCGAGGTGGGAGAGGGAGACTGCTGCCTTCTGTGTGCCAGCTGCATCAGCCTGGCCACCAGCACTGCTCACCTCTGTCCCATTGATCAGACAGGTTGCTGGCTGTGTCTGTGCAGCAGGTGGGTTTCCTGACAGCAGGGCAGGGTATCTCCAGATGTGGTGGGTTTCTCACTCTCTTTCCCCCCCGGGTAATTTCTGCCTGTCTCTCGAGTATGTTGATTTGTCCCTTCTGAGCAGATTTCTCACTCAGATGTCAGTAATGGATAGTATTTTTAATGTTTCTGTGTCTGCTACATTTGTTAGTAGCTGGATAATGAGTGGATTTTGGGTTGTCTGACTCTGTGGCAGGTTTCTGTGAGTCTCTTCCTAGGTGGGTTGGCGCTGGGCAGACTGCTGGTCTCTGGAATCAGTTTGTGGTGCCTGTGCAAGGGCAGTTCTCCCTTGCCTGCGGGCTGTCTGGACTGCCAGATGCCTGAGTGCTGTGTGGACTGTGTTTTGGGGGTGTATGCTCGAGTATGGAGCAGGTCCCTGTGCTGTGAGCTGCAGGTGCCCAGACACAGGGGCGCTTCAGCGTTACAGAGACTTAGGGAGAGAACTGAAGGCTTTGGCAAATCCCCAGAAGCGAAGGAGATGTTTTGGAGTAAGAGACGGCTGCCTCAGGGGCAAGCTAAGGTAGATTTTGTGCATGACCTTGCAGGCTCCTCATATGTTGTGGTCAGTTTGCTGCCTCTGATGTTTTTGTATTCCTTGGCCCACAGCGGCTGCACAGCATGAAGTCTTCATCCCGCCCTCGTGGGCCCTGATTTCCACAGCAGGGATTTTGATGGGGAAACTGTTGGAGGGTGGGTTGTGACAGAGTATGACAGAGACCTTCTGTGAAGAAACAGGGTGGAGGGAGACTGTCCCAGATCAGTTCCCCACCATCCACTCTTGGTTGGTCTAAGGGGACCTCAGCAGAGTCCTGATCCTTAATGGCCAGACCCTGTCCTCCACTCTCATAAATAAACCTTCTGCAAGAAAGTTTGCTTGAAGTGTTTGCTTCAACGAAAAAACCCCACCACCTTATCTGAGTATTCTCATCTGCCAGTTATAAACAGCAGCAGTCCTTTTTGGCAATAAAATGGTAGCCAGTATTACAGTTGGCCAGTGGGCTGATATCTGGGTGGCTGCTGAGGAACTTGCTGCTAAACCTCCTGCTCAGACCCAAGGGGACCTGCGGACCCATCGCTGGTGAGGCTGGACAGCGGCTGCTCTTTGAAACAGCTGGGGCTGGCCACCTCTTGATGCACAACAGGGCCACAGACGGTCTGGTCTCTTGCTCCCATGGCAAGAAGACACCAGAGTGATAATGTGGTGAGGTGTTTCACATGTAGTCATTACCTGGCTTCCCTGGAGTGCACGCTAAGCTGCTCTGGCTGCAGAGAGCTGATTGAGGCAAGCAGCCTGCAGCACATAGCAATTATGCTGACGCGCCTTCTGCCTCTCCGCAGGAGAAACAGGAAAGACCTTTAGATCATCCAGGAGGCTGTATGAGCTGAGGGGGTTTGACACTCACAGGGTTATACTGGCTTGCAAGTAGAAGCCAGACTGGCCTAGTATTTCCAGGGATTTCCCCTCTGCGGTATTACAGGCTTGCCAGCAATTCTCCATTTTGAAAATACACCCTGCAGGGCTCTATTAGGGTAATGCTGATGCTTACTACTTCCAAAGCACTTTGAAATTCACAAATAGGACTTTCTGACCCTCAGCCAAGCAAAGCCCTTTCTAAAGCTTGGAAACATGCCGCTGCCCATGGTAGGACCAATGATACTGTGCAGCTCCAAGCCCTGTTCTCTCTTCCCCTGTTGACCTGCTCCCTGCTCTGTTTCACATGGTTTCACATTTTCCAGAGCAGTGCCCAAAGTTTGGCCTTTCTCTCCCTCTCTGTTCCGAGCATCCTTTTGGGCTCTGGTTTGTGCAAGGGTTTCCAGTCTGGTGAGTTGCTGTGCTCTTTATCACTGTGCCAGGAAACATGGACATTCCAACCTGCAGAGAGGAGATCTTCTGCACCAAGGACTCAGCACTGCCTCTCTCCCTCTGTAGGACAAAGTCACTGAGGGAAATGATAAGGAAGACAAAGCAGCAGAAACTCCCAGCATTTGTGGTATTTTTATCACTGAGATTGAGACAAAGTCCATGGAAACTGATTAGATAGCTTCCAGAAAAGCAGGAGAGGCCAAACTCCATCTTGTTCTTCCTCCTGCAGCTCTGGGAGCTGTGCTTAAACAGGAGAGGAGGCAACGCTGGGGGAGAGCTCCTCCCAGGAAAAGGTGGCTGGGCAAGGCTCTCCAGGTCAGGGTTACACTCGTAAAGCGAATATGAGCCTCATGGCTCCAGCTTGTATGTAGAGTAGAGCAGGGACAGTCAGAAAAAAGGTGCAGGCAGGAGCCAAGGCAAGTACTGGGCCTACTTCCAAGAGCAGAAATTAAGCAATCCTTGCTCTACAGATACCATGAATTAAACTCTCCTTGCAGGGTGCCTCTGCAGAGAGCTGAAATCCTCCTTGGGAGAGTCAGAAAGCCCCGGATCCCATCCCAGGTTCTCTGGGAACCACAGGCAGGGTGCATGGGTAGTGCTCGGTAGACAAGTGCCTTTTTCTCAGACGTTGCCCTCTCCCTGGGTTGGGCTATGGACTGATGCAGCAGGCGAACGAGAGTACGTGCCAGCGTGGGACTGGGAGCAGCGGATCTCTCCCGAAGCTGCCTGTCCTACTCCAGCCTCGCCTGGGTCTCGTTTAGCCACGGAGCGTTTACACATAGCATATTTGCCTATCTGCCAAAAGGACCCTTGAAGTGGTGCTGTGCCTCAATGCCACCCAGTGTCCTTGTCACACTGGCGATCTGCGCTGAATCCAGCGACAGGCTTTTCACCACCCTCGGTAGCATGGTAGCTCTTCTCCCATCAGGTATCTGTGGAGTTTTGCTTTCCAGGCTGGGGAAAGTTCGGCTCTGCCAATGCCATTCAGCTCTCAGCCACCTTCCACATGGTTACGTGTGAGGTTATTTAAAACCAGGTATTTAAACCAGTGTTTCACTGTGTTTGCCCTGAGCAAGAATACACAAATCTTGAAAAATATAAAACATATTGCCTTAGAAAAGTGTAGCTACCATTTTGCCTGGACTGCTGGCACAGTCGCAGTGATCCTTGCTAAGGAACCTCACAGTGATGTTATTGGGAGCGCTGTCTGGTAACGTGAATGATGCCAGAAAGGACCAATCTTCCTTGTCATACTCTGGTTTCTTCCATTCTATCTGGCCCCGAAAAGGAGCCTGTGCTGGCAACAAAATTGCAGGATAATAGGCACAGAGAACCCAGACAGCTCTTTAATTGCAATAGACAAATAGAAGTAGTCAAAGATTGTCTTGCTAACATCTACTTAAATGTAATTAGTTCACAGTATTTTTCTCTGCCATTTTCTCTAATTTAATTTGAATACCAAAATACACACACAGAGCAACAAAAACAAAATCAGAATAGCATTGCTCCAAGTTCCTGCTCTCACAATATTCAGCTCCTCCTATGTATAAAGGCTCTTTTCCTTACAGTCAGGGAGGATCAGAGTCTCTCTTCTGACCCCTCCTGCCTGTGGTCATGGCTGTGGCTCATGTTTCTCTTTGAATTTGCAAAGGTCTTGATGTCAGTAACTGATGCCTGAAGTCTTACTTGAAAAGATTGATTTTGCTAATGATAGCCTGGCATCTGACAGCTTCCACAGAAATCAATAGGAGTTCAGTGTCTCACAGTTTTAAAAATCATGGCACTCATTTAAAGGCTTAATAGGGATCAAAGGGCTTGACTTTACGGCTCCCTGCATCTATTTGAGGCTCGTGCCCCCCACCATACAGTAAGCCCTGTGCAATAGCTATGGGTGTGATGCACCCTGCCAGGCAAACCAAGTCTTGGAGCAGAAAAACCCACCCCCCCACTGAGATTTTTTAAGTAAAAGCTCAGGTGCAAAGTTGACACTTTCGTCTTTCTTGGTGTCCAGGTTGTGTTTTGGTGAACTCTTAGTTCCTGTGGAGTTTAAAAGATCAGAAGCCTCTTGTATCTTTATAGATAATGGATTCTTCAATCTGACTGACAAACCAGAACTAGAGCCAGTAGCTGGAAGCAGAAGTTACTATTTGGCAAAATAATAAGGCAGTTGTGTTTTTAGCAGCAAAGAGGAGGAATCGTGGGAAGAGCTTCCCGGGATGATGCATTGCTAGAAACTTGAACAGGATGATCTTCTAAATAATGTCACTCAGTGCAGAGAGCAGTGTTCTCTGGAAGTAGGTGACATCTCTCAGCCTGCCACTAGCCGAACAGCAGCTACCTGGCATCCTGCAGAGATTACTTTCCCTGGCTTGTCACCCCCAAAGCATCCCGTCTCACCATGGCAGAGAGCATACACTCCTCTCTCCAAGCTCTCGGCACGTTCGGCTGGGCATTGCCTTTAGGGCCCCAAGGTGGTATTCTTGTTCCCCAACACGACAGATAACTGTGTCTCCTGAGTTTTGTTTTATGGTCACTGGAGGGATGACAATTTGAAGGCGGGAGTCCTCTGAGCCACTTTGGACATTGACTGTAAGTGGAGATGGACTTCACTGACTGTGATGGCTGGAGATCTGGAGAGGGAGGGGTAGGTGACTCATCCTCATGGAGGCAGAGCCCTGTGTAGGACCGGTACCTGCCTCTGCGGCTGGTGTGTATTGACTGACTGAGGTCACAGTTAGTAGCCAGACAGGGGCTTAGCAGGATGGTTTGCTTGCCTGTAGTACCTCCACCTTTGGAGGTTTTCAGAATTCATGTGGACAAGGCCCTGGGAAACCTTGCCTGACTTAGAGGCTGACCCTGCTTGACCAGGAGTTTGGGCTACAGACCCTTCCAGCCTAAATTTGCTTGTGATTCTGTAATGATAGTAGAAGTGAAAACCTGGTAATGATATTAGGAACCAAAGTTCCAAGGAGTTAAACCAAGGAAACCCATAGCTAAAGTCTACCTGGAAAGTCTACCTTGGTCCCTATCTCCCATGCTTCTTTCCCAACGCTCATGCCGAGTGTTGAACTTGGATGAGTGGTGAGAATCCCTAACTTCCTGCTGCAGCACACATATCTGCTTTATGGGTCCATCCGCTGGACAGAGGCAAAATATCAAAGGATGTCCTTGAGTATATTGTGGTCATCCTTGAGGCTTCAAAAAACATTTCCATAAAGCTCGTCTTGCTGTTAGCTTGGGGAATCTCTTACTGTTGAGAGCTTGGTTTTGGTGCCCAGCCCTTTGTGGGTTGTTAGTGGAACAGGACTTCTTAAGCTTAATTGAGAGTAGATCTGTTTGATGTGTAAAGAGGGAACTGAAGCGATAATTTCTCTACCTTCTCTTTCTTTCAGTTTTGAGAAACGAGTGAAACCAGTCATTATCTTGTGTATGGTTTTGTGTATTTCAGAAGAGTTTTCCAGTGTCTTACCTATTCTTCCTTCCCTGACAGCATGACTTGCAACATGAACTTTTCTGTGGCTTCATGACAGCTTGTGTCTTACATGTAAAAAAAATATAGCAGTGTTTATACTCTTGTTTCTGCCTGTCTTGCAGTCATGCTCAGTTGTCGGGGTTTGGAAGATTAATGGCACAGACACCATATGTGGCACTAGAAGGGTTTCACACACCTTTCACTGTTGTGGGGTTCTGCTGCCACTAGTGCCACTGGCCACTGGCAGTACAGGCAGATGATTGCATGGTGTCTTAGTCTGTAAGTCTGGAAATCTGCAAGTGTCTTGAACTCCTGCAGAAAGGCAAGTCTTCCCCAGGAAATTCATCTTCATTTTGAGCTCTTTCTAAAAACCGTTCCCTTTCTTTACTTCCATATCTGCCTGTGTCATTGTCTGCTGTCCTTCCTGTGCCTGGAGTTCCCTGGGATCGCGGGGCGGCCATGGTGTCATGTGGGGCAGTGGTAGCACTCATCTGCAGCCCTCAAGCCTGCTCAGGGACCCCTCTGTGGGACTGTTCCCACTTGCTGTCATCTCTGGCTGAGCAAGAGCTGGGAGCATGGCGCTGACTCTCCTCTGGCTCTGAGCAGTCTGCAGAAGTTTCCTGGAGCCTGAAGACTTTCTCTGGTACTGTAAAGCCCTAGATGCAGATGTAATTTCATGAACGCATGTAAGATATCCAGAGAAAACTGCATATTCAGTCAGGTGCAGCATGGCCCAGTGTGTCCTACCCAGTGCTTTTCTTCTCACTCTTCTTCACACAGACAGTCTTTGTTTTTGCTGCCTAAGGCAGGGAAATCACATCCCAAGCCGCCTGGCCTGCATTATTTCAGGAGTTCAAACGCTGCTTTAATTCACAGCCAGAATTCAAGGGCTGTGCTACCTTTCCTTTTTTTTTTTTTTGTCCCCCCTTTCCACTGGCACTGTGAAAAGATCAAATACTGTCTGGATACATCTACCGTGCAGCTGTGACTTGAATGCTTCGTGCAATACTAGCTTTCTGCAGCTCATTGAGGACCTGGTAGTGCAGAAGAGAAGGCAGAGAGGGACAACTGTTTAGCTTGGAAAAGGTATGCCTGAAAAGGGATATGACATAGGGCCTTTGACATATGGTAGGATGATGGGATGGAGAGTTCAGACAGGGAGTGATTGTTCCTCTGTTTATCACTTGCCCAGGAACTACAGGATACAGATAAACAGTGGAACTCGTTGACACAGGATGTTGGGGATGTGGTTCAAGAAAAGCCATTAGATGAATCTGCAGGCGGAAAATCCAGTAGGGCTGGCTAAACAGACAGATAAGCCTTTGGCTCAAAAAGTCCCTGAGGCACAGATGTCCAGAGCTGACTCAAAGGCAGAGAAAAGATCAGCTTGTCAGCGTGGATATCAGCTATGTTGGAGAAATAGGCTGGCATGGAAAGTAGCAGTGGTAGAGGGAGAGAGAGTGAGTCTGTAGCGGGGAGCTCAGCTGGGACGTGGAGGTTCTGCCAGGGGTGCTCCTCAGCTGGAACGGTTGGAGAGAGGGGTAGTGCAGAGAGACAGAGCTGGAAGATGATCAAAACTTGTACTGGAGGAGATATGCAAAGAGGCTGGCAGGAATGGAGTATGTAGGTAATAAACTACTATATGGGAGGAGAGGCTGATCTTCATCGCTGATAGATGGGAGGTGTGGAGAGGGGGACTGGTCACAGAGGACAGCAGTGATGCTGCACAAAATGATCAGAGATGGAGGAACACTCAAAACCAGTATAAGAGAGCAATACTTGGAGGAGAGGAGGTAAAGTAGTCTATCTGAAGACAGGCAAGGCTGAAGGTCAAACAGAGAGGGATGTCTATGGAAAAGTATCTGTGCAGTGACTGAGCTCACCTCTCTGTTAACTATCGCCACATCCACAGTGCAAGAGGAGTAGACCTGTGGAGTGAAAGAGGTGGTACCAGGACTTCATATCCACAGGTATTTTGGACGTTTTAATTTGACTCAGCTACTCCCATTAGCAGATGGACTGCACTGGGTTCTGATCCTGGAATGATTTTAGTTTAATCTGGAGGGAATCCTGTCTGCATGCTCCAAGATGGCTTTGCAATGCAAACTGGAGTGCAGTAAATGGCAGCAATAAGATTTGCTTCAAAAGTGTGCTCCCAGTCTGAACCAAACACTACTTCTGCACTTGCACCGATGGATTCGGTTCAGAGTGATGCCACTGGTTTCCCAGAGACTGTGCATTTGCCAAGCCCCGTGGGTGAATGAATGGGCACAGAATCTCATTTCCCTGGCAGGGAAAGCATGGGTAGTCCTCCCACTTAGTCAGCATCAATCAAAGCCAGACTAAGAACCTAAAAGAGCAAAACTGAACCTGCTATCTCTGCTCTAAATGGTGAATGGATTTTAAAACTTGTGATGTGGCAGAAGAAAGCATTGGCTGTTATGTCTGTAACACCTGCCCTTGCCACACTTTTGCTGGCTTGTCATGCATCAGATAAATGGGGCTTGCTCTTAGAGAGCTCAAAAGAGCGTTAGGAGTTTTCCGGAGAACAGAGAGATGTCAATTCTGTTTTAATCAGCCAGTCAAAGAGAAAAGCCTCAACTGGAATCATAAAGCAATTCCACAGGCGCTGCATGTGTGTGGGAAAGCTCCCCACACTTCTCGTTTCTGTGGGCCCCTAAATGTTTTTTTGCATGCAGATGACGCTGCAAGGGAGGTGGAAGAACTCTGCAGCTATGGGCTTCAGAGAAGACCTCTGCTGCTGCCCGCCACCTTTCAAAGAACAAAGTCCTGCTGTCATGGCTCCCAGAAGGACAGTGACTGTTTCCCTTTGCTCCTCGCTCATGACTGGGAAACCCACAGTGGGTTCTTCTCTAGTCCATGGTAGCAGGTACCTGTGTCTTCTGCTGCCAAACCAATTTCCTAACAGTGGGATACAACTCCTGGAAGGGCAGTTACAGAGCCAGACTCTTCTTGGCAGTGACAGATAGCATAACAAGGAGAAAACAATGCAAGCTGCAGCTGGAGGGAAGTAGATCAGATGTTAGAGAAAGCTGCATCCCCAGGAGGGCGGTGCAGCCCTGGGACCCAGCAGGTGGAGGCCTTCATCCTTGGGGGTTTTGAAGGCTCCACATCTGGCCTGATTTAGAGCTATGGGCAGGCTCACTGTGAGTCTGGACTGGAGACCACCAGAGGCAAAGTCCCCTAGACTGTGTCCTTGCATCTGTGCTTGTGCTTTCCTGCCCAGACAGTCAGAACCTGGTTAGTGCCCCAGCTCTGTAGCAGTTTCCATTTTCACCTGGTTGATCAGACTCTCAGTTTTCCCAGGTGACTTCAGAGATGAGATCCTAAGGCCAGGCTTGGTCTCGCTGGCCAGAATCTCATCACGTCCTGCAAGCATTCTAGCCTGTGGGCTGGTTAGTGCACAAACCTTCAGTCATGGGGGAATGTGGTTACATTAGATCACAACAGATGTAAGGGCTGTATCTCAGACATTCAAGTGAAGCATGTAGCCTCCAAACCTTCACAGAACTCAGGAGAAACATCTGCACTTGGTGTATTTCCACTGCCTCGCCATGCTGCAAGCCCTTTCAGATTTCCTAACGTATCTGTGTCCTGGTGGCAGCCACAACTCCTCAGCTAGGCAGAAGAGGTTTGGGAAGAACTCTGGCTAGCCCAGTGGACCCCATTTGGACTCCTTTGGGCAACTAACCAAGGTCCTGGGATTCCCTGAAGGTGGCCAAACCTCCAAAACCAGTCATGCTCAGCTTTGCTGCAGAGAAAGCCTTCTGTACGGTAGCCTTTAGCAGAGATACCCCATCTGCCAGTTGTCTGCAGGCATGCTTAGACATCACGATAAAGAGCAGTGGGAACAAGCATCCCTATCTTCCCAAACAACATGGCAGGCTGTTGAGACCCAGCTGCATGTTTTTGACGGGGAGCTGAACCTTGGTTCCTGAAACTCAGAAGCTGGCTTGGCCTTGAATAGCAGGAAGCTTCTTCCTGTGAAATAGGAGAGCAAAAGCATGGTGTTCTGGTTTCAGGAGAAACTGCTGAGCTTGCAGAGGGTCAGATGATGAGTTTTTCAAGGCTGCCTTTCTGACAAGAAATATGGCAACGTCTCTTAAGGTTTGTGCATTTCACCACTTCCTTTTTATAATGAGTTTTTGCAGGGTGGGGAGGCAGAGGAGGCTTCCAGTTTTTATTGTTCTTTGAACGAGGATTGTTGTATTTGCTTTTCTTTCGTAACAGAGCAGGATCTTGCCAGGGTAGAAAAGCTCTGTAAGGTGGAATTTGCCCTCTCATTGAATTCAGAAGCACATTAGTACTCACAAGGAAGTTGATAAGCAATAATATTTTCTCTGCTGCCCAGGTAACCGGCAGAGTGAAAGAGGGTATTGTCTCTGGAGAATGCAGGCAAGACAGCTTTATCTTTCTGCTGGAGTACACAGGCTATCTTGGAAAGCTGGAAGTGAACCAGGGGAAGGAGGGGCTCGCTCTCCAAAGAGGCTGGGGTGGCCCCATCCTCTGCTTTAGTCATACTTCCTCCTGCCCTTCCTGGGAGCTCTGATAAACCTAACGAAACTGAGTTCAGTTTCGGGGTCATTTTGGCTTTTGCCAGCGTTTCACACTCCGCCAACCCACTACTGTATTTCTTAAAAGCCATGTTGACTGAAGCCATCTGTGTCCTCCACACATTATCTTTCTTTCTGTCAGAGCTTGCAGAGTAGGGGTACCACATGAAGCAGACACAGAACATGTGGTGAAGGGGGACGTTGAACTGCCAGAAAACGGTGTTGCCACCGAGTGTGAGATCATCCCTGGAGGATTCCCCTGTCCCTCCTGGGACGCACAAACTGACTTTGCATTGACGGAGCACAAGTTTCTTCACGCTCGTTGGAGGGTGGGCCGTGTTCTTCAGCTTGATTTCTAGCTGACATTGGCTTAAAAATATTCATGAAGCAACTTATTCTGTGGCCTGGGGGAATTCACGTGCAGTGAGGTGGTGTTTCACTCCCTGTGCCTGAGTGAGAGGTGTCAGCCTTCAGGAAGCGGAGCTCCAGGTGCCGTTGGCAGCAGAGTGACAGTGATGGTGCCACAGGTGCCTCAGGCTCCCTCGCTCCAGGGTGAATCACTTTGGTTGCTCATGGGAAGAGCGATGCTTGTTTGGCCACTGCAGGGAAATCCAAGGTCTGGTAACAGACCCTCCATGGGCACGCCCCCGCCCCTGGGCTTCCTAAGCAACCTGGAGGCTCCCAGCCTGCTTTATGCCTCTCATGAGGGGAAAAACAGCCCCTCATGAACTTCAATAAACATAAATGACAACTTCTGCCCCTGATTTGCTGCAGCTCCCTGCAGTAGTGCAGGCTAGGTCTGAGTGGCAAGAGAGCAGCTCTTCAGTGAAGGCCACAAGGGACCTGGTGGGCAGCAAGTTGGACCAGAGTCATCTGGGTAACTTTGCAAGCCTTGCAGACCAACTGCAGCCTGGGCTTCTCCACAAGAATGTAGGCAGACAGGTTTCCCAAGGAGGCTGTGGGATCTCCATCCTTGTTGGTCTTCCAAACTCTGCTGGACAGTCTGAGCAACATGATGTGCCTTTGTAGTGAGCTTTGCTGGGGGCTGAGGATAGGACTTGGGACCTCCAGAAGTGCCTTCTGGCCTAATTTTTTCCTGTGATTCTGTATGCTTTATTGTAATTTCTTTTTGCTTCTCCCACTTGTCCCAGGGGAGGCTTAAGTACACATTCAGTGTCAGGCTTGGAAGTGACCCCAGCAATAAAACAAAGAACAGGTGACAATTCAGCCAGTGCTTCATAACATGGCTTCACTTTACAATGTTCTGGAGGATCCCACCCAAAATACAGTCTTGGGCTCCTCGTCAGGTGAGGTGATAGGAGAGTCTGAGCCTCTTGGGAGCTGCCCGAGGCTGTGGTCTCTGCCAGTTTTTCTCTTTGCTTTCTTCCCTGGTCCTGGCCATTGCTGCTGGCTGTGCTGGGATGACCCAGTTAAAAATAACCTGGCTGAGCTATTTTTGTGAGGCACATATGCTCCCTTGTCCATCTCCCTGCTGTGCCAGCGTGACAGAGGAGCACAGCCATGGAGTGATACCAGGTGGTGGGGATGTGGCAATGCTGTGAGCAGGTGTCACCATCAGGGAGTTTTTATGCTGGACCCCATTAGGCGTTGCTGCCTGCCTTGGGGAGTGCATTGTGGTTTCAACTTTGACTGAATACAAATGCAGTCGGAAAGCTCATCCAGGATGGCCACTGGATTTTTGCTGTCTCAACCTCGCCTTGTGGAGAGTGGTCTTGTTTCACTCCTGGCAGCCCTAGCCTGCCCCTGGACATATGTGCTTAAAATTATTTTGAGATTCACAACACTTGGTGTATCTTCTAACATGAACAAAATCTGCACAATGTGCATTTTGCCAAGTTTGGGGCTTTGGTTATGTCCTTGGCCTTTGGTGGGCTGCTTTGGGGTCCCTCACTAGAAAGATGTTCTGAGGCAATGTGGTACCAGCTGGTGACGATGTTTGTGGGGTGCAGGGCTGCAGTCAGCTGCTGGAGTCTTGCTGTTCAGTACAGGCCAGGTCTCTATGCAATGTTTGCCTTCCCCAGCCCAAGTGGGTATTTGCAGGAGGCAAAAGTACTGGAACCCCCTTCTGCTTGTGGTCCAAGCAAATGATGCCTCTATCAGCGGAGGAGCCATTGTCTTGCCTGTCCTGGGGCTGTGTTCCACCTGGTACCCTCTGCATAAGCTTTGACCTACTGCTAGCATGGAGGAAGGTCTGACATGCCTCCTCTCAGGGACACGTGTGAGAGCTCACGTCCTGCCCTGGCCAGCGTGCACTGAAAACAAGGGGCAAGAGGGGCTGCTGTGCCCGCTCAGAGAAAGGTTTGGGCCTCGCTGTTTTGTGGATGAGGAAATCAACTCATTTCCATCTTGAGTGACTCCTTCACCCCCTGCTTCATGTCCTCTGTATTTGTACAATGTTTATACTACAGGCAGAGGTGTTTTTCCACAACCAGCTTTCCAGGGCACTATATTTAAGTATCCGTGCCACGCTGGAGAACAGCAAATATTTTGGAGTGTTATTTAGAGCTGGATTTTCTGATGAAAGATAACACTTCTGTAGAATATGGTCGTCTTGGAGATCTTGCTCACTGTTGTTATTTTGTCCCACACCACCTCTGCAGATCCTAATCCATCTGCACCAGCAGCATGTCCTCCCGCAGGTAGCCAGTAGCCTGCAGGTTGTGCTGCTGAAAGCAGTTCCCACAGCTCCCGACGGGCTGCCAAGGAGAAGGGACCTTCGTGCTTCTGCAGAGGACTGATGTTCAGACTGGCACTAGTGATGGACATGGACAAAGCACTGCTTTCCATCACTTGCTCTGGCTCTGAGAATACAGGGGTTTGAGCATATGACGGAGGCCTGGTTTGGCAAAGGCTCTTTGCCCGTACCCTCACATAGGGGAAGGGTGCTTTGATTATGAGGCTGCCTTACAGCGCAGGAGAGGGATGCGGCATGCGTGCTGTGTGGCTGGCTGTCTCCTTGTCCCTCTCTGGAAGGAGAGGGCGCCTGGGCAGGCTGCAGGCTGTGAGCTGCTGCTTTTGGGGGGGTGGCACGTGTCTGTTTCCGAAAGTGGACTGAAACCTTAGTCCGAGCTCCCTTAATCTGAGCCCCGTAAGGGTGGGTGTGGATCCTTTAGGAACAAAAGACAAAGAAAGGCAATTCATAAAATCAAGGCCCATTGCAGGATGGCTGATTTAAAAGGCTGATTCCCAGCTGGCCGATTTAAAAGGCTTCCAGCTCTGGTAGCAGATAGGGTTGTTTTTCCAAGGATATGCCTCTGAGCAGCTGTAAAAAGGTCCTGCTGCCTGATAGAAAGGCGTGCTGAAAGGTTTTTATTTGCTACTGTGGATTGACTGGAGTACAGATGCTCTGGAAGGCGTGCTGCATTATTCATGTGGTAGATACCTTTGCTAAAAGCTAATGCACAGCCTCGAGGCCGTGAAAAGTGGTACAGTCCTTTGTGTGGTTTTGTTGATTCACTGGAGAGCCTGGGCTGCTTTTAAGCTTTTTTTCTGAATACTGAGATTGATAAAGCAAATGGAGGAATGCAAGATCACTTAGCTAATGGCTCTTCACCTCCTTTCTTGTTTACAAACTATACCCAGCTTTTTTTTTTTTTTTTAAATGCATTTTTCATACAAAACTGCTTGCTAGACTGGTCCTGCTTGTGAGACTTCACCAGTCACTCAGTTTTCTTGTGGCACTAACTTAAACTACTTCTCTGACGGGGCTCAAGTGTCAGAGGTGCGGTATGCATGCTGAGCGAGCTGAGCCGAGCCGAGCCGAGCGTCTGCAGTAACAGTGCCCCACGCTGGATTCTCCATTAATGCATATTCAGTAGTCTTACCCATGAAGATTCCCACTGTTGAACATAGATGCTGGTGCACCCACCACCAGCAGCAGGGTTGCGGGACACAGCTCCTGCATTTCTGTGTGCTGGCTGCGGTGGGAGGACCTCATGCAGGGTTCAGGGTGCCATGCTCTGAGATATGGGGCCCTCTTTTTGTGGGAAGAGGCACAACTGCGGCATGCGTGCTTGTGCCTGGACTGCCTGAGCCCCCAGAGATCCCCTTCTGAGCTGCTGGCGGCCAGCAGTGTGCACTTCTTGCAGAAACAACTTTAAATGATACTGCAAACCCTGCAGTCAAGATGGAAAATGCTTTTCCTGCTTGCACCACATCTGGCGGGGAGAAGACCTTGCTGAACTCAGCAAGGCAGACTTTGTTTCCCAGTTGTGGCCACTGACTGTAGTTGCACTAGTCTGTGGGCCAAATGCATAAAAAGCCAGCCTGGGAACATGTCTCTTCCTGTAGGTCCCTTCACTGTCTTTTAGCAACTGGCTGTCAAGTGACATGGTCAAGGCCATGGTCCAGTGGTCAGGTTGTCCATCTGGGTACTCTGAACTGACAAACCTCACCTCCAAGGCAACATCCTTGTAGGCAGGATTTTGCTTTTCAGCCTACAGCTGTGGAAGAGGCAACTGCCTCTGTTTGCCCTGCGTTAGGTGGAACCAAGCTGTGAACGAAGAGGTGAAAACCACCATATCTGTACCGTTTATTACTCTCTTAACAATAAATCTGTAGGCTCTGAGCTTGTAGTATTGTTTGAGATGACATGTACAGATGGTATTTAAAGCTCTGGGTTGCTGCATAATCATGTTGTCTGGTCGACTTTGGATCCAAAGGCATTTATTACTGATAATTTCTCCTTGATCGTGTTATTACACAGCAGAAGTGCAATTTGGATGGTGAGGTGCGTCTGGAGGTGTGTGACCCGCTCTCTTGCAGATGTGCCTAGGAGAGCATCCATGGCTTGGAGGGGAGCCCAGCTTAAGCTCTGAGGCTTAAAAAGCATTTGGTGTGGCAGGTTTCAGAGAAGCTGGACCAGAAATGAAACAGTCTGTGCTTATTTGGCACCCGACCCAGGAGGCTGATGGCTGGTGATGAAGTTGTGAGAGCTCCGATTTTGTCTTGAAGCAGTAGCTCAACACAAACCGTGATAAAACATCTGTAAAAAGCAAGAGACTGTTTCATATGTGTGTGTTTTAGAAATTGTAGATAACACTGACATTCCTCAGTTTGCCTTCAGGGTTGCCTTTTTGAGGACGTACTCATCTTACATTTTGAAACTTTAAGGATGGAAGCGTGTGGGTCGATTTTTAAAAAAAAAAGCAAACTCAAAAATGTAAATCTGAGAGCCTCGAATTAGTGAAAAATGTTGCCTGGATGAGGGTCGGAGCCAGCATGCCAGCCTGTAACATGGCTGCGGCAAATCCACTCACCGGGGCAAGTGAAATGCCTAGCGTAGATCAGCAGGGCCATATGGCATAGCTCCTGTGTGCATATGCCTGTGCTCTGACTGCACTGCTGGGTGCAGGGAAATGACTGACAAAGGGCAACAGTCAGACATGCTGGACCTAGGAGGTGGATGACAGATTACTTGCAAAAGCAATCAAATTGGCAGGAATACATAAATTTTCCAAAGAATGTATTCTCTGGGAGCTATCCCGCACCCCTGTCCTGTGCAGGAAAAGACAATTTCTGTTTTGAAATTAAAGAGCAATGGCTGGAATAAAAGGAAGAAGAAAAGAAAATGGGATTGACAGTTACCTGCTGAGCTGTAAAGTGTGAGCTGTGATAGCTCTCTGGATTTCTAGAGCTGTTGATTCCCATGTACTGCAAAGCACAGACACCTTACTTATCCTGTTACTACCACTGGGCTTTCCAGGCCTATTTATGTGGGAATACTTTTTCAGTAGAAGCTAAAGCCTGTAATTATAGTAATACAATCACACCAGTGTTGCTGGTGCACCTTGGCATGCAGAAACTAATCCAAAAGGGGTACTTCTCACAGGGGAAAAGGTGAAGATGCTCTTCATCCCCGTCTTGCCTGTAGATAAGCATGTCTGCACAGGGGCATTTGTTGGTGTGCTGCGCAAAACCCAGTGCAGGCAGGGGTGTGAGACAGCCTGTCCTGCAGAGAGCCGCCAGGATGCACAGCGCTGCGGGCCTGACTTTCCACAGTAGGAGCAGCAAGACTGTGCAGCCTGAGAAGGTGTGCTGTGACAGGAGGCATCCTGGCTCACTGATTTTGAATTTGGACTCCTGGGTGTTGCTCCAGATCTCCAGTCACAGGTGAGACAGGAGCTCTCCTTCTGCCACAGATAAGACTTTCTGTGAGTGACCTGCTGACGGTATTGGTGTGCTGGACCTGGAGCTCAGTCTTGTGTATTGGAAAAACCTGTTTCCGAAGCCCCATGAGAACAAAAGCTTGGAGAACCCAAAGAACTTGCACCCCTGGTAGGCTCTTATGAACAACAAGCAGTTTTCTGTCCCGCATGCAGTCTAATCCCTGGATCCCAGTGGGTACTGGGGTACTGGTTGCTTAGCCAGTCAGTTGCCACCTAGCAGGCTTGGCATGCCATGTGATCACACCAGCAGTACAGTCCTGGCTGGCAGGGCTCACAGCTTGCAACCGTATTGGCTTCTTGGAGGGACAAATGCAGAGCCCTTCCCAAACCTGGCTAAATTCCTCTGCAACAGCAAGAAGGGATGAGTTGTAATTTGGGCAACAGTAGGGCAGGTGAGGTTAGGCAGTGCTCATGGCAGATGTGTGGGTGTCCTGGTTTCAGCTGTGACAGAGTTAATTTTCTTCTTAGTAGCTGGTACAGTGCTGTGGTTTGGATTTAGTGTGAGAATGATGTTGATAACACTCTGATGTTTTAGTTGTTGCTAAGTAGTGCTTATCTTAAGCCAAGGACTTTTCAGTTTCCCATGCTCTGCCAGCAAGCAGGTGTGCAAGAAGCTGGGAGGGAGCACAGCCGGGGCAGCTGACCTGAACTAGCCAAAGGGCTATTCCATACCATGGAACGTCATGCCCAGTATATAAACAGGGGGGAGTTGGTCGGGAGGCGCAGATTGCTGCTTGGGCATCGGTCAGTGGGTGGTGAGCAATTGCATTGTGCATGACTTGTCTTTTCTTGGGTTTTATTTTTTTTTTGTTATATTCCTTTTCTTTACAGTTATTATTATATTATTATTATTCTTAGTAGTGTATTTTATTGTACTTTAGTTATTAAACTGTTCTTGTCTCAACCCACGAGTTTTACTTTTTTTTTCCCTTTCCTCTTCCCCATCCTACTGTGAGGGGAGTGAGGGAGCGGCTGTGTGGTGCTGAGTTGCTGGCTGGGGTTAAACCACAACAGTGGGGACCCCAGTAAGTGCGGGCTGCTGGACACATGAAGAACTGTCTGAAAATAACTCGGTGCAATTAGCAGGTTTTTTTTGAGGACTCTGCAGAGGGTGGAGATTCCTGAGCTCTAGACAGAGGGAAGCTTGATCCTCTCCATAAGAAGAATATCAGAACAACAAGAAAAAGTGGAACACATGGGAGAAATAATGAGCTGAAAGAGGCAGAATGAGCATGGCAAAACCAATCATGTCAACACACTCTGATTTTCTCTTGCAAAGGGTGGTGAGCCCAGTGGATGTAGAGAAGCAGGAGACGTCATTTATCTTGACTTTAGGAAAATGTTTAGTGCTGTCCCACACAATTAAGATAAAGGAATATGCACTAGATACACCTGTCTATGGTAAGGTACATGTAAATCTGGTGAGGGAACTATACAGGAGAGCTTATGTGACAGTTAGTTATCAAAATGTGAGGATTTATTCAGAAGAGTTTTGCAGGGTTCTTCCTGCCATCTGATGCTGTTTGGTATTTTTGTTAGTAATTAGGACAAAGGAATAAATAATAAACAGGAAACTAGGAGGAGCAGGAAGCCTGCAGAAGGACAGGGCTCTGGTTTGAAATTGCCTTGATGAGCTGAAGAAATGGCATGGGAAAATCAGGATGCAGTTCAGTAGTGAGAGGTTCACATCTTCAGATGACGCAGTACCATCAGACCCAGTGCAGTTCTGCAGAAAAGCATCCAAGGGCTGCAGTTCATTCCAGGCTGAGCACAACCCAATGACATACTGTAGCAAGAAAATGATAAATACGAACAGGAGAGTATCTGGTAAATTATAAAGGAAGCATCTGTTCATCCATGTTAGTAAAATAGATGTATGCCAGTTTTAGGTGCAACTGCTCTGGAAAAATACAGATCAGCCAAAGAGAGCGGAAGCGAGGAGGACAAAGTCATCAGCTGTTGAGAAAATGTGACTGACAGAAGGAGAATGAGGTAAAAACTGGAGAAGACTGGAAAGCTGTGTGTCAACTGTGGAGGAAAGCTTGCTGCAGGAAGAAGGGAGTAGTCTTTTTCCTGTGATCTGGCTAAATAGAGTAAGAAGCAAGGGACATTGATTGCACAAAAGGAGATTTTATTTTGAAACCAGGGAAAAGCTTTGTAATCGTACAGGCAGCTGAGTGCTGGGATAAGTTTCACAGGAAGATGATGGTCTGTCCATTACTTGAGAATTTTAGAAAAAGATCCTTAGGGAGGGATGTAGAGAAAGGAATGAGAAAAATAGGAAAAAATATGGACTCCCAAGACCTGTGACAATCTGCTTCTGTTCCACGAGTTTATCCTTCCTGGGAGACATGTAGGCATATAAATAGGGTGGTGAGTGTCTATTTCGAACTTAAGCCTGTAGCATTCAAAAAGCAGATATTTCCCATTTTTCACAAACCACTTAGCCATTTGAGGACCTTTTTGCTAACCTCATGCTGACTTATCACTGTGGTGAGGAACCATGCTAGTATTGGAAACTGGCAGGGTTTACAAAAGGTTTGTAAACAAGGCTTTACAAAACAAGGGTTTTACAAGGGTTTACAAAAGCTGTGCTGACTCTCCATCTATCTCACTTTTATTTGTGTATCTGCTAACTTTGTTCCGTTTTTTACTTCTTTGATGTCATTTTCGTTTCCCTAGCCTCCCCTGAAAACCTTCTAACATTGGTTTCCTGCTTTCCTCATATGGTTGGATTTAAATGAGGGAGTGCACACTGTAGTCCAACTATTTTTGTTGCTTTAAGTCAGCTGGTTGAGTTGCTGTTCTTTCTTCTTCCCCTGAGCATGGCCTGTCTGATGAGTCCCTGGCAGGCAGTGTTGTGTAACGGGAACTTCTCCCATCTCCTTCATGCTGAACACACAGAGAAAGTTCTGGTCTGCTTTCACCGTATCTGCTCAGGATGCTCTCCCTAGAGATCACTGTGCAGATTTCACAGGGTCATAGCATGGCTGAGGGTGGAGGCACCTCTGGAGATCATCTAGTCCAGCTGCCAGCTCAAAGCAGGTTCACCTACAGCAGGTTGCTCAGGGCATGGTCTGGTTGGGTTTTGAGTATCTCTAAGGATGGAGACTCCACAGCCTCTCTCAGCAACCTGTGCCAGTGTTTGACCACCCTCACAGTAAAACGTTTCTTCTTACATTTAACTGCCTGATCAAGCTCAGCCTGAAGGGCCTGTGGTTCCCCAGATCCCCTGTCTTGCCCTTTTTGAAGATAAGGGTGACATTTGCTTTCTTCCAGTCCTCAGGGACATCCTCCGATTGCCATGACCTTTCAGAGAAAACCAAGAATGACCTTGCAACAACACGGGTCAGCTTCCTCAGCTCCTGTGGGTGCATCCCATCAGGCCCTTGTGCATGTCCAGTCTGTTTAAATGTTCACTGCCCTGATCCTTCTCCACCAAGGGTAAGTCTTCCTTGCCTTGGACTTTCCACAGGTCTCAGGGGCCCAGGATACCTGCAGGCTGGTCTTAGCAGTGAAGACTGAGGTGAAGAAGGCATTCAATGCCTTAGCTTTTCCGGTTTCCTTTCTCACCAAGTCCCCATTCTCATTGCTCAGCAGGCGCACATTCTTCCCTAGCTGTCCTTTTGCTGATGATGTACCGGTAGAAACTTTTCTTGTTACCCTTCACATCCCTCACCAGATTCAACTTCAGGTGGACTTTAGCTTTCCTAAGCCCAGCCCTGCATCTTTGGACAGTGTTTCTATATTCCTCCCAGGACACTTGTCCCTGCTTTCACCTCCTGTGTGTATCCTTTTTATGGTTGAGTTTTATGAGGGTGTCCTGGTTCATCCATGCAGGTCTAATGCTGCCTTTGCTTGTTTTCTTGCATTTTGGGATGGACCATTATGAACTTGGAGGCGGTAAACCTTGAAAATCCTGCTGTGGTTGTGCCTGACAAAGAATTTAGTAGCTTTTGTGCCATTTAGAAATTGTTCCTCATCCCCTTAGTTGTGCTTTTTTATATTAAATCTGCCTAAACTTATGAGTCCCTTTCTATTTTCTTCATTTGGCTGCAACTTTAACCTCTCTTACTCCGAGTATAGTGCTCTTGAGTATTTCCATGCCACCTGCAAGGACTTAACTATTTTAGCTGCTTCTTCTATCACTCCTTTGCAACAAGCTTCCTCCTTTGTGCTTGGAACTACTTCCTAAGCCAAAACAGAGTTGCAGTTAATGTTTGGGCTTTCTGCCTTCTCTGGCCAAAAGAAAAGGTTTACATTTCCTTTAAGAAAGGAGCTGAAATGCTGGAGGTCTGTTACAGCACCTGCATCTTCCTGGTGTGCCAGCCAGCAGCCTCCTAGGTACCAGAGGACTGGAAGATGGCCCGTGCAGTACCACTGCCTGCTGTTGGTGGTTGTTGGGGTCCAGATAACCTGTTAGATGTTCATCTCCTTGATCAGTTCTTAGCAAGATTTCCCCCACAGTGACGGAAGTGTATTCCATACAGCCTTACCCAAAACCTTTCACACCCCAAAACAAGTAATGCTTAAAATGAGAAAGGACAGCATGAGCCTTTCAACACAAGGTTTGGATGGTTGTATGAGGGTTTGGCTTTCAGTTATTGATGTACATTCTCTTGGGAAGAGCTTGTTATAAATGAGGTGTCACCAAGCAGGAGGGGATAGGAGAGAGCAGCATTTACCTTTGTGACAGAGACTTTCATCACGGGGAAGCAAGAGCTGCTAATCGGATGAGATGAGGATGGTCCCAAACCAATGGAGCAAAGGAGTGTCTTGGCAAAGCCTCCACCTGCTCTTGCAATGCTCTGACAGTGCAGTAATTCCCTTGGTGTTTTGAGCAGTCTCCTCTAGTTTCTTTGCAGGCTAGAAACCAGGGACTGTCTCTCCATCTGCCTGGTGGTGCATAGGACTTGGTGTTTATGAGTATACCCATATCATTAGTGACCCTGTGTCGTGGTTTAACCCCAACCAGCAACTAAGCACCACGCAGCTGCTTGCTCACTCCTCCCCCCTCCCAGTGGGGTGGGGAGGAAGATCAGGAAAAAAAAGTAAAACTCGTGGGCTGAGATAAGAATGGTTTAATAACTAAAGTAAAATAAAATATAATAATAACAACAATAGTAATAAATAATAATAATAATAGTAATGAAAAAGAATATTAAAAAAAAAAGAGAGAGAAATAACACCCAAGAAAAGACAAGTGATGCACAATGCAATTGCTCACCACATGCTGACCGATGCCAGAGCTGCGATCCGCCCCTCCTGGCCAACTCCCCCCTGTTTATATACTGGGCATGACGTTCCATGGTATGGAATACCTCTTTGGCTAGTTCAGGTCAGCTGCCCCGGCTCTGCTCCCTCCCAGCTCCTTGCACACCTGCTTGCTGGCAGAGCATGGGAAACTGAAAAGTCCTTGGCTTAAGATAAACGCTACTTAGCAACAACTAAAACATCAGTGTGTTATCAACATTATTCTCACACTAAATCCAAACCACAGCACTGTACCATCTACTAAGAAGAAAATTAAGTCTATCCCAGCCAAAACCAGGACATGTTTTTTTTTCCCTTGAGTTTTATTTCTTTTTTTCCCCCTTTTTTTTCTTATATTCCTTTTCATTACAATTATTATTATTATATTTCATTATTATTATTGCTAGTATTATGTTTTACTTTAGTTATTAAACCGTTCTTACTTCAACCCACAAGTTTTACCTTCTTTCCTGATTCTCCTCCCCATCCCACTGGGAGCAGCGGGGGAGTGAGGAAGCGGCTGCGTGGTGCTTAGTTCACGGCTGGGGTTAAACCATAACAGGTAGAACGAATGATGACTGACCAGCCTGTGCTCCAACAGGCTGACGGCTCATGCCCGAGTCTGGTCCGTGTTGTCATAAGTCTGTCCTGTCTTCCTAAACCCTCCCAGGATGAGTGCGTGCTACTTGCAGAAAACTGTGTCTTATTACAATAGTTGATTTAGCAAGAGGGACGCATTTGCCCACTCTGCTGTTTCTAACGAAGCCCTTTTCATTGCTGTGAAAGCTAGTGGCAAACAAGGACACATGGGATGGGAAATTGAAGCCCAGCACTGGTTCCTTGTAGCTAGAAAGTGGCACCTGCAGACTAGCACAACAAGCAGACACCTTTCTCACTGCTTGCTTGTTTTGTGATCACTGTGCTCCTATCAGGGTTGCAGGCAACAGCCTTTTCTCTGCATAAGGCAAGAAGAAAGGGTGAGAATGCATGTGGAGCGGTGTGAGGTTGAAAGTTTTAAAGCCATCTGGAAGTGAGAAGTTCCTCTGCACACTGTGTTTTCAATGCCTGTCACTTTGAATGCTCTTGTTTAACTGCAGGGGCAGGGTGTATTGGAGCATGTGGCCTCCAGTACCGGGTCTTGGGGAGAGAGATCTTTGCCCTGTGGGAGAAGCATTAGTAGCATTATTCAGAGTAAATATAATGATGTGATATATTTGTCTTTTTGCCAAAACTGTCCCAGTCTAGCTGGGTGGACCTGGGACTTAGTTGGCTTGGTTGGTTAGTCAGCTGCCAAGAGCAGCCGTTTCCCAGTGAAAGTGCTTGCACGTGAGTCTTGCTAGTGTACCACATCCAGGTGAGAGATGTCTTCTGCAGGAGGTGTAAGAAATATTGACCTTGCTGACCTGATATATGTACTGCACTGCTCCCTGATGCTGGCTAGGTAAGAGCAGAAAGTTTTGTAGCAGCCTGCTCTGCAGCTGTTCTTCTACTGAGATTCAGCAAGAAGCAAGATGCAGCAAGAAGCATGTCCCTCTCTGATCAGCAGAGGGGCCCACAGTCTCTTTCAAGTGGGGACACTGAAACCAAGACCTTGTGCCTGTGTGAACATTGCTCAAGCCTGGTTTGGAAGCAGGCAGCAGATGTCTTCCTGCTTCAGCAGAAATCTATTGTGGGGACAGCAGAGTGAGGAGAGGGGAAGCACTTTTTATGGAGCTGTCTTGTACAGTCTGCTCCGTATGGAGTCATGTCATGAAATTTACAGTGCATGTAGCTGGCTCTCAGGCAGAAAAACAGCAGTATTTCATGATATATTAATTGCCTCATTTAAAATCATGTATTTAACTGCTTCCTTTCTACCAGTCCTGGGGTACCGGCCATGGGAATGTCTCTCCTATTTCCCATGCACAGCTTGGTGTTCAGTGTAGGGCGGTGCTGAAGGTGACTTCATGTAATCTTGCGCTCGTCATCTGGCTCTAAGCATTATCTAATTGCCATTGGCAGAGACAAGATAGCTGAAAGGGCTTTTCGAGTCTCCCAGAGTGACTCTTCTTGCCTTTTGGCAGCAAGTTACGTTATTCATTTTTGGATGGGGAGGGGTGAATTTTGAGAGGATCAGCTGTGTAGAAGAAAAGGACAGGGAGGGGAGGAGAGAGGATTTAGCAGGAGAGGAGAAGGATAAGATGAATGAAACCGAGTTGAAGACAGTAGAAGGAGACGGAGAAAATCATGGACCTAGGCAGATTTCAGGAAGGCCAGTGATCCTTGCTTTTGTTTGATTTTATTACTCGGAGCTGAGTGCATATAAAGATTTTATTTCATGGACTGCTGATACAGGACTGAGAAGAGGATGTGTGTCTTCTCTGGAGCCTTCTAGTTGTGTATCCTTGTGCCAGTTTCAGTCTGTTTATTTGCATGGAGTTGGAAGTTTGAATCTCTTGTGGCACTCTCCTTGGATACTTGCAAAAAGTGCTCTCAAGAGACTAGCAAGGCTGCCCTGTGGGGTTTTTGGCCATAGAAACATCACCTAAAAAATATGAGGTTGAGAGGGAAAAGGCTTTACCTAGGCAATACAAGTTTAGCATTCCAAAAGAGAAAATGAAAAGGGAAATGAAAAGTTTTCATGGCATTTCAGATTGAAGTGTTCATTGTAACTTTCAAAATCCCCCTTACTAGCATTTGCATTCTTTCCTTTCTCCCCTTTTTATCTCTTTTTGACCCTGCATGCAAGAGAAGGAATGAGGGGTAAATTTCTTTTTTTCTGTTAGTCCCTCTGCTTTTCAAATTATCGCTAACTTTCAAGAGATTGGGACCTCAGAAAAGTCCTTCATAACTGTAAATTCTCTTAATTCCCTGTCAATAAGGGCAGGGGAAGAAGAGAGTCCAACTTGCCAGGCTGGATCACCTGAACATCTGAAGTGATTTTCAGAGCGCCAGGTGAGGTATAGGCAGTTTGGAAACCTGTGTATGAAAAATAGAAAACAGTACTTAAAAGTGTTTTGGAAGATTGTCATGTTATATGTTTTCCTCAGGAGTGCACTGGGGTGAGGTCTCCAGAGGTATGGCTGGATTTCAGCCTATGTCCTGATGCCAGGGCAGCTTTCACACCCGAGTGCAACACAGGCCACACAGAGCACAGGTCTCAAGGAGAAGGGAGGCTTTTTGTGCGAAACTGGGGGAGTGTGAAGCAAACATAACCATTATTAATTCATTGGCATGTATTTGTACCCTGCTCAGAGGTGAGCAGCACAAGAAAACAGACAACTGTTTGGCGAGGGGCATGTACCATGCACATTGCTCATGATGAACTGGAAGGCTCTCAGCCCAAGCATGGGGTGTTCTGAGGAGTGTGAGCATCTCAGTGTGTGTTTGGATGGGGAGAGGATGCAAGTCTGTCCCTTCAGCAGATGGTGTGCCAGATTCTGGTCTGCAGAAGAGCTCTGGCTGTCCTTTGATCACTGCAATAGTCCTGAGATCAGGGGGAGAGACAGGCAGTCTGTTCACCCCTTGCTTACCTGAAGGCAGGCAGAACTGGAGAGCTTTCTGTTAGAGCTTACAAACTGCTATTTGGCCTAGAAATTCTGCATTGGCTGAATTGAGTGCTGCTTCTGCAATCCATGCAGCCTTTATGTGCCCTGCTTCCATGCCGGGATTGTAATACAGTCTTGTGAGAGACCCCTCATCTAATGTGACGCTCTACAGGCAGTGATCTTGTGCTTGCACAGGCTTAGTTTGGATGCAATGTGTAAAAAAGGCTTTGAATAAAGGTGATCTTATAGCTGGTGGAGTAGGATGCCTGTTTGTATCCCTGGAGTCAGCAGTGAGCCTCCTCCCTCTACAGCCTTGAGTCAATGAAATGTTAATATGTATTGGTGTGGGGATAGAAGGGGCCAAGGACTTGTGTCTCGATGGATGCATGTTGGGTGGATGCACACTGGGTGCTGCCAGGCCCCTGGATGCGCTGTGCACGGAGGTGGAGAGAGGGGTTTAGTTCGTGTCTGGAGCCTGGTCTCACAGGAGATGGGTGCTGGGATGGCCCGGGGGCAGCTCTGGGCATGGAGAGCTGGCTCTCTGCAAACAGGGATGTGTTAGCTTGAAAAACTTTCTGTAGCCAGAGACCTCAGACACCTTCCCTGAAGGAGCTCCAGGTGGCCTAGCCAAAATAAGTTTCTTGTGCCCACTGGGCTTGTTCAACTCCTGTGAGTTCTCCAGATGCCGTTTTGTGCCACTTTGAATGCTTTTGTGCCTCGGTTTCGTTCCTTTTCTGTGATGTCGTGTGATCTCTGCCTCTGAAGGTCCCAACCCTTTTGCTCACCATCATCTTCAGCTCCGCATCTGGATAGGATGGGATGGTCTCTTCCCTCTACATGTCCTTTTTGCAGTCCCATACAGTTGTTGAGGTTAATCTCAGGGAAAAAGGGCCTGCTTGCTTTCACAAGGGCAGCAGAGAAAGTTTCAGTTTAAATGCTGCATCAAAGAAATGAACTCAGATGAAACTTTTGTCTTTCATCTACCATTATACTACTCTTAATAGTGACCCTGAACAGTGGTACATTTGAAAGGAGCTACTCTGACCTGTTAATGGCAGCAATGATGGCCATTGCTAAACAGCTTGGCTTGCAGCATGGCTCTTGGTACCATAATGAAACAGATTGTTGTGCAGTAGCTATATCCGATTCAGCTGTTTTGCCCTGGGTGTTAAGAATTGCAATTCTGACATTAAGTATTGCAATTGAAAATTCCTTAAAATGGAGATACTGGGTGCCCTGCTGAGGGGGTTAGTACAGCCACTATGAGCGGGTGTAGCCCTGCCACACTCCAGGCATAGCAGGCTTACTGCACATGAAATCACAATATCATGTGATTTCTCTGTTCCAGCTCTGTGAGGCTGTCTCCTGTCCAAATCAGGGTCAGCCATAGCTCTGTCATCATTGCTAGGCTTTAATCAAGTCTGCCTGGGAAACGCCGCTGATGGAGATTCATGCCTTTCCCTCTCCCACTCGTGTGACTCTTAGAAAGTTTTACTGCTGCCTAATTGGAGACTTCTCTGATGCGCTTAAAACACATGTTTTTTGACTCTCTGTCTCCCCTAGACTTTGAAAGCAGATGATTTCTATCCTCTCTGTAGCAACTTTTTCCGTGTTTGAAGCCTACTCTCATGGCTTCCCTCCATAATCTCCACCCTGAAGCTTTTAGGATTTCCTAGCAGGTCACACACCTTTGATCACTGGTTCCTACCACTCTCCACTGAATTCTCCTCTAACTGTCTGGCATCTTTCCTAAGAGCAGTGCCCAGAGCTGAGGTCTTTTGTCTGGTGTTTGTGTTGCTGATGATGGGAAACACAAGCTGAACTGAAATCCCAGTGCAGGCATGTGGAGTGGGGCAGGAGCATGCAGTCCAGTGTCATCCTCTCTGCACACTTGTTGTGTATCATTTCTGTCCTGGAAATACAGACAGCTCGTGCCATGGTTAAGTGTTTCAGCACAGAGCCAGTCTACCTCATTCCTTGCTTGTATTTTCAGAGCAGGGAACATGCCTGGAAGGAAAGAAAATACACAGAGAACATCCAGGTTGGTAAATGACGGGATTGCTCGGCCTTTCCCCTTGCATCAAGTCAGTGGAGAATTGTCAGCAACACTAAGCCAGTTGCTGAATCAGGATGGATGGATGTGGACAGTCTTGCCTCCAGAACGAGTCATGCATGCTTAGCCCTTGGCATCTGTTTAGCGGATGGGGGCCTGGTAGCTGATAGTTCTCCGTGCACCTGGGAATTAGGAAATAGTGCCCTTCCTGGCAGCCAGCAGCGGGATGTGTGGAGGTCCTGGCTCCCACGTCTTCTGGTGTCACCCCTCCCCTCCCACAGTGGGGATCCGCTGTTATATTTTGTGTGCATAACATGATAGGAGATGCTGGGTGGCAGATGGTACGTGCTTTGGAGTTTGCTGGAGATGTGCATGCCTATTTACAGCGGAATGAGGCAAGGTCTGGTTCATAGCTACTCCTCCTTCCCTGGAGTGACACAGTCACACCACCTGGCTGTGGTTCCCTGGGTGAGCTGAGGGGATCTCATAGCTGCCAAAGACACTCCAATTCCCTGTGCTTCCAGCTGCGATGTGACCCCCATCCATTTGTGCTTCTGTTTGACCCACATCAGATAGATACCTTTTATGGTCTGATTCTGCTCAAGTGCCTTATTCTGTTTGGTTTTTTTTTTTTTTTTAATTCCCCCCACCCCCGGGTTAATTTTCTGCTCTCTTGAGCAAGAGAAAGCAGCTTATGGATGGGACTGAAAGTGCCAGAACACAAATAGGCCCGGAGTGTGTGCTGGAGAGGTCAGCTTCTAACAGCGTGTGGAGCCACACCCAAGAGCTGGTATTTCCAGGAGATAAGGTGCCCATCAATCTTCTTTCAGGCCTTCCTCAGGGTGTAAGGAAAATAACTTCTTGGTCTGTACGCCCTTCAGCTCCTGGCACTATCAATGCCAAGGATATCAAAGACACCAAGGATATCAGAGACGGTAAAAGGCAGAATAAAGTGCTGCCAATGTCTTGAGTTTCTAGACTATTAGGGCTGACCTGGCTGCTGTGACTCTTCCACAAAACACTGTGCAGTAGAGGAGAAGGTGCTCTCAGTTGGGTCTGGATTAGGCTACCATATGCCTGTGTTTCCTCAAACATATTTTACTTTTTCCATGTGGTTATTTTGTCCAGGAGCAAGAGAAATTCATCCAGAATTCACAAATTTCATGCACAGTGCAGGCAAATCTGTAATCCTAGGGTAAGTGGGATGCAATAGGGCAAGCGGGAACATGCTGGCCTATGGTAAAGCACATGTTCAGTCAGTTGTACATGCATATGCCTGTTTGTTTTGTCTGACATTTCCTGGAGAGTAGTAAATATGCCACAGCATAGGTCCCCCAAGGCTGCTTCTGAGTGCCACAGACATCCCTAGACTTCACAACCCTTTTAGGACCTCACACTTTCAGCAAGGAGGTAGGACCTTTGCAATCAGGTTTCATGGATGACTCATGAAAAGCTAACTTTTCGTAAAAGCTGTTCTTGCACCTTTTTTTTGGAGGTGATGGTGCAAGTTTTTGTAATGAAAAAACAATCCTGTCGACAAAATGTTGGTGTATTTTCCCTCACTTTCTCCCCCCCATTCGTTATACCAGTTACTGTTTGCACAGTTTTGAAAACAGTTGCCCCTCCAAACAGCAGTTTTGATGGAATGGGGAAGAAATGTGTTGTCATCACTCCCTGTCAGAGGAACAGATGGGAAAGCTGAGCCTGCAAGACAAACTTCAGGTTTATAGGGTTGAAAGTCCACATCATATGAGTGTGCATCTTGGTGTGTTGCTAGTGGCATTTTTAGGGCAGTACAAGATACACATGGCCGAGATCCAGAGGCCCTAAAATCACAGAACCAAAGAATAGTTGAGGTTGGAAGTGATCCCTTGAGATCGTTTAGTCCATCCCTCCTGCTCAAAGCAGGGTCAACTAGAGCAGGTTGCCCAGGACCATGTCTGGTCAGGTTTTAAGTATCTCCAAGGATGGAGACTCCACAACCTCTTTGGGCAACCTGTGCCAGTGTTTGACTACCCTCACAGAAAAAAAGTGTTTCCTTGTGTTTAAGTGGAATTTTCTGTATTTCAGTTTGTGCCCATTGCTTCTTGTCCTGTTGCTGAGCACCACTGAGGAGTGTCTGGCTCTGTCTTCTTTACTCCCTCTCCTGAGGTATTTGTACATATGGATAAGATCCTCCTGAGCCTGCTCTTCTCCAGCTGAACAGTCCCAGCTCTCTCAATCTCTTTTCCTATGAGAGATACTCCAAGTCCCTTCATCGTCTACATGCACCTTGACTGGACCAGTATATCCATGTACTCTCTGTTGTACTGGGGAGCCTGGAACTGGACCCAGCATTCCAGGTGTGTCTCACCAGTGCCAAGTAGAGGGGAAGGATCACCTCCCTCAACCTGCTGGCAACACTCGTCTTAGTGCAGCCCAGGAGGCCATTGGCTTTCTTTGCTCCAGGGCACATTGCTGGTGGCTCATGGTCAGCTTGTTGTCCACCTGGACCCACAGGTTGTTTTCTGTAACGCTGCTTTCCAGACAGTTGGCACCCAGCAGACACTGGTGCATGGAGTTATTCCTCCATAGGTACATGAATTGGCTCTTGCCCTTGTTGAACTTCATGAGGTTCCTGTGGGCCCATTTCTCCAGCCTGTCAAGGTCCCTCTGGTTGGCAGCACAACCTTCAGGTGTATCAGCCACTCCTCCCTGTTTTATGTCATCTGCAGACTTGCTAAGGGTACACTCTGCCCCATCATCCAGATCATTAATGAAAATGTTAAGCAGCATTGACCCCAGTGTCCACTCCTGGGGCACACCACTGGAGACTGGCCTCCAGCTGGACTTTGTGCTGCTGATCACAAGCCTTTGAACCAGGGAGTTCAGCCACTTTACCGTCTACCTCAGTGTCTGCTTATCTAGTCTGTACTTCATCCATTTGTCTATAAGGCTGTTATGGGAGACAGTTTCAAAAGCCTTGCTAATGTCGAGATAAACTACATCCAAGTCTTCCTTGCCTTAGACTTTCCGCAGGTCTCAGGAGCCCCGGATATCTTAAGGACCATCTTAGCAGCTGTGGCGGGTTGACCCTAGCTGAATGCCAGGTGCCCACCAAAGCTGCTCTATCACTTTCCTCCTCAGCTGGACAGGGGAGAGAAAATAAAACGAAAGGCTTGTGGGTCGAGATAAGGACAGGGGGAGATCATTCACCAATTACTGTCATGGGCAAAACAGACTCGACTTGGGGAAATTAGTTTTATTACCAATCAAATCAGAGTAGGATAATGAGATATAAAACCAAATCTTAAAAACACCTTCCCCCCACCCCTCCCTTCTTCCTGGGCTCAACTTTACTCCTGATTTTCTCTGCCTCCTCCTCCCCAGTGGTGCAGGGAGATGGGGAATGGGGGTTGCAGTCAGTTCATCACACGTTGTCTCTGCCGCTCCTTCCTCCTCAGGGGGAGGACTCCTCACAATCTTGCCCTGCTGCAGCGTGGGGTCCCTCCCACGGGAGACAGTCCTCCATGAACTTCTCCAACGTGAGTCCTTCCCATGGGCTGCAGTTCTTCACAAACTGCTCCAGCGTGGGTCCCTTCCACGGGGTGCAGTCCTTCAGGAACAGACTGCTCCAGCGTGGATCCCCCACAGGGTCACAAGTCCTGCCAGCAAACCTGCTCCAGCCTGGGCTCCTCTCTCCATGGGTCCACATGTCCTGCCAGGAGCCTGATCCAGCGCAGGCTTCCCACGGGATCACAGCATCCTTCAGGCATCCACCTGCTCCGGCGTGGGGTCCTCCACGGGCTGCAGGTGGATATCTGCTCCACTGTGGACCTCCATGGGCTGCAGGGGGACAGCCTGCCTCACCATGGTCTTCCCCACGGGCTGCAGGGGAATCTCTGCTCCGGCGCCTGGAGCACCTCCTGCCCCTCCTTCCTCACTGGCCTTGGTGTCTGCGGAGTTCCTCTCACATCTTCTCACTCCTCTCTCTTCAGCTGCTGTTGTGCAGGTTTTTTCCCCCTTCTTAAATACGTTATCACAGACGCGCTACCAGCGTCGCTGATGGGCTCAGCCTTGGCCAGCAGCGGGTCCGTCTTGGAGCCGGCTGGCATTGGCTCTGTCAGACATAGAGGAAACTTCTAGCAGCTTCTCACAGAAGCAACCCCTGTAGCCCCGCCGCTACCAAAACCTTGCCATGCAAACCCAATACAGCAGTAAAGGCTGAGGTGAAAAAGGCATTCAATGCCTCAGCCTTTTCAGTGTCCTTTGTCACAAGGGCTCCTGCCCCATTCCTCAGCAGGCCCACATTTTCCCTAGTTGTCCTTTTACTGCTGTGATACCTGTAGGAACCTTTCTTGTTGCCCTTCACATCGCTTGACAAACTCAACTCTAGATGGGCTTTAGCTTTCCTAAGCCAGCCCTGCATGTTTGGACAGTGGTCACCCTCTTTTGCCTGGTGTCCCTGTCTGTTCTTCTGCACTATGGATGGCAGTAAAGGAGAGGAAACCTGGAAGGAAACCAAATAATTGTGACTGGCAAAACCTGAAAACGGAGAAGAGGGAAGTAAACATTTAAAAATGGGAAAGAAGGACCCTGCAGGGAACACTGAGCAGAGCCCCCTGGCAGATCCCACCACCCCAGAATGGGCCCAGGGAGGTAGTGGATGCCCAGGGCTCTGCCTGGCACTATGAGCAGACGGGGAGCAGACATAGCCCTGCTACTGTCAGGATCTCCTCATCCAGCTCCCTTTTCCTCGAAGTGGGGCCTGTGTGACCAGGGCCAGGAGAAGGTTG
This sequence comes from Gymnogyps californianus, assembly GCF_018139145.2. Taxonomy (NCBI): domain Eukaryota; kingdom Metazoa; phylum Chordata; class Aves; order Accipitriformes; family Cathartidae; genus Gymnogyps; species Gymnogyps californianus. Next base: position 15,600,689 of record NC_059500.1, on the reverse strand, counting down.
GTGAGAAGGTCCTGCAGGGTGGTGGGGCCTTGAATGGGGAGACGTAGGTTGAAAGTGCAGCTAGAGCCTCAGCAGCTTTGGAAGAACTGAGAAAAGTTACTTGTACACCAGGGTCTCCTGCTTGCCACAGAAAGATGGGGGAGAGGAGGATCCCATGGAGGTGCCTCTGCCTCCTGCTCTAGGGAGGATTTTGCAGCTAGCTCCCTGTGGCTTGTGGAGTCAGCTCTGACGATGCTGCAGCCCCCCGCTGCCCCCTGCCCCCAGCAGTGAGAGGACCTGCCTCCTCATGTCGGGGTGGTAGGCAAGGGTGGGGCATGGAAAGGGTGAGATGAACATGGAAGTGTGCCAGTGTGGCACAGCTTGGGCGGACTAGTTTGATGTGCAATTAGCTGAAGTGGAGCGTGGGGGTCATCTGGGAGCTCAAAGGCCCTTATGGAGAAGGCGGGGATTGCTCTGCTGCAGGACTCGCCCAAGATGCGAGAGGATTCAAGGAGGGCTTGCCTCCGAGAGTGAATGGTGGGAAATGCTGCCGGTGGCCCAAGTGGCCATCTCTGCTCACTGCCAGGAAGCTGTTTCTGTTCTGTGAGGAAGCTGTTTCGAGTAGCTGACAATCTTGCAGGGTGGAGAATAAAAACGGAAAGACCAGTTATCTCTGCCTGGTACAGGAGTGCAGCAGATAACATTATATTGTTCTTCTGAAATAGGCACTCGGGAGCAGCTCAGGTACAGCCCTGTAGAGTAGTGTTTTGCCCAGCCCAGCTCTTCTCAGCTTCTCTATCTGGGCTGCTGCTTGGCTCTCCGTGTGTCTAACCGCAGCTGTGTTCGGAAGTGCCATCTGGCACTTTTGCATTGCAGACATGTCATGGCACTTCGGGCCACACCACAGCTCCTTCTGGGAGCAGGAGATATATCAGAAACTGGCACGTCCTTGCGCTTCTAAGCTGTGGAGAGCCTTGTCTCCCATGCAGCATTCACAGAGCTGCCTTCTCTGACACCTGTGTAAGGAGGCAAGCCCAGCTTTTTGCCAGCTGCACCAGAACAGGTTCTCTGAGCTCTGGATGGGAGATGCTGTGAAAACCATGCTTCCTCCCCTTGCCTGGCCACAAATGTTTTTTGCCCAGCTCTGCCTTCGTTGTGGTGCTTTCTGCTCTCCTTGTTGAGAGGAAGGAGTGGAGATGCCTCTCTTCCCTCTGGCAAGTCCCCCTCCTCCACCTTCAGCCCTGGAGAGTGGACATGACACTCAGTCAGATTGTCTGTCCCAGGAACAAATAGGGCATTGCGTCTAGCAGAATGAAGAGTGGAGGGTGGTCAAGATGGTTGAAGTACCAGATGAGGAGTGAATAAACCAACACCTTGCTTCTGGGAACGTAGAGGGAGGAGAAGTGACTGGAAAACCTGCTGCTTTACAAAAAACACAAGGAAGAGACTTGTAACTGTAGATTGAGGCCCCTTCTGTCCTGCCATGCAAGCACAGGAGCTGAGCAAAGAGGCTGGGCCAGGACTGCGGATGGAAAAGGGCTACCAGTGGCCTGTGACTGGTTCCTACATTGTCCTGACAGCAGTGGAAGGGCAGATCTGGGCAAGCTGTGTGAAGGCAGACTGCACTGGGGATGTGCTTGGGGGCTAAGTGTTTCTGTAGTTGTTTTAGTACCTATCCACCCACCTATGCATTTGGTATTGGGCCTGCATTTATACATAACACAGCATTTGGTGTTGAGAGCTCTGATGGAACACTCCTAGGAATGGTGACCTCTTTCCTCTGCAAGGATCTTCTTGTAGGCGCCATAGCTTGCACTGTCTAACAGCTGAGATCTGTCAGAGCCCTGGCCATGCTGTTCTTATTAACAGCCAGCTGGAAGATCGTCTCTTGCTGAGGAACCACATCTTGTCCGCTGCATGGCTTGTAGCAGACAGGCTGTACACATAGGGGCTTATTTTACTTAGTGAAGATGTGAGCTTTTTCAGTTTTAAATCGTAAGGTTTCAGTATGGTTTGGTGGCACTGTGCCCTTGGTTTTCTCCAGTTCAGCCTCCTGTTCAGCACAGGACTATTATGAACATTAGATCAAGGAGGATATGGCTTTGTCTAATCAAGTCATGAAAGAATTTCCAAGGATGGAGACCTACCGCCACTCAAGCAACCTCTAGTGCAGAACTCTCCTCCACACTCCTTCCAAACAAGTTTTTCCTAATGTCCATGTGTCTGCTTTATTTGGGATCAGCGTCTCCCACTGTACCAGATGCAGTCTGCTGATGCTGCACCTCTTCAGGCTGTTTTTCACCATATTTTATCCAAGAGTTTTTCTTGTAATGCTGAGCTTTCTGCTGTGGCTGCAGTCGTGTCAAGAGGGACACTTCTGCTGGGATCATCTTTGCCAATTTCATGATATTCCCAGTCGTGTCTTGCCCTGCTGCCTGAATTGTAGCTCCTTTGAAGTCCATTCCTGTGGCAGCTGAACCTTAATTCTACAGGTTGAAATAGGAGAGAGCTGTCTTTCCTAAGCACTGTCCAAACTTGGGCATTTAATTCCTTTTATTTCCTTTATTCCTTATTCGCCATTAACATTTTACATGTGGTCTGCATAGGATGTCAGTATCTTGCTCTGTGTTCCTGCTCTCCATAGGAATGGTATCGCAATAATGAATATCTCCCCTGTGCTTGGCAACTCCTTTCTGCAGAGGAGCCTTGAACCTCCAGATGACACACTCTCTCCCACCTCAAGAGCAGTTTATCTAGAAGTTCCTTGGAGCCAGGCGATTAATTTCCTTTTGGAAAGATAATATTCCTGCTGTGAGAAGGAAGTGCTGCATCCAGACAATAGAGTGATTTTTTTTTTTCCCCAGTGTGAGTAAACCTGACCACTAAAGCTGTAATGAGCGTGAAGTTGTTTGAGAATGCTGCATCTCTGGGGCTGTTTTGGGAGATAGCCTGTTGCATATAACCTTAGCTTTTTTCCTGCCTGTGAACATCCCTTCTTCCAAGATTAGCTTCCCAGGATCACTGCTTTCTTTTTCAAATAACTTGCATTTCTTTGTTCTTGTTTGGGATAGGTAGCCCTCACTGTATCAGAGATCCTTTGCACCTAATGTTTTCTGCACAAGAAATTTAATCAGCTAAGAATATGGACAAATGCAGGGTTAACATAGGTAAAACATGCCAAGGTAAAAGTGAGCAACAAAAATGACTGTGAAAGCAACCAGTGATCTGCGAGGACTGATTTTTTACAGGCAGGTGTGTTTGTCCAAGGTGGGGTTGGCTCTGAGCTGTGCCAGCAGATTGGGAGGAGGCAGGGAATAGGACAGGACTTGTGTTGTAGCACTATTCACAGCCCAAATCTGCCAGTGTGACGTGGGATGTGAGCTTTGTGGATCTTTGTGTTGATGGGTGCTTGTAAAGCTCCAGTTCAACTGCCCAGGATCAAGCAATACAGATTTCTAGCATTTAGTAGTCATCCCAGGAGGATGCAATACTGTGCCAGCAACAAGGACAGTTTGGTTTAGAATTGCTTGTCTGGTGATGATGCACTTGGCTTCCTGCCATTGAGTGCATGCTTCCCTTCAAACACTTACCCATGTGAGTGAGTGGTCTAGGTCTTGCTGTAACTCAAAAGCTGTTTGGTTGGGTTCTCCTCTCGAACTGGAGTATCGTTGATCCAGCGTCACTGATAATACTGTTCACCAAATGCACATTAAACAGAATGATATGGGGCAAAACCAAGCCCTCTCCCAGTCTTTGCCCATACTCCCAGCTGATTGTGCGGGGCTCTCTTTCACCCATAACCTTCTTGCCTGATCTGCATTTCTTTTCGTTTGGGCAGTAGGATCTTCTTGCCATCCCCACCATGTGCCTTTTACTGTCTAGGTCTTGTGGAAAGAGCAGGAGTTAATAGTCTGAATTGCCTTTTCTGCCCAACACTGGTAGTTTCCTATTTGAAATCAGTTGCATCAGTTCCATTAAGCTTCCCTGCTCTCTGTGGGAAGGGATTCTTGTGTTTAGCATGCTTTATGTGTCTCATTTAAACACCATTTAAAATGCTGTCTGTCAGAGGGCTGTGGTGCAGTTATAAACCAGACATGCAGAATGTCGTTGTCAGTTGGAAAAAAATGAACAGGTGACTGTAACTATTCCTATGATCTGTCAAACCTCTTTTTTCCCTTCATGTGAGCAAAATTTAGACTTGTTTTTGGTCCTAAACCACCTGAGGGCTAAAAGAAGCATGCATCCAGACTGGCTCATTCACTCGCCGTCTTTCAGGCTTTCCTCACCCAAGATGTTGTATCTTTCATGCTTCCTGAGCTCTGTGCTACCAGGATTTATCTCCTCTTAAACTTGCTGCCATGTGGCCCTGCCCGAGCGATAGAGACTGCTGGTGCATGCACAGCCCAGCTGGCTGGTGATGGAGAGAGCTGTCTCTTCTCCCCCGCACTCTCCTCTCTCCATCAGAGATGTGCAATGGGTGCAGAGACAGGTTGTGCCAAAGGGGTGAAGACCAGCAGAGAAAAATGCGGCTGCTGCTTGCTGGCTGAGGGTTGGTGCGAGGAGCCCAAATGGGGACAGTGAGCCTGTGCTGGGGAGAGGGGAGTGGTGGTCTGAAAGCCTTGTCGGGATGGCCGGTCCTTATGTCATGGGGCATTGTGTTTCTCCCCTTGCAGATGTCGTGGCACCCACAGTACCGCAGCTCCAAGTTCCGCCACGTGTACGGCAAAGCTGCCAGCAAGGAGAAGTGCTACGACTGCGTGCCCATCACCCGCAATGTCCACGACAACCACTTCTGTGCCGTGAACCCCCACTTCATTGCGGTGGTGACTGAGTGCGCGGGCGGGGGGGCCTTCCTCGTCATTCCCATCCACCAGGTGAGCTCTGCTGAGGCGAGCTGGCTTTTGAGAGCATGTCGAGAGGCTGGAGGAGAGCTGAGCTTTCTAGGGAGCTAGATTGCATAGAGGATATTCAGTTAATGCTGTTGCCAGAACTGCAAAATGATGGAAGGGGCCCCAGGTGCCCTGGCAGGTGATTCCTAGGATGTGTGTACTTACATGTCTTATATTGCTGCTTGCAGTTTTTTAACACCTTCCTTCATTTCATATCTCATCTGCCTTTCTTGTATAATCAGCAGGAATTGTGCTGTTCAGAGGTTTGTCTTGTAGGAGAAATCGCGAATAAAAAAGCAGTTAGTAGATACAGAGGGCAAAAACTGAAAGGTGCTTTAGTGGCATGGCTTCAGCTGTGACCAAAGGAGAATATGGTATGTTTTGCTCTACGTTATCCTTTGTGAAAGGATGGAGACATGGTTGTCAGACAATTAAGTTCTTAAGCTTCAAACACTTATGCTAGAAAAACTTCCCTTTCAGAAACAAATCCCATGTTTATGGGTTTTGATGACTTAGGGATCTGATGAGAGGGAGAAACTGGCCATCTGATGTTTTTTGCTTCAGAAAAATTAGGCATGCGCTAATGTGGATTAACTTCAATATGAGGTTATGAGCTCTCTGGAATCAGGGCAGAACAGATGAAAGGCAAAAGTTCAGCCTGTAATTAAAAGTTAATTGATGGTGTTATTGCAATGCCACTTTTTCAATATATATTTGCTAAGGATGAAAGTGAACCGGCTATGCTTGAAGAACCTAGCACAGTTCCTGGCTCTTCTAGACTTCGTTTATTCATCTCCTTCACTGCTGGTGCTGTTCAGAGACAGTCCTTCTAAAATTAACCACTACCCTGTTTTTCTTGACTGAATCACTTCTGCCCCCTCGACCATGATGTGTTGAGGCTGAAGAACTTGTCTTTATCACAGAGCTGCATCTATAAGCAGGCAGCTGGTGGCTGTGGGACATGGGGTGGGACCCAGCTCTCACAGTGTTGGCAAAATGAGCTGAAGGTGCTTGCGCTACTTACCATTAATTCTTCTGTCTTCTCACCTCTTCTCAGCTTGGCTAGTCTTCAGTAGCAATTCTTCCATTCTTAACACCTGCTCAGATACTCCACCCAGATCTGAAACACTGCTTGCAGAAGTCAAAGGCATGGTAGAACTAGAAGATACAGAAAAGGATAATTAAAGTATGTATGTCAATGAAAATGTGAAATTGCTTTCATGTGAGGAAAGACTTTGTAGGTTAGGCCTCAGTCAGTCTGGGAAAAAAGACAAATGAGCGAGATATATAAAGCTGTGAAGAGGGTGGGAAAGAAGCATAAGGAGCAATTCTTCTTGATTTGTGTGGTGAAGGGGACCCTAGAGACCAGGGAGCAGACTGTGAGCAGCAGATATGAACACTTCTGCAGTTCAGATGTGGAGCTCACTGCTCCGGATGCTGACAAGCCTGGAAGAATTAAGGGGTTCAAAACAGGATGGAGTTATGGAGAGGAGTTGGTTTACAAACTGTGTTTGTTCACATGCAGGTCCCCTAGTTCAGGAAGTCCCTTGAGGGTTGACCTTTGGTGGTGGATCAGGGAAAGGATCTGTATGTGCTGCGCTTCATACAGCCATTCTCTGAATACCTATTCCTGACCCATGCTGTGGGGGTAGAGCAGCCTCAGCCACCCACAGAAAGGGCTTCCCTGAGTCTGGGGGCTGCGATACCAGTTACTTTTTTTCATGATACACTTCCAAACTGGTGCCACCTGGTGAAAAGCGGCAGCTTTCAACTTGTGCTCCTAGTGGTGCTATTTGTGGCTGACACCTCCTCCTGTGGTGGTGACCCACGGTAGACAGTGTACTGGGCTCTTGGCTTGTGCCCCCGGCTGCCAGGGCACTGAAGGCAGCCCGGTCTGGAGACATGTGCCTGGGACAGTATTGCCCTCTCATGATGGACAGCTGATCCATGGTTACTTTTGACTGGATTCACAGGGAGCAGCCACATCCCAAGCATGCCACAGTGTGGAGGAAAAGCCCAAGGGCCAGGACATCATGTTTAGCCAAAGCTGGAGATGGTAGCGGGGACAGGGAGGGCTGCATTTTCCGGGGAGGATGAACAACCTGCTTGGGGAGCTGCTTTTCTCCCTCCAATGCTTTTTTTGAGTTCATTCTGCATGTGCTGCTGGAGGGGCTGCCTGCCTCAGGATGTGCTCGAATGCAGGCTCAACCTCGCTCTGTTTAACCGTGCCTCCTTGCTTGTTTGTTGCACTCTTCTCCTGCTGAGTCATGGACACCAAGCTCTATCATCTCTCCTTGAATAAATACTACTTCTTGCCTTCTGCACCATGTTTCCTCTCTGAGAGCTTGGGGGTGAGGTAGGGTTGGGAGCAGCAGAGGTTATGTAGGGAAAGAGCTCTTTGCCACAGATTCCCTCCTTTCAGCAGGCCTTTGCATTCAACCTGAAGAGGAACCAGTTGAATATTTGCCACCACTTGGAGAATGGTCTTGTGTTGCAGGATGTGTCAGTTAGGTCCTCATGAAGATGTGCCATTGAAGTCAGCTGGGTGGAATGGCAGCAGATCTCACTAGTGAGGGAAGTGGCAGTGGCCACAGGGCTGCCTGGTGCCCAGAACAGACTGAATGCATTTGTAAGTCTTGCAAGTCTGAGGAGACATGGGCTCTGTGATGGTAACTGGGAGATGAGCTGATTTCCCACAGTGTGGCCTGGGTGTAGATTGGTGTCTGACACAGATGTGTTGGAGCATGCACCGCATGCCAAGGAAGGATCTGGACTCAGAGGGCGATTTTGTGTACTTCCTTTGAAAGACAAAGGCCTGCCTTTTTCCTTCTCCGATGACCAGACTTGGTTGAAACTGCATCTGTCTCTTCCTTTGCAGCATGAAGCAAAGGGATAGCAAAATGAGAATAAAGTCTTGAGAGACAGAGAGAGATTTGTGTCCAAGTCTTTGCAGTCTCCAGTCTTTCAATGTGTCAGCACCAGGTGTGAAGGGGAGGACATCTGTGGTTGTGTAGACCTCCTAGACACAAACGCTGCTCCCTTCTCTCTGGGGGCAAGGACTATGAAATGAAACCTGTGATGACCCCTCAGGCCTTACCTAACTGGTGCCGCATGTGAGTGCTGTGCTGTGATGTGACGGCAAGGTGTGTTAGTGCCCTTTGGAGAACACCTGAGAGGTTGGGCTGACCCATATCGTGGTGATCTACCCTGTACAAATCTGCTGGGAAAGTTTTCACAGCTGTCCCACTAGAAGTGGTTTTCATCGAGTTTGGCTACTTTTCAAAAATGCTGGGAGTTTATAAAGAAAGTGGTTGAAAAACTACTCATTTTCAAGCTCTGCAAATAACGGTGGAAGTCAGGTACCTCTGCATGAATGACAACACATCTAGTTACTGAAATAGTTTTTGATCTGTAGAATGAAATTTCCCCCAGCAGATGAAGAGCTTCACTTCCACATGCAGATGTGTGCCTGAGACCAACAGCCCTACCTGTCATATAAGTTTGTTGGCAGCCTGGGGGTTCATATGTTGTGGGTCCTGCTCTGTCCCAGGGCTGCACGGTTGCGTTGGGGCAGGTGGGACTGGTAGCTGGGAGGGCAAGGGCTCCTTTTCCAGGGCCAGTTGAGCCTGCTGGGGATGTGGGGGTAGGAGAGCCTTGCAGGATGGGGCAGACAATGTGGGCTCAGGGCAGCCTGGGAGTCTCCCAGATGGAGTGGGGAGCAGACAGGCAGCCAGCCCTGGGAGGGGACGGAGTTCCCATAGGGATCAAGGGATCCCTGTGGAGCTGGCTGCCCAGCCCGTTGGGTTGCCAGCTTGAAACCAAGCCCTGAAGCCTACAAAAGGACACCGTGGGCGGGGGAGCGCTGCTTATTAAAGGCCTTTTATCTCTCTTCTGCCTTCCCAAGTCACTTTGCATTGTCGCTGTTATAAAAGGGAATTGTTTTAGACTGTAGTCTAAAAAAGCACAGTCTTTTACATTTCAAAGCCCTCTGGGTGTTCAGTTTAAAGCAGGTTAGTCCCAGTCTACGCGACAAACTTTCCAGTGAAGCCAGAATAGTTACACATCGTGTCCTGTTCTGCATTCAAAACCGTACATATTTTCAAGGCTGGGAAAATTACATCCTAGCTGCATCCAGGTTAGGGCCAGCACTGATTCCCCTCTGCTGTGCGCTCTTAAGGCCCACCTCTGGAGAGGTGCAGGGAGTACACCAACAGAAGTCTCTGCTTTCCAGGATAGCATGCATTTGCATTCATTTTGATTTATGATTCTTACAGATGGGATAAAAGTAAGCAGGTAAGCATCACCAGCTTGCCATCAAGTCTCTCTCCTTAGGTGACTGACCTTTGCTCTTGGACAGATGTCTGGGATGCAATGTGGGTTCTGGAGCTCCCCATACTTCTGCTCCTGACAGGGAGAAGCAAGTGCTGCTCCAATGTTAATAAAATCCCCAGCACTCTTCCTAGCACATGATAAACATACCGACTTGACTTTGTAGCAGAGACTGTGCCTGCAGTATGGGTTTATCCTGATGCAACACAGCCCCCATGTGGCACAAGGCCCTCAATACTCCTTAGAGCACTTTGTGAAGGATTTTTACCACTGAAGATGTCACCCAAACATGGCATTTTTTTGGAGAGTCTGGAATGCTGATTGAATCCTGTGAAAGGATGGATTTGAGCACCATTAGAGAGAAATAGATAGCTTGATGAAAGAAAAACTGCATTTGTAATTTGTGTCACAAATGTCTTTTTGCTTAAAAAATAAAATAAATGCTAGCTGATGAGGCTAAAAAAATAAAAGCTAAAACATTTTTTTTCCCTGCTTATAAGAAATGTCTTCTGAAAGAAATTCTGCTTTTTTTTTTTTTCCCCAAGATTTTTAAAAAATGTGGAAGATTCAACTCATTCATAAGTATTTCCCCTCTAAGTTTTATTCTGGTGTCTGAATCAAATACTGTCTTCTAACTTCAGCAGTCTCAATTGCTGCATGTGTACAGATTTCTTGATAGCAGTGTGTACTTAGGAAGGCCTGAGCACTTCTTTTCTTTCTTTTTGGTGGTATCATCAAGACTTGCCTTGCAGGGACAGCAAAAACCCATTCTCAACAGATAGAGAGCACCCAGGGCATTTGGAGCATAACAAGCAGAAAGAGGTTTCTTGCTGGAGCTGGCTTGGATCTTCCTTGAAAACGGCCTGTAATTCCATGGCTCACCTTGGGTTTGATGATATTTATTTTTTCCAGACAGGCAAGCTCGACCCAAATTATCCCAAAATATGTGGGCACAAAGGGAGTGTTCTGGACATCAAGTGGAACCCATTCAATGACTTTGTAATAGCTTCGTGTTCAGAAGATGCCACAGTAAGTTTACCAGCTTGTACTCTGTGTTATTACCTGGCTAATGTGCTTTTTGGGGAAAGAAATAAAAAAGAAACCAAAAGGCCCATGGATGAGATGTGAAAGCATATATATACTTATAAAAAAAGTCACGTAAGAGTAAGATTCCTTTCTTTCTCTTGAGGTCAGACTTGTGTGATCCCTTCCAGATGATATACCAAAATCAGTGTGAGGAGGAAGATCTGTTTTGTGGGGGCTTGTGTCTTTTTGGGTGTGTTTGCATTAGAAAAACAGAATATGAATTTAAAATTGAATGACTATTCAAGTTTAATCGCTATGAAACTCTTCCTTTACTTTAGAAAAAAAGCTTCAACACAACGTAATCTGGAACAGCTATTTCAGTCTAATTCCCAGCAGAGCAAGTTTGAGCTTGTTCCTGTACTCAGTTACTCTGTAAAGTCATGCTGGATCAGTTATTGGGTAGCTGAGGAATCTGTGTCATACTATTCTGCAATAAGTGGTTTGGCTGAAGTTAGTATCATTAAGATGCAGTCACATATTTTACTCCAGTGTAGGTGCAGAGTAGTTATTAGGAATTGAAAGAGTCAATTCCTATTTGTAAGGGACAGTTTAGCCCATATCTACCCACTGAAAGGTTGCTGTCCATGTCCTGTCAAAAGTGTGATGTTGACTTCTGTGATAGTGAGGACATCTGACTAACTACTGTGCTTTTTTCCAGAGATTCCACATGTGTTTTCTCCCACTGGGTATATTCACCCTCTGCCACACAGCATCAGGGAGGTTTCCCTTGTCATTTCCTCTAGCCCTGGCTTGGTGCACAACCTCTGCCATTTCAGCTCTGCCAATAATCCCTCTTGAATTAGAAATCTAGGCTCTTTGAATTGTCCTTCCTGTTCAGTGACTTGCCCTTGCTTCTGTGGATATTCATGTCTTTTTTGAAGGCTTCTTTCAATTTCTGGGCTGCCTGTGAGGGTTTTATTTTATCTTCCAACCTGTATGCCAAGTTTTCATGCTGTCTCAGAAAGGACTTGTGGCAGGAAGGCACCACCATGACCTCTCTTTTGAGCATCAGATGAGGAATGAGCACAAGCTTCGAAGCTTCCTGCTGCAGTTACAGAATCACAGAACCATTTGTGTTGAAAGGGAGCTTGGGCGGTCTCTATCCCCACCTCCTACGCAGGTCTGTGGAGCTGAGTCTTGAAAACCTCCAAGGATGGAGATTTCACCACCTCTCTGGGCAACCTGTTCCTGTTCTTCACCACTCCCGTGGGGAAACGTTTTTCCTTATATGCAGTCAGAACCTCACCAGTGTAGTTAGTGACTGCTGTATCCCATGCTCCCACCCTGCACTTCAAGACAGAGCCTGGCTCTATTTTCTCAGTAGTCTGAGAAATATTGAAGGCTTCTATCAGTTTGCCCTGAAGCTGTCTCTTCTGCAGGCTGAGCAAGCCTATCTCCCTCAGCTTCTCCTCACAGGGCAAGTGCTGCAGCTTCCTGAGCATCCTGGTGGCCTCCACTGAACTCACTTAAGTTTATCAGCATCTTTCTTGCACTGGGAGGTGCAAAATTGAATGCCGTATTCCAGCTGTTGTTTAATGATTGCTGAATAAAGGGGGAAATCGCTTCCCTTGATCTAGTGGCTATCTTCCTGTTGTTCCATACCAGGATGTTGCTAGCTATCATCCCTGCCAGGGCATGCTGCTGGGTCATATTTATTCTGTTGTCCACCAGGACCCTGAAGTCTATGCAGAAGGGCTGCTCTCTGTCAGCTTTCTTTTCCAGTTTCCTACTGAAACTTGGCACTGGATCATTCTCCAGGCTAAAGAATGGAAACACTGAACTTGTCTCTGGTCTCAGCACCAAAAGTTGTTCTAAGAAGTCTTGTTGTTTGTGACTATACTCTCTTTTTTGGCACTAGCCTCCCATCATCATCCTGGCATCAGGAAATGGGATCTTAGGGGTCCCCTGCACATTGACTCAGTGTAGGGACACCTCTTCCCTCCCCGCTAAGTAGTGAGGACAGCAGACTGTTTTTCTTAGTGCGACTGTCTTTCGTGGTACCTGGTAGCTAGACCTGTGGAGGTCACTTAGTCTAAGCCCTGCTCAAAGCAGGCCAGTTGAATCAGGTTGCTCCAAGCCTTGTCCAGATGAGTTGGGAAGATCTCCAAGGCTACAGATCCCGTGGCCTCACTGGGCCCTTCTTCCAGGGCTGAGTACCCTTCTAGGGAAAACAGGGCTCCTCTGATCTCCAGGGAGTGCCCATATTGCCATTTGTGTCCATTGCATTTGATGCTCTCCTTGTGCACCTCCAAAGAGTCTGGCTCCATCTTCTCTGTGCTTTCCTGCAATGTAGTTGAAGGGCAGCCGGAAGAGCTCCCCTTTGCCTTCTCGGTCCTGGACTGAACAAATCATCTTCTTTCCAGCTCTCCTCAGATTTGCTGTGCTCCCATCCCCTCTTCATCTCAGTGGCTGCTGTTGGACTCACTCCATGGGATCAACATCTGTCTTACTTGTCCTGGCCTGTACCAGAGAGCTCAGATTGGACATACTGTTGGGACATCTTTACAGCAACACTTTCTCTGTCCTGAGAGAAGTCTGAGGAAGTTTTTGGGGTCCCAGAGGTGTCCACCACTTCCACTGGGCTGGACATTAGAGCTAAAGCCTTCCTTGCAGTCTGTTGTTAAAGGCCTGGTGCTCTCTGCTATTTCTGAGCATTAGCATAAGCCACTGTTCTGGCTTGTGTACAAGGATGCATCTGATTGCTCTTACTGGGCTGGGTCTCCCTGGAACTCCTGAGGAAGGAAGATGGTGGAAATTTCCCATCACCCACATTCCTCAGAGCTTTCTTGGCCATTAACCAGCCTTTCTGGAGCTTGCCTTGGTGGTACCACAGCTATCTTTTGTGGTGCATAGCTGAAGCATGTAGAGTGGTACTTTTGGGCATGGGAGGGGATGGATAGTCTCTGTGAACACTCAGTGCTCTTTCCAGTTCCCACTGCTGCTTCAGGCACGCTTAGAATAGAGGCCAATGCAACTGGCCAGGGGCTGAGAGTTTCAACAGTATGGGGAGAGGGCTTATCCTCTTACCCTTTCTGTTCCTTTTGGCAAATCGTCAGGCACGTATGAATTCACCTTGCTGAAGATCTTCTCCCCTGTGGTTAGAGGGGCAACTCTGTGCCTTTTACTTTGTTTTGTCAGGTTTTCTTCAAGATGCAGCAGGGTAGATGGCTCGTGGGTTGTTCCTGCTTGGCCTGGCAGGTCTGGCTCCAAGACCTGCTTCTTCTGCACACTAAGCACTGGCAATTTCTGCTATTTAATGCATCCTGACATTACAGCCAGGGGCTTCTCCCTGCTTTTACCACCAACCATTTCGTAGCATGGGGAGTGAATGGTTCATTCTAGGCAGTTTTTCTCAGCGTGAACACAAACTATTTTTCCCTTTCCTACTCTCTCAGCCCCATTCCTTTAGTGGTAGCTGTTGAAGCTGTAGAGTGTGATGCTTTCTCTTACTGCTGTAGAAGTTCATCTGGAGGCTACTCGACCCCACAGTCCTTAGGTTTCTGGTGGGCTTGATTCCTCAGTGGGATAAACACTGTTGAGAAGGGTGCTCATGATCTTTCCCAGCAGGTCCCAGAATTTGTGCCTCTCCTTCTTTGGCTTAGAAAGGTGTGATCCTCATCAGCCAAACAGTGGGAGACTTGGGCAGATGTGGCTAATTTCCACAAACTATCTGCTTTGAAGAGCATTTCCCTTTTGTTTCAGACCTAGAAAAATGATGACAAGCATAGTAATTTTCATTAAGCCAAAGGGTTAATCATCTGTTAGCATCCTAAATACTTGTGCTTCTACGGTTAGTGTGAGAGAGACTCTTTCATTTTACCTGCGTAGGTTCAGCCCCTTTTGCAGGTTTTCTCTATTATCTTCTTCCACCCCAGGAGGACAGAGGGTTTTTGTCTTCATGCAGCACCCTTCTGGAAGAACCCAGGGCTGCAGGTAGACCTGTTATGAGACAGCACACTCCCAGTGCTGAGTGACTTCAGTGCGGTGCTGCCCAGTCTCTCTGCTCAGGGCATCTGCTATGTGGCCACCTGGGTGGGCTTCTGTGTACTTTGACAAATGGCTGTGTCATTTGCAAAGCATTCAGCACTGGTGCAGTTTTCCATGGGACAAACAGTACTATATCTGTCATCTGACCAGGGGAGTTCTCAGTTCTTTTACCAGGTAGCGCTGAGTGGATGACTGCTTGGATCAGTCACTGCTATAATATCTTCTGGGACTCTTTGCTGAAGTTTATTTCAGATTTGCTTGTTCCTGCTCAAAGTTTATTAGGAGGCAAGGTCTGCAAGATCTGAGGTTTACTTCTTCCCCTTGGGAATAACTTTTCATAATTGTGCTGACAGCTTGGCCAGGTGTAAGGGTTGGATTGCCAAGTTAAAACAAACTGGTAGCACGGCTGGCTAAAGATAGAGGGTAAAGAGGAGTCTTCAGGCCCACAGAAAAGTAAAGATACTAATTTGAAGGACTGGCATTCGATAAAGCCATGAGCATTCCTACATACTACCAAGGGAATAATAATACTAAGGGAATAATAGTTATTGGTAAGTTCCAAATTAGCTCCTTACTCAGGAATCTCACAGAGACCCATCCTGTGCCATTCAGGTTAAAATCTGGGACATCCCCAAGCACTTGCTAACAAGAAACATTACCATTCCGAAGAAGGAACTTCTTGGGCATGTTCGAAGAGTGGGCCTCATTGAATGGCATCCCACTGCTAATAACATCCTCTTCAGCTCCGGCTATGACTACAAGGTGGGTCTGTTCTCTGTGGAGCTCTCCTCCTGGGACATCCTGTTTGGCAGGGTGTTTTGAAATTTGTTTTAATTTCAGGCTGTAAGATAGTACTAAAAGAGTTCAGAAGCCTTCTTCAGGGGGAAATTCCATGGTGACCCCAAAGGCAAAAGGACATTGCTACAAGTTCAAAAGGACTTGCTAATTTTCCAGTCTTCTGATGAACTTCCGTCTACTCTGCCTTTCTCCTTTACTGGATTGGATATAATATGCAATGCCATGCACTTTTTTTTTGGCTTCATTCTTGTGCTAGTGCAAATATCTGCACTGATGCTGGCTATTTTTATGTACAAAATGTGGTTGCAAAGGAAATTAGAATATTGGACATTCTGAGCAGACACTGTGTCCCTGATATATTGCTGTAAGTACCAGGAATTATTTTAAATGCTGATGAACAACCACTTATGATAGTAAGACCTATACATGTAGGGAAGAGAGGAAGAAGTGAATAGGGTACACAAAGTCCCCAGTTGGTCAGGCACAAAAGGGCTGATTTTTTTGTTCTTTTGCTCCAGATAATGATCTGGAACCTTGACACGAAGGAGGCTGTCATCTCGAACCCAGTGAAGATCCTCGACGCTCACAAAGATGTGGTCCTCTCCATGTCGTTCAACACAGATGGCAGTCTCCTTGCCACAGCCTGCAGGGACAGAAAGATACGTCTGATAGACCCTCGTGCAGGAACAGTCCTACAGGTAGGTTGGCTTCAGAGGTTTGTGGTCCAGCTGATCTCACCTCTTGGAGTGTTTCCTCTTCTGAGTAGATTCATTACCATTAAAGAAGACGCATCTATGACCCACATTGCCCAAGGCACCAGATGGTGCTATTGCCTTCTGCTTTTCATAGAACGCTTGCTGTCATTGTTGAAAACAGGGTTTCTGTATCTTGCTACCATGGTCCTTGCTCCCTGAAACCCTTCCTGAAGTACGCTGTTTTCGTAGCTCCCTCCTGCAGTCCTCTGTGGGACACCTTGGGAGGGCTTGTAGAGATCAGGTGGACAGGTGGATGCAAGTGTACATTTGTCCCACTACCAGGGTTGTTCCTGTTGTCTGTACTTTGTATCTCTTGGTAAGGTGAAGCTGGCTGCATTTTGTACGTATTTGCACGGATTTGTGTACACAGAAAGTCCTGCCTACAACTAATAGGGATTGCCCTCTTGCAAATATATGAATCAATATTTTGAGAGATTCATTGGGCTTTTGGGAATGGTCCTGAAGAGTTTAGGCCACCTTTCTCGGATCTCCATGAAATCCTGCTTACTGTAGTTCAGCCAGGCTGAGCAGATCTTTCAGATGTGACTGAATGAGAGGTCTCATGTAGCATGAAATGTAGCTATGCGACAGGTACTGTCTCTTACTCATGCAGTGTCCTTTCTGTTCCTATAGGAAGCCAGCTACAAGTCTCACAGAGTCAATAAAGTCTTGTTCCTTGGAAATGTGAAAAAGCTGTTCTCTACTGGAACATCTCGGTGGAATAATAGGCAAATTGCATTATGGGATCAAGTGAGTTGGACCAGCAATCTTAACCATACCAGCTTCAGTTTTCTCTCTTTTGCGGTCACTTTAACTTTTCCACCTGCCAAATACCCAAGAATTGGTTTATAACAGCAATTCAGAAGTGATCTGTCAAATGCTTAATGGGTGATAGGTCTTACTGCTATGACACTGTTCACTGACTATGAGTTTCTGAAGAAGCTCTCAAAGCTTTCAGCATAGATATCCATCAGAACAAAGAGAATGCTGTGCCCACTACAGGAAGAAATCATTCAAAGGACCTTTGGGTGGTCACTGTAGCTCTGACTTAAAAGCAGCTCTTACTGGTCTTACTGGCAAATTGTTACTGGTACTGGAAAGAGAAATGAGCTCTAGACACAGCCTACTCAGGTGAAGCCTTCAATGGAGAAAAAGATGTGGGATGTTTTTGATTTATGATGATTCCTGACAGTAGAGTATTGAGGTAGCACTTATTGGTCACTTCCAAGACATGTTCTCCTATCATGATGGCTGCTAGCCTTATGAAACCCTGCTCTCCTCTACCCCTCTGATATGCAGTGAGATGCTTTTCCTTTGTCAGCATCTCACTTTGTCCCTCCACATCAGCCACCTTGCAGCACAATCTTTTGCCTCTTCGTTGTGCTGTCACGTTTTGTACCAGACAAAGCTGGTAGACCAGGTCTGTGATTTGCCATTTGGCTATGTTTGGACATGGCTTCTTTGCATAAGTGAACGGGAAAGCACTGTGCTGCTGTCTGAAGGCTTCCCACAAAGCTGAGCGGTGCTCTGACACACCAGGGGTCTCACAACAGGGTTTCACTGCCTTCAGAGCTGCTGGAGGAGCTGGCCCCACTTAGTTTGAGGACACAGTGGGAAGGCCTATGAGGCCAGGTATGTGCAGCCTCCGTGGGGACAGGCATTGGCACAGGACCTGCCCAGCAGGCATCCTTCTGAGGTCCACGTCCACCCGTGTCATCGTCACATCTAAACAGAAGCTCTGGCTTTCTGGAGCCTGCAGCTGGGCAGTTCTGCAGGACAAAGTATGTATTAACCCTATGCTAGATACTTATTTGTGTGACAGTAACCACAGTGGCAGCCATGGGACGCCATACTCTGCCCCATTGGTCCTCCCAACATTGCTCCCTTCAGCAGTGCAGGGATAGCTTTGTATAAGACATGCCAGCCTTGTGTATGGAGTGGTGTGCTATGTCTTCCTACGTGGCTTAGCTCCAAAAGGCCAATGGGAGCTTTTGCCCTTGCAATGGACACCTTCCCACCGTGCAGTGTGGAGACTGCTCGGCTGATGTAGACTGTTTTTGTGGTGGGTGGTGCACTATTGTGGAGGTATTGACTTGACTAGAGGTAGTGAGGGAACATGAGTAATTCAGTGTGCAGTGCAGACATGCCCCGAAGGCCCCTCCATCTCCCTGAGTCTTGTAGCCCACACAGAGGCAGGCAGCGTTTCTTGTCATATCTACCCCTGAAATGTCATCAGGTGCCTGAGATGTTCTAGTGGTAGGAACTGATGTCCTGAGGTGCTGCACTCAAGAGCCAGGGAGAGAGCACCCATTTCCCACCCATAGAGCTTTGAAGAAGTCTGTGCATGGCCCTCTGCTCAGGGCAGCTGGCCATGGCCTAGGATCATTATAGAGCTGCGCTGACATGCTGCTGCCAGGTGGGGTTCAGGTAAGGTGTCCCTGACTTGAGGTGACTGACGGGTGATTGCAACTGTTTTTCCTGTGTCCTGCCCAGAATGACCTTTCTGTGCCTTTACTGGAGGAGGATCTGGATGGCTCCTCGGGACTCCTGTTTCCCTTCTATGACTCAGACACACACATGCTTTACGTGGTGGGAAAGGTAAGTGCTTTCCACATCAGCAAATGCTGGCCTGTCTGATTCTTCTCCTGGCCTGTGGTGTATCAGGCTGAAGTCAAAGATGCTCCTGAAGCACATTAACTTAAGGATATGGGCTGATGGGATGGGGCCTGAGGACTCTGCAGCATCAGGCCACATTTGCCACTGCAGACGTACCACGTTTACTGTGGGGAGGTACACTGCAGGGCCCTAACCTTCCCACACAGGAATTTGGGGGTAAATATTTGGTTCATTCTTGACCCTGCATGGCTTCTGGGGCCAGGCATTCTTCTCAGATCCTCATGCTGAACAGCAGAGCCTGGCTTATGTTCACTTTCTTCGCCTTTAGGGTGATGGAAATATACGATACTATGAGATAAGCCCTGAGAAACCATACCTGAACTACCTGATGGAATATCGTTCTCATTTACCACAGAAAGGAATTGGTGAGTGGCAATGTATGTCTAATGTTACAAGAGGATGGTGGCTTCTTTGTTTTAGAGGCTGTTAGAGCCCAGGACTATCCAAAATATCATTTAGAAAAGAGAGTGGGTCAGATTCCAGTCTCCACCCAGGTTTACAGGTGCACAACAGTCAGCTTGGCCCAGCTCACCTATATATCACAGGTGATATTACAGGGTCACAGCTTGGAAGGGTCCCTTCTGACCAGCAGAGCATGGGCTGGGCAGCTTTACCAGTCACTGCTGCATCCCCTCTCACATACCTGGTCAAGGTGGAAGGGAGGATAGTCTGAATTTAAAGGTGGAGGATGCTCCTTGCCCTTTGTGAATCTGCTCCAAGATTTTTGGCATTGAACTCTGTTGACATTGTTTCCACTCTGGGATTTCTCTGGTAATTGGTGCTCCACATCTTAATGCCTTCACTCTTACCGCTTGCCTACCTTCTCCTGTGCTGGTATTTCCCATTTAGAGATAGACCAGCTGGGATTAGGTCACCTCTCCTCCATTGGAAACCTTTGCTTATTAACCTATCTGCATACTACCCACTGGTTAACTTATTCAAGCTACAGAATTTGGCTTTCAGCCCTCAGACCCTATTGGTAGCCCTTTCTTGAATCTTTTCCAGTCTACCCTGTAAGCCATATTCCTCTATAGACTGACCTGTTTTTAGGACCATTTGCCACTCCTCCACACTATCTGTGGACACTCCCATTCTTCCAAGACATTGATACAGGTATTTAGCAGCACTGGATTTTGTGCCTGCAGGTCTCCTTCAAAAAACTGTTATTGGAAAGGAATAAATTATTTAAAACTTTACTGGAGGATCTCTCTGTTATTCAGCTTTTATAATTCTTCCAATGTACAGCATTCTGATTTTATGTTGTCATAGTCTCTTTAAAAATCATGAAAAGGAAGTGTACAAGTGTTTTTAAAAGGCCTGAGTGAATCAAATCTACTTTCCTAACCTGACCTGTTCTGCTGATCAAGCATACTGCTAAGGTTATTGCACCTTTCCCAATATTGCTTCTTTGCCAATATTGCCAAAACAAAATACAATGTAGAGGAGTGGAGTTTAGATTCGCATTTAGATGAATGCATAATGTACAGAGCAACAGTCCTTCACATAGAATCTACTGTTTAATGAAGTCATTTGGTATTAGTAGAAAACAAAGCTTCTGTAGGACACCATGAAGTAAGGTCTACAAGGAGAGGCAATCTCTTTTGCTAAGGGAATTGACATGGTTGTAGGCTTTGGACTGTACAAGCTCATGGGAGAGAAATCCATTGAAGTTACCAGGTATTTAGAGACCTTGTGTGGCTTAGCCAGTCCCTGAAACAGAAATGTTGCTGTCTGACAGAGTAGATTTTCACACCCTTCTCATACTCCATTCTGCTTTGGGACAGTGTTGGGGGCAGGATACTGGGCTGGAAGGGCTTTTAGCCTGACCCGTATAGCTATTCTGGTGTTGTTTAGGTGTCCTGAAATCCCTTCCTGGTGATCCTGATAGTCAAATCCTGTGGCATCACCTGCCAGTTGTGCTCAGTCCTGGTCACTCTATTTGCAGCTCATGAGAATGAATAAGGAACAGGAGGCTTAGCACGAAAACCACAGACCCTGTGTGTAACTCCATGGTCTGACAGAAAAAAAATTCTTTAGTCGTGTCATTTGTGCCACTGAGCCAGTTCTGGGTGCAGATTTCAGACCATGCTGCTGTGGAGCTGATGCTGTGACTCCTTTTGTTGTTTGGTGACCCTTTTTCCGTGGTGGATGACATTAACTTTCCTAGGGAGATTTACACCCTGTTTGTTTCATGCTATCCCACCAGGAATGATGCCAAAGAGAGGCCTTGAAGTGTCAGCTTGTGAGATTTTCCGTTTCTACAAACTGATCCCAACTAAAAGCCTGATTGAGCCTATCTCCATGATTGTGCCTCGACGGGTAAGTTAACCTCAGGTTGTGTTCATGTCTGGGACCAATATCAGTGAAAAAGACGGCAGGGCCTCCTCTCTGTGACTCTCGGGGGCAGGAGGGTGGGTAGAACAAGGGATTTTCTCTCTCCTGGTCTGAGGGACAAAGCTGGTCAGTTTGTGGGGCAGCCCTGCCAACGAACCCTGGCTGGGTAGCTCAAGAGTTAGGTCTCTGTGTAATGGCTAACTTTCTAAGACATGCTCACTGATCTGCTCTGGTTGGGTGCAACAAGGGATGTCTCTGACTGCCAGGTCAACTAGCTGGCTGTAAACTTCCTCAGTTGGTGGCATCTGTTTGATATAATGACAAAAGAGAGAGAGGGGTTGGGGATGATGTTGGGTAACATGAAAATCTCCTTGTGGAAGGAAGAAGAATCACCCTGGGAAAAAGGGAACGATGGGTTCCCAGGTCTCTACCCAGTGGGTGCAGTTGTGTTACAGGCAGTTGTTCTGCAGCATGTAAAACACCATGCTGTAAGACATGACCCATTGCACTGAGAGTGATGTACAGGTAATTCTCAGAGCTGGTGTGGCTAGAGAATGACCCAGGTCATGAATCTGTAGCTAGCCAAGGTAGCTCCCCTGTGACAGTGTGAGCAAAGGTACATTGGCAATGTCAGCACTGTGCCCTGTACTTCCAGAAATATTGGAAGGTATGAGTGCCTTGAATTCAGAGAGGCAGCAGAGCTAATGCTCATTGCAGCTACCAATCATCAGGCATGTTCCTCCAATGTTATCTCGTTGGCCAATTTCTGTCAGCTGATGATCAGCTGATGATTTGTGACTTGTGTGCATCCTTTGTATCCACTTCTTCATCCTCAGGAAAGCTGAGTTCATGAGAGTTGAGTTAGCCTGTGTCACCAACCTCCCCCAGTCTGTTGTCTGGATGTGTAAGACCTTACTGGCAGGAATTAAAATAGGCCTTCAGATGCAATTCTTCTGAGTTGGGGTGAGGAGGAGAGAGGCTCAGGGTGGGTGAGAAGGTTTCATGTCCATGCCGGTGAGCGCTCATGACACTCCCTGTGCTGAGGTGGAACAAACTTCTTTCTGCACCACAATCCAGTATGGTCCCTCTAAGGCAAAACCTCACTGATAGAGTGACTCTGGACTTCTGTTTGCTTGCAGTCGGAGTCATACCAGGAAGACATCTACCCCTTGACCACAGGAGCCCAGCCAGCGCTGACAGCACAAGAGTGGCTGAACGGAGTTAACAAAGGTCAGCACATGGAGAGCTCCCCAGCCCTTCAGCTCCCCAGGGCTTGGGTAAGCTGCCGCTGGCTCTCTGGCCTGTTAACTGCCAGAGAAAGAGGAAGGGAGGAAAAGGAGAGACGTAACAAATATGGCTGTAAGCTAAAATAATTTGGTTGCTAAAATATTCACCACTGTGAACTCTGGAAGCTGCTCCAGTCAAGTGCCTCCATGTTTATCCCTGCAGGTTGTTTGAGTGAATTGCTTACAGCTGATTTCTGAGTGTGGTTTGTGAGTGCTAACCCGTCACCTGCCTCCCTCCCTAGGGCCTCTCTTGGTATCCTTGAGACCAGGCTCTGGAGCTGTGAATTCCTTACCACAGTTTCTTGAGCCAGAGCCACTCAAGAAAACTACTGACCTGAGCCAGCACCAGGGTCGGGGAGGAAGGATGGCACCAGAGGACATGCAGAAGCCAAGTGAGATCGAAGACAGCAGAAAACAGCTGAAAGTGGAGGAGAAATTGCCGAAAAATGAGCAAATGTGCCTCTCCAATGGCTTTGACATATTTGAGTGTCCACCACCAAAAACTGAAAATGAGGTGTGAATGTCTGGGGTGAAGGGTTGGGGCTGTGGGGGGAAGCCCAGAGTCACCTGGCAAAAGGATGCCGTTCACAAGGTGACAGAATCCGGGGAGGGTTTATTTTGCAGACCTGGGCCAGTGCGAGCTCTTCATTCTTTGTGGGGGCAGAAGCTCTGCATGCCCTGGCTACCACATGGGAAGCAGAAATGTGGCCCGGCAGCACCCCAGTGGAGGGGGTCTGGAAAGGAGGGAGCAATCAGTATTCCTGCTTCTTAGGCATTCTTGTGGCACAGGCCTGCCTGGTGGCTGGCTGTGGACAAGGAGGTTCTTGTGACCTCCAGGTCAGAAGAGGTGGAGAATGAGATTTATGCAGTGTCACCCTTCCATGAGAGCTGCACTCAGATAGCTTGGTGAGGCAGCAGGGACGCCTGTGGAAGGAGTGGGTGTACCCTGCTCCCTTGGCCCATGGCACATCCATGTAGTCTTAAGCGCCTGTGTTGTGGACCCTGACATGGGAAAGGGGCAGGCTCTGCTCCTCCCTTGGCAGCTCACTGCTGGGGGACAACTTGGCAGTGCAGTGCCATTGAGGCTGGCTGCTGGTCACAGCCTGGTCCTGGGAATGGCTCCAGAAAAGGTCCTGGTAGCTCCATGATCTGTCTTCAGCCATGGCCAACCCCCTCCCTGTATAGTAACCAAAGCTTGTACAGTGGTCGATCTCTGTGGTGATTTGCAAGCCCCCCGTCATTGGCATCTCAGGGACATTTTCGAGTACATGCAGCTTGTTTGCTTTAGGAATCCTGGAAGGATTTCCTTCCTTCCCATAGCTGTGCTCAGCTCCCCTTTTGGGCTCTGCAAGATTTTAGCATCTGCAGCTTGATGGGGCAGGAATTTCCACAGCTGAATTTCCCTGTGGTGTGAAAAAGGATATTCTTCTGCATGTTTCTGAGCTGGCGCCCCGAGGTTACAGAAGCAGCCCTTGCAGAGCTGGGTGCTCTGCTGCGTGCACAGTGAAATGCCATACTAGTCCCAACTGGAGAGGACAGAGCATGATCAACAGGAATAAAGAAGAGAAGTAAAAGACTTGCCAAGGTCAGAGTAGGAGATGTGGCAGACCCAGGAATTTAGACTCCAAATACTCTCTGTGTCTAGGCTCTCTTTGCGTGATCAGTGGTATGAAGGTTTGTCGTGGTTTAACCCCAGTCAGCAGCCAAGCACCCCCCTGCCCCTGCCCTGCTCCCAGTGGGATGGGGAGGAGAATCGTGAAAGAAGGTAGGACTTGTGGGTTGAGATAAGAATGGTTTAATAACTAAAGTAAAATATAATACTAACAATAATAATAATGAAATATAATAACAATAGTAGTGAAAAGGAATATAACAAAAAAAAAGGGGAAAAAACCCAAACAAACCAAAAAACCCAGTGATGCACAATGCAATTGCTCACCACCCACTGACCGATGCCAGAGTGCAATCCGCCCTTCCTGGCCAACTCCCCCCCGTTTATATACTGGGCATGACGTTCCATGGTATGGAATAGCCCTTTGGCTAGTTCAGGTCAGCTGCCCCGGCTCTGCTCCCTCCCAGCTTCTTGCACACCTGCTTGCTGGCAGAGCATGGGGAACTGAAAAGTCCTTGGCTTAAGATAAGCGCTACTTAGCAACAACTAAAACATCAGTGTGTTATCAAGATTATTCTCACACTACATCCAAACCACAGCACTGTACCAGCTACTAAGAAGAAAATTAAGTCTATCCCAGCCGAAACCAGGACAAGGTTATTTTTTCTGATCTTTTCCATTGAATTAAGCAGATGTAGCATTAGTAAATGGTGCTGAGAAACACCCACACTCACAGCCCAGGCTAGTGGATGGCAGGAGCACTGCTGACATTCAGTCTGTTGGTTGAAGGCCACCTCCTTAGATGCTGTTTCTCTCAGAAGTGATGTGAGAGGTCTGGTGGCATTTCACAGGTTAAGTCTACATTTTCTTAGTGTAAAGGAAGTAAAATGTGACTTTTCTTACAGCTTTTGCAGATGTTTTACCGGCAACAGGAAGAAATCCGTAGACTACGTGAGCTGGTAAACCAGAGAGATGTCCAAATTAAACAGCTGGAGTTGGAGCTCAGAAATCTCTGCATGGACACAGGCAGTTACTGAGGGTGCTGGCCTGCAGCTCTTTGCGCCCCTGGCAACTGGAGCAGACTCCAGTTCCTGCGGATAACTCCTCCTAGGGTTTTTGCTGGGGGAAGAATTGATGCTTCAGGCAGCATGGACTTCCCTGGCTTGTGGTGGTCACATTTCCCTAATCATCACCAGACAGTTATTGATGGACTTGCTGCGCTTCTTCAGGCTCCCCTTGCTTGCCTGCTTACTCATATCAGAAGCTCACGCATTAATGCTAGTGAGAGACTTTGGAAAATCTTGCTCTTCTGGTCCTGAAGAAGCCACCTGTTAAGCTCTAGGAACAACCTGTTTTGCTGCATCTCCAGATGACATGAGGATGGGAGACTGAAGGCAGCTGCCAGCTTCTTTTCCCACCCTCAGACCCAGCAGTGCGGCTCCTGTGGCTGCTGTCCTCCTGCCCTGGGAGACCACTCTGCAGCTGAGCTTCAGAGGCACCTCTAGCACCAACGTGATGCTCATGCACCCCTCTCACCTCACAGCTCGGCCCTGCAGCTGGGTGGCTAGGCAAAGCTGTGGCTGCCCTGACCTGGTGCTGGGGATAGTCCCGCTCTGAGCAGGAGGCTGCACTGGGGCTGCCAAGGGCCAGCACTTTTGTGATAGGTACAGGAGAGTTGGTGTTCGGAGGTCCTACTTTAAAGGGGTGGTGGTGTGGGCTGGTTCTCACTAGAGAAGCTGCAGGTGCAGAGAGGTCTCTGGGTCCCCTGAGTCAGTGGCCTTCTTTCCCTCCTTCTGCCGAGTCAACTGGGGTTGTGGTCCTGCGGTGCTCATCAGACGAATGAGGACAACATTTAAAGCTGCACAGTGTTGACAGTGGGGGTTTGCCAAGAGGGATTAAAAGGACGAGGGGGGAGTCGGACCCTCAACCCACTGCAGACCTTTCAGCAATGGTGCTAGAAGTGTGCTGTCAACCACAGGAGGATCATAGGACCATGGCTGGTCACAAACAGCCCTCCCTGGTTGCTGGAGTAATTGCTTGTCCTTGTGCCTGCAGCTGCTGCTTCCTTAGCTCCCAGGTGCCAGCACCTTGTCCCATGCCTGCAGCCACCTACAGCTGCAGGCTCCCTTTTCCCAGCTGTGTTGCCCAGCCCCCCGCATCCTCCAGGGCTGCTCTGTCTTCCCAAGCCCTGCAGCCACACTCATCTTGCCCTTCAGCACCAGCTCTCTAGCTCGCTGCCTTCCCCAGCCCTTTGCTTAGGGCAAGAGCAGCTGCAGGATGCAGGTCCCATCCTTGGTTTCAGGACTGGCACCTGTGACCAGCTTTACGCAGTCTGCCCGCCATGTGCAGAGCTGGGCCAGCGGCAGCACCGAGGGAGTGCACAGACCTGCCTGCCTCGTCAGTGCCTGGGGGGTCTCCTGTGCCTGGGGGGTCTCCTCTCGTTTGTTCCCTCGGTGTGGGGCAGGAGAGAGCACTGTCAGTTGCCCCGGGGCCTGAGCACAGCAGCAGCACTGGAGGGGGAATGTTTTTCCTTGCCTCAAATGCAGAGCTTATGGAGGTGTCTTAAACCCAAGCAGAGCAAGCAACCGCTGTTTAACCTGTAACTGTGCACCTGTGCACCTCTGTTGTGACACATGTAGGAATGAATACTATGCCCTGCTAGTTCCCTGAAGCCTAATGATTTCCCAAAGTCTAATAAATAAATTAAAAAAAATCTCCCTAGTCAGAAATTCCCACAAACAGGACTCCTTAGCAAGGGGACTAAAGGCTGTGCACTGCCTGTGCTCATGTGAGATGCCCCTCTGGTTATCCATGAAAGCAATAGCCAGCAGGGAACTCATGGGCACTAAATACTCTTATATGAGAATCACACAAAGACTTCAGCATCCCTTTTGCTCTGCTGCAAAGACTTCACCAAGCTTTCAAAAATATTTCATTCATTTCTAAATAGCAACGACAGATGTGGGTGCTAAAAAGTCACAAATATTGTTTCTGCAGCATTACAGAGAGGGGGTAGTTGTTCATGTTCTTCAGGAAGAGTCCTTTAGCATCAGTCACTTATTTAACACTACTCTTTTTGTAAAAAATAAAATATTAATAACAAAGTTGTTGAAACAAACTTCAGCTCATTTCAGGTCCTCTAGAATGGACTTTCCTGTGCCGTGGGAACACTCTGCAGTATGCAGTTACATGCAAAAGCAGCTCACCCCAGATACAGAGCTTTAATCCAAACACATGAATCTTACACCAGAAGTGGTCAGGCTTTCTCACCAAAGAGAAGAGCTATGTAACAAATCGAGAAGCTCACAGTTTTTCAGCCATGTCAAACAGGCCTGACAGCTTCAAACTTCAAAGCCATTTTCACAGGGGATAGCCCCAGGGATATGACACCCTGGTTTTCAAGCTATCATCAGAAGGGAGAGCACTTGACACAGCCTCAGCAGTCCAGGGGATATGACACTTTCCTTGTCACCATATGTGTTTTATTTGCTGGATTTTTTTTGCTTATTTTTCATACAGAATAAATTATTTAAATTATTTCCAAGTTAAAGTAATTTTTCCAGAGGATTTTTAAATCCTTTTGAGGACTGTTTCTTTGTTATCCTATGACTGACTAGCATAGGAAATGGTCGGCCACCATGGTTCTTATCTTAGGGTTGTCTTGATTTCAGCATTTCTGGAAAAGAAGTTGCTTTCATTTAGGCTTTGCTGGCAACATTTGACAAGGCGAGACTATTTAATCAAAACTTCTTTTTTAGACAGTATGCCCGTTAAAGCGTAGACTGTGAAATGTATTTCAATTTGGAGCTTAAATGCAACCATAAATCTTTCACACAGAGAAAAAAAGTGGAGGAAATGGAGTTACATGTTAATGAACTGTGCCTAAATAGACTTAAGTGATCATTTAACAGTTTCTAAAATTCCTAACAGCTTTGTAAAAAAACTGTAAAACATGGGGATAAAAACCAAATTTGTGCAATGAAAAGCAAATGTAACTGAATAATAAATATATTTAGAGTTTTACTTTTTGATACATGCAAGATTGTTGGTTTCTTATTATCATTATATCGTTGAAGCGACTGAAAATTAAGCTGAATCAAGGTCAGAAAGGAGTATCACCTGCTGTCGTTTTTGCTTGCATGAAGTTGTGGCCTTACATTAGTAGGCAGGCTATACACGGTCTTATTCACATCAGCCCATCTTCTTACATCTTTCCCATCTGCCCTCGATGCTACAAAGGGGTGGCCATTTCCAACCATTCTGTGTTATACTGCTGTATAAACCGAGCCCCCCTGGAGATGCATACCAGGTGGTGAGGTGTTTCCTGACCATGCTGCCTTGCAATCCTCTCACCGAAATTCAGGAATCAAACTCTTTAACACAGACTGTCTTAAAGAGCAGGCATTACTTTATTCGGCACTGGGTGTATGGGGGATCGCTCCGCCTAACATGCACACTGCATATTGTATCAGCCGCCCGTTATATGGTTCTTCAATATACATATGTATTGCATTTCCTGGAATGATCATACATATTCACTACATTTCCCAGAACTAATTATAGTATCTGCATAGTCTTCATGCATGGGTCCTGTGTCTCTTAAGGCCCTCCACAGAAATCTTGGGGGGATCTCTAGTGGTCTCTGGTGGTTTCTGAAGTGATGAACTCCTGAGGTTTTTTTCCTTATATGGCTATGAGTTGGCTCATCGTGCAGTTTGTTTTGTAATTCAGTCAGCAGAGCCAGGGGGTATAATACTGATATTGGGGAACATCTTGCCCTTTTAGCATGTATTGTTTCGGTATGCAGACTTGCTAATCTTTGGTATGTAGGCCTGCTTGTCCTTGGTAAGCAGTTTGTCACAGTTTCTGCCTTCTTTGTCTGTTCTCACCCGTTTCTGATACTCTTCAAGGATGCAGGTGTAGAAATGGCATAACTTCTGCATACTTGGTTAATCTATATCTAAAATTCTTTTGCAACTATTTACAACCCATTTACAACAGTCGTGGCGCTTCTCTTGTCTGCTACACTCTGACCAGGCTCTTTTAGATATTCTACATGAGGAGGGCTTAATGTGTTATTACCAAATTTCCTTATTTGAAGACCTTTGATGTTAGATGGGATTTTGATTTTAGCAGACTGAAGTAGCCATCACAATACAAGCACAATATAGCAGTTGCAACATCCAGTTGGATCTCAATACAAACGAAATTCCCACTACTGGTCTCTGTATGCTCACCGTTATCATGCTGGGTATCTCCAGTCACTGGGAAGAAATACATGGGCTGAAGCCAGCTCAAGCCCATAGCTCTCCTCAAAGTTCACACTGTTGGTTGCTCAGTTTTTATGCTTTATGTTGGGCTGAGCCCCGTGCTGGTCTGGCTGGCTCAGGAGGACATTCACACCTTTTGATTAACTCAGACCACCTACACAACCAGTTGATCACTCAACTTATAGGGCAATTAATCAAAAATAAAAGCCACCCTCCAGTCCCTTTTCCACTGAGAGAAGTTCAGCCCTCTTTACCACAGCTGTGGTTGCTCCTTGTATTCTTCCCTGAGCATCATGAGTGCATCACCTGTGCCCATCTCCTCTGAGCCTCCTTCCACTGTAGGGGTTTGTTGATCCATCACAGCTTTGGGCATGGAAATGTTCACGGCTGCATTCAGGATGTAACTTTGGTTTGATAAAACATATTTTAGGCCAGTCTTAGGGAAAAAAAAAGGCGGAAATTGCTGGAGAAAGTCTGTGCTGGGAACTTTGCGCACCAGTCATGCAATCAGGGCACCGTGACCTCCTGACCTCCCTGTCTCGTAAAGGACCTTGTGCTGGGGAGGGTGGCCAGGCAGGCACTGCCATGAGACGGGTCCCAGGGCACTGTGTCCCTCCTCTGGTGCTGACACAGGCTCACTGCTCTGAGCAAAGCCTAGGAAAAGGCAGCAACGGGCAGGTCAGTGTGGAAGGCAGAGGAATAGCCTCCAGCACCTTTGCTGTCTTGGGGTTATGGCTGCTGAACCACAAAGAGAGAGCAAAACACAGCCCTGCAGTGTTACTTGCTTGCTGGATTTAGAGCCACAACACATCATATTTTCACCCTCTACTCGAGGCCAGCTGCCAACTGCAAAAAAACTCCAATCAAACATACGCAATAGTTGTCATTCTCATTTCATTTCTCACCCCGGGGGTCTGTACTGTTGGTGTGCTCAAGGAGCTGTGAGCAGAAGTGAGCATGGAGCTGACACCCCCTCATTCGCCCTGCAGGGAGAAGCAGCAGGTCACTCTTGTTGGCCCTGGGCTGGCTAGCATCCATTGCTGGCAGTGGGACGACTGCAAGCTCCAGGGGTGCACTGGAGCAAAGCCCTAGTGCCAGGAATTGCCTCTTGGGCATGCTGCAGCACCATTTCGGAGCAGGATCTCAGAGCCTGTGCTGAAGTCCCTCCAGTCCATCCACAACTTGCTCGTACTGGGTAGCCCAGAACTGGACTTAGCGTTCCTCCACGTGCAGCCTCACCAGCACTGAGGGGAGAGAAAGGACAACTTCCCTAGACCCACTGGCAATGCTCTTTTAAATACAGCCCAGGATATTGTTGGCCATTTTTGCAGCGAGCGATCATTGCTGACTCAAGCTCAGCTTCTTGTCCAGCAGGACCACAAGGAACTTCTCAGTAAAGCTGCTTGCCAGCTGTGCAGTCCCCAGGACGTACCAGTGCACGAGGCTACTCCTCCCCAGATGCAGGACTGTGCAGTTGCCCTTGCTGAGCTTCATCACATTCCTCCTTCCCCAGTTCTGCATTTCTCCTTTTGAGGTCCCCCTGAAGGGTGGCACAACCGTCCACTGCAGCTGCCGCTCCTCCCACTTTTGTGTACTCTGCAAACTTGCTTGCAGATGCACTCTGTCCCATCCTGCAGGTCACTAAGGGAGAGGTTCAACAGCTTTGGATTAGTTTTGTAAACAGTTTTCAATTTCCCCTTCAGAAATGCAAGCTGACTACTCCTGAGCACCTTCTGATTCTTCATGCCTTCGGAAATGCTCTCCAGGAGGATTTTCTCCACCATCTTCCAAAGGACTGCATGAGGCTGACCAGCCTGTAGTTTTTCCATGTTCCTCTTTGCCTGTTTTGAAGACACGACTGAGAGCCAGTCATCTGCAACCTTTCCCAGTTGCCATCAAAGATCATTGAGGGTGGCCTTGCAATGCCATCAGCCTTCTTCTCCCTCAGCACGCTTGGGTGCAACCCATCTGGCCCCATGGACTTGTGTACGTCCAGTGTGTTGAAGTACTCCCTAACCTGGTCCTCCCTATTCTGGTCCTCCCTAATCTGGTGTACAGCAGATATCCACCACAACAGTACTCATTTTTCTCTGCCAGCTTTTACTCTCCTTAGGTCTATGTGAAACTCTTCAGATTCTCACCACGGCTACCATGCTCATGGAAATCAAAAGCCTGCTATGAACAGCAGCTCTGCAACCAGTGGTTCACCCGCAGTATCTGTTGAGTCCTCCTCGGGCACAATGGAGAAAACCAAAACTTGGGTGCCCATGCCCTTAAGCAGTGCCCCTGGAACCTGCTAGTCACACTTCATACTTCTCAGGTTACCCCTGGCAGTGTCTTTGGTGCATACATGAAAAAGCAGCACTGTATAGTAGAGGGCCAGATAAGCCTCAGTAGCCTCTGCACAGCGTCCTTAACAACAGCCCCAGGCAAGCAGCAAACCTCCCTAAATGATAAATCTGATCGGCAGATACGGGGCTTCTGACCCCTATAGTGGACAGTAGTCTCCTCTAACTATCGCTTGTCACTTGTCACTTGTCACTTCCTTCTAGTGGTCCTGAGTGGCTCATGTGCACCCAAGAAACCCCTTTTTGTTGGCCATGACAAGGCTGGGACCAAGGCCACATGGCTGGAGCCACCATGCTTAAAACCCTGCTCCTCGGAGCCACTGACAATTGCTGCTTCTGTCAGCAAAGAAAGCTCTCCTGAATAAGCTCCTTGTGCAGAAGGAGAGGAGAAAAGTTTCTGAATTTCGTTTTTCAGTGTCACAATATGGCTAATAACACTACGCCCAGTTCTTTTCAAACCCCTATTTGCAACAAAATGATGCACAATAACCTGTTCAAGCGAGTTCTTAAAATGAGTGTGTACATAAGTCAAGATGGTTTCCTCTTCTGATTTTCTCTCCTCTTGTTTTTGCATGTTTTTTCTTCAGCAGAAATTTGCACATCCAATAACTTCTGATCCAACCACAAACACCCCTGAGGATCCACAGAGGAAGGGGCTTAACAGCACACAGAGTTATCCATGTTTTGCGTCTTTCCCAGCACTCAGCCATCATGTATGCAAGGCATGGATGAGGGGCATTAGATGTGGCTTGAGTCAGTATAATTTTTATTTCCTTTAATAGGAGAGAGCTTGGGCCTTCGTCTGCTTTAAATGTTGCCTGTTACATTCTTCCCTCTGGATTATAGTGGGTGACTGTGCTTCTGGCTACAGAGCTCTTCTGCTTTGTGTTTAATTTGACACATTATACTTTTACCATCTTGACCCACATGGATATATTTGGACAGACCTTGCAAGGTCTATGGGAAAATATCAGCAGTACCTTAGCTCAGCTTCAGGTCTATGTGTTTTACATGCCAAAGTCAAATCTTTGCACTGACTCTGTATCTGAGCAGGACTCGGTAGACAAACGGACATGTGAGCAAACTTGAGTAAGGAACAGAAAATACAGATGTGTAAACCTGAGAGCTAGTCTGTAGGGTAAAATCACCTAAATGTGAAGGTAATGTGTTTTGAATCAAACCTTACTTTCTACTGATAGCCTTTACAGAACCCATCAGCTTCTTTGCTTAATGCAGCCTGGAAAGCCTAATTTCTATGTCAGTTTCTGCGTATCTTCTTGTGATACAAAATGTTTAGGTACATTTTAGCAGCAATCTAGCATGTGTGCGTAAGGCAGCAAAGTTCTGACTTGACCTGATGATTGCAGGAAGCTTTTTTTGCCAGAGGCTGGGACCATGGGTTCTTCTCTTCAATTTTCACAATGAAGTTCCCTCAGAATTTTTTCATGTGAGTTTATCTGAGCCTTTAACAAAAAGAATGTTTGATACACCCATTGTGATTTGTGAGGCAGCTTCTTTGGGAAGATTAGAGTGAAATTATGCTCAAGAACTATTTTCATGAACAAGGACACTAATCAAAGATGCTTTGTCCCAGAAGGAGTCTGAAAAGTAGAGGAAGTAGCAGTGTTTATGGAGAGCTGCAAAATAAGGAACTTATTTTACTTTCCATTGCTGCTGAAACTACTTGAAAATACATTCAAGGGAGGGACTGTGAATGTACTGGTGTTCCCAAGGCTTGGGCACACTCTGATGTGAGGTGTGTTGCACAGTTTTCTACAGCCATAAATTTTGACTGCTTACAAGCCCACAATTGCTTTTGGTGGTGGTGAAGTTAAAAGTGCAGTCCTTCTCAAGCTAAATACAGAGCACTCTTTTAAGGAAGTGAAGCACCTTGAAAAAGTGAGGCGCAGATGAGAATGGCTACCTTTCATCTGAGAATAGTGGTGAAAAGGGATTTAGTTGTTTTTAGGGCCACGGAAGTGAATCATAGCAGCTCATACCCAGGCACTGACAGCGCTTTTGGCCCTGGCCCTTGTGGGCAGAGGGATGTCATGATTCTTTGGGAAGCTTTGCAAGTCTCTGGAAGTGAGGAAGACAGGCTCAAAAAAAAAATGAGCAAAGCCGCTATGAAAATCAGATGCAGTCGGTGGATGTGCCAGTAATACAGGATGAAGAAAAGCTCAGTTTCAGTTCTACTCCTCACTGGAAAGGAGCAAAATCATTGTCTCTAGCCTGGTTCATCTTACAATGATGGAACAGGTGTCTGAGATCCTTTCATAAAAAGAACATACAAATAAACACCTGACTCAAACATCTGCTTCTCTCCCCACTGGAAGCTAACTGCGGCAGACATGTTTGGCTACTCATTTAATTCAAGACCAGAAAGGAGCAGCTCAATATTCCAACTATTGAGCCCTGTTCCTTCAGCTAGCTAAAGGTGACCATGTTGCTAGAGAAGACGTTCCTCTCACAGGGTCATTGTAGCCCCAGGCTCCTTTGTATGTGTGGAGATGAGCTTTTTATCACATATCCCAACAGCAAGCATTGGGCTACTAATTTTGGGAGTATGTACCTCTTGGAGTAGCATCTTTTAGGCTTCAGAGCAGAAAAGGTTGGCTGCTGCAAGTTCACTGTTTTTTTTGCAGCCAGCTATTAAACCAATCAAGCACAGAAAAAATGGAAGACAAGCATATCTGTCTTTTCTGCCTGCCTAGCTAGAAGGACATACTGGAGTCTGCCCAGGCTCTGGGCAAGTTTTCTAATACACTGTGAACATTCAGAGTTCACAGAGTCTTGAATAAAGCTTTCTGATATTTAACAAAGACTCTAATTTGCTGGATTATAGGCTCTAGAGTTGGACTTGGATTTACAGCTTTCGCTCTCCCTGGGTCCATGTGAACGTCCTCAGAGTCTTACTCTTTCCTTTCAATGGGCCACTTTTATTTCAAAGAGACAGTGCTTTCCTAATGGGCTGTTTTGAGCAATCTCTGTTTAGGGATGTTTTGGTCACGTGTAACACTTGCCGTGGTCCAAATACAGGCCCTTTCCTGCAGTGAGCTCTGCAGCAGCTGGTCCTTACCATCCACGTGAACATGGGCGGAAAGCGCAGGGATGTGGCTGTGGCACCACAGCCTGCGGGTGCCATCGGCCCTGGGTAAAGGCTGGTGATGGCCAGCCTTCCTGCCTGTGCGAGGTCCTGCCCAGAGCCCGCCACGGCTTTAGGCCTGGCTGTATGGCACGGGAAGGGTGACTGCTGTGCCACGTTGAGACTTGAGGCTGGCGGGCCCGGCCCCAGGCAGAGGTGAGGGAGTGTGGTGGGGCACGATCTGCGCAGCCTGGGTGCCAGCCCCCAGTGCTGGGCCAAGGGGAGGTGCTGGCTGTCAAGGCCTGTGCAACCCATGGGCCAGGCCCTGAGGTACTTCACCAGGTGGGTGAACTGGGAGAGAGTTGGGCTCTGCACCCTGTGAAGACCGGTGAGGCCTGGCACAGAGTGGCCAAGAGGTGGTGGTGACTGGAGCTGCCAGAGAGGCCTCCTGAGCTGTGGCACACCTTCCACCCCCGCCACATCTGGAGGATGGAGGGCATTTTGCTGGGGGGTGCACAGTCCGTGTACCTGTGCAAGCCCAAGGCACCAGTTTGGAGCAGGTAAGAGGTGGAGCCTCCCTAGGCTGCGGGCAAGCAAGCGCTGTGGGGAGGAAGAGCATGGGCAGGGCCGTGAGGGGAGGAGGAGGAGTTGTGGACACGCACAGGCTTACTGTCGGTGTGGAGTGGGATGTTACTTTGGAGGCAGGAGCCTCCAAAAGGCACCAGGGCAGCACGAGGGAGCACAAGAAAGCCTGGGGAATGTCAGCAGAGCAGCAGTGTTGAATGGCCGTCCTCTTCTCCTTTGCAGGCTTGCTGGTGGTACAGCACAGGGACCCAGAGCCCCTGTGCTGAGGTGAGCTCACCAGGTCAGCTTCCTGAGACACAGCATGGGAGCTTCGGCCAGGAGGTGGGGTAATGGCCTCCGGGGTGAAGGGCCGTGTGGCTGCTGTCGGGGCCATGGCTGCCAGGGACACAGTCCACACGGTGCCTTCTTGGTACCCACAGACCCATGTCTCCGGCCCATCCCCCGTGCCTCTCAGCTGCAATCAGAAGGGGGTTGGCAGCATTCGCAATGGGACAGCTCAAATCAGAATGCGGTGATGCCATTGCCACTGTGGTCCCTGCCAGTCTGCACTTCCTCACAGCCACAGGCAGGATAGCGCATGGCCAGAGGCCAGGCCTTGCTGTAGGCAGCGCAGGCAGGGCTCTGCCCCTACTGCTCCCCAGGGAGAGGCAGGAGCCATGCACCCTTGTGCAGTGCCTGGCACCTCCTCTGCTGCATGGCCCAACCACCAGATGAGGAAGCTGGTCACACAGCACAGGAAGAAGGTGGCTCTCCAGGACACGGGACTGGTGCTGCTGCGTGCGTGGGGCACAGGGGCTGCTGCTGGGCACCTGCAGCACCCCATGGCTCTCTGTTGTCTCCCCTAGCCCGGATGCTTTCTCTCAAATCTTCCACAGGGAAAGAGTGCCGGGCAACGTCCTTGGGGGTGAGAGGTGGTGACTGGAGCCACCAGAGAGGCTACCTGAGCTGTTACACACCCCTCATTTATGCCACATCTGGAGGATTGAGGGCATTTTGCTGGGGGTGCACAGTCCGTGTACCTGGTGCAAACCAAAGGCACCAGGTCGGAAGAGGTAGGAGGTCCTGCCTCCCTGGGCCGCAGGCAAGCGGGGGCCTTGGGGTAGGGAAAGGGCAAGGAGAAGGAGAAGAAGAAGGACAAGGGGAAAGGGAAGAAGGAGGAGAAGCATAAGATGGAGAAGGAAGAGGGATGGGCATGCATGGGCTTCCCATCCAGGTAGAGAGCATGTTGCTTTCGCTGCAGCAGCCTTTCGCTGCCCCTGGCGTCACTGGGGCAGCATGGCCATCAGCAGAGCAGCTGTGTTTGACAGACTCCCCTTCTCCTTTGCAGGCTTGCTGCTGGGACTGGTCATGGACCCAGCATCCCCTGGAGCACTTCAGGAGGCCAGCCTATAAGTTCATGCACCCTGAAGCCCCCGCACACTGCCCACCGCCTGAGGGAGGAAGGGCTGTTTAGGGAGAAGAGCCCCTTAACCGCCTGGCCCCACTGGAGACCCGGCCCCACTGTGGGTGGAAAGCTCTCCCCTCCCTGGGGGCCGCCCCAACCTCACGATGCATGGGCTCCTGGCCAACCTCTCTCCTGGGGTCCAGCTGCTTGGCCTCTCCACTGAGGCAGCCCACACTGGAGAGCCTTTCTCTGCGTGGCCCCTCAGAGGAAAGCAGGTTGAGGCGAGGCTGCATGACAGCCACAGTGGCACCTCTCACACCTTCCTGTCCTCTGCTTTTCTCAGGGCACAAGGAGACTTTCATGGAGGATGTCAAGTTTCCCAGGCTTTCCTTGCTAGCCAAGGCAAGAATCATGGAGGTCTGCGAAGCAAAGCTTGCAGTGTGAAATCCCATTTGTGTGTGGTTCTGGAGGGAACTTCAGTACCATCTGTTTGCAAGATTGACTCTGTAGGTGCCATTTGTCTTCAGCTGCAGGTTCCTCAGATGTTTCAGCTCTTCCATACTGTATACTTTACTCTTCTGGGCTGCTTTTCGCAAACGGAAGTCTGGAACCTGGGAAAGAACAAAAGTTAGTTTCAGATGCTTGTGCTGCTTTGCAAATTTGTTTCCTAATGCTTTGCTCAAGGTGGAGATGAGGATTGGTGTCTTTGAGGCGTCATTTTGCTTTGTGAATTTGGGCCCTTGAGATTTTTCTGCCTTACTTCCTTTGTCTCGTGTTTCTTCTTTCAGTGGATGGTTATTTCTAATCTAGTCCGTAGCTGGTCTTTTGTTATATAATCCATACTCAGGTCCAAAAGCACAAGACCTTGAATTAAACACTTGTTTAAAATAAACTCCTCCTTCCAGTTCAGTGATTTGTACAGTTTTTTTTAAAACACTGGGAGTTTGGGAGTCAATGCATTCCAGAGAATTCATGTTTCACTATTGAAATGGTGACAGATCCTTACTTACAGCTGTTGTAGCTATCAGTGCCTTCAGCTGAAATCGAATGCAAAAACCCACAATCCAATACTTCATTGATTTCTTCACCTCTATTTCTTTATGTGCCTGACTTCTTTGTGTATAGACCTTAAGGCTTTTCTTGTTACTTTAAGGTTATTTAATTAGGAAAAAACCCCAAACCCTCAGTGAACATTAACAGGAATTCCATTCTGCAGTGGTTTCTCTGCAATAAATGCAACATTACCTCAGTCCAGAAGAGGGGACTATTGTTTCATGTATGACAAGTCCAAGCAAATAGTTTAGAAAACGTTCTAACATCTATGGTAAAGATGAAAATAGGCTTATCTAATGATAATAAAAGATGAGGTGTGAAAACTGAGCTATTTAGAGATTTTAACAAAACAGTAAAAGATCAGAGCATACAAATTCCATCTATCTTTGCTTTTAGAGTATTCTTACATTGGTGATTTATATAAAAATGTGTAGGTTAAATTGAACTGTTTATCATAGAACAGGAACACCTGAGATCCTACTTGTTTTCTGGTGTGTGAAATAAATTATGTTAATTAGGTTACTTTGGTAACATACCTGGGTTTAATTTGATTTTCTGTTAAATGCCTAAGCCTTTCTGGGGAACAATAAATGCCCTATTAAAAAATGAATCCTTTCATTTGCAGCTTTCTGCTATAAGCCATTGCCAGAAATCAGAAAGGAGGAGTGTTTTCCTTCCCACAAGGACTCCTTTAAGTGAACACTCTGGTACTTAGAACTTGGGTGTTATAAATGCCTCAGTTTCTTTAAGACTAGCTTATTGGGAGTGATTTTTTTAAAAATTATTTTATTATTCCGTTCTTGTAAGTACATGCTGAGAGAATTTAACAGCCAGTGCTCTTGTAGCTAATATTTGTCTTTGGAGAAGGGGCTCCTTTCTTACATCTGCTCAGTGATGATGGTATGTTTCCATCTTTAGTTATGTTGGTTTTAGCCTGTACGCTCAGCATTAAATGAAGTATTTGTATCCTGACATATTTTGCATGTTCCTGTCATCATGCATAAAATCATGCAAATGAGTGCTAAGTAACAAGTGAAGGCACAACATGAAGCCATCAAACTACTAACAATTTGTTTGGAGCCTGGGACTGGGTATATCATCTGGAATTGAGAATAGGAATGAATGCTATTTTAACTTTTCAGGACAATGTGTGGACAATATGTCCTAGGTATGATCTCCCTAGTACTAGTGTGTACAAGAAAGCAAGTCTGCTGAACTGTTAATGATGCTAGCTAGCATCTGTGATTAGATTGAATAGAGAACTGAGGGCTACCATAAACTTCCAATTAATGGTTTGTCAGTTAAATGATGCCATTATTCTCAATGCTGCTGCTAAACAGCAAGGTAATATATTCAGACCAACAAAACCAACCTTGTGGCTTTGTCTTTAGTCCTGCTGATTTCTTGCCTGATGCTGGCAGCTATTTTGTATGGCTTTCTCAGCTTTCTCACATAGCCATCACCAGTTCATCTTGCTGACAAAAAAACCCCCTGATGAAACATTTTTAAGTGTGGCTGTCTGGGAGATGACACCATACAATGACATCTGGTTACCACCAATAGGCTAAATGCATTTCTTGGGTAACTCCAGATAAAACCAGTGGGACAGATTTTCAGATGCTGTATGTTAACAATGCAATTTGCAGTAGAGCTATACTGGTTTTTACAGTCTGTGGCTGGGAAGAAATAAGCTTGGCCACTTGTAATGAGTTTGTTCTCACTCTTTCTGTGTTTTCTAAGTAATAATAGCTATTTTGCATGTTTTTTGTCTTTGTTCATGTTCCTCTTCATCAATCCTTGTATCTTCCCACTCATTTGTTAATTTTCCCTAGGAATAGTGACATAACGGCAAGAGAGCTATGGTGGTTTGCCATATGAACCATGACAAAAATCGCAAGTTAAAATTCTAGCTCTTGAATCTTAATGATTGACAACGATATTCCAAATAGAAAGAACACAGCTTAATTTGCAGTTAAGATGGCAAGACATTTCACTTACAGTTTAGAGTAGCTCATCTTTTGTCAATAAGCTGAGCAGATAGGACTCCAGATGATACCTCGAGGCTACGTTATAATCTTTCTCCACATGTTACTTGTATTTGCATTTACAGCTGTAATTTACCATGACGTGAAAGTCTTGATAAGTTATCTGTATAGAAGATTTTTGGTATACAAGCAAACAAATGTATTTCAGACTTAGAAAGTCAAGCAAATGTGATCTGGAACTCACTGGGGAGAGTAAGTGCAGTTGACTCCAATGTCTCTTCTTTATTAGCTTTTTTGATTCCAGTTATGTATAGAGCAGAGCTGAAAAGGACTAAAGTGGTCATCAGTCCATCCCTCTGCCTAAGGCAGGGTTAACTGCACCCATGTCATTCCTGGCAGGTGTTTGTCTAGCCTATTAAAAACCTCCACTGATGGAGATGTGTGTCCTCTTCAGGCAATCTGAGCCAATGCTTTTCCATCTTCACCCTCAGCAGGATTTACAGTAAAGTCTTACCTGGCTTTTCCTTTCTGTAACTTAAGGCTGTTACTTTTTGTCCTATTTTGTGGAACTGTAGAACAGACTATTGCTTTTTATTCTGCAATAGCTCTTTGCCCTGCTGAAGACCACGAAGTCCCTCTTCTGTAGGTGAAACTACCCTCAGTTCATTCTCTTCTTCCTCACTGGATTCATCTCACTGATCCTCTGGGTCCTTTTAAATTGGTCTGTTCAAATCTTGTGATGCAACACTGTACACAGACTCCCAGAGGATGAGGGTGCATTCACAGGTTATTTTGGCTGTAGCCTTGTTTCTGAATGTCTGTATGATGCTTGCTTTCCTACAGAAATGCATGAAATCATGGTCAATATATTCACTGTAATCCCGACCTCCCTTTCTGTAGAGATGCTATGTGCTTTCCTCCTCATACTTTTCAGATGACGATTTCTGCCTATGTGTAGTATTTCACATGTCTTTTTAAAAAGTATTTTCTAAACATCTTGAAATAAAAATATGCCTGAGGAGGAAGGAATAGGAAGTTTGACTTCATCAGTGTGCCATCAGGAATTAGCAGGTGAAATTTTTTTTCCTGAAGGTTACAGTGCTATGTTGAATTACAACAGCTGGGAATCCAGCTGTCTTTATTAGTGGAAATCAATGAACAGTTGTCCAGTCATTCTTGCTCAACCATACTCAACAATATCGTTCATGGAGTTGGGTGAGTGCCTGCCTGGCTCAAACTTTACTTTCATTTGCTCCTCTTTTACTTGTTTATAAAAGGACTGGATGTCTTGATATCTTGTTCCCTGGTAGAGGGTACGAGAATGATCTCTCTGAGTACAGGGTACCATAGAATGGGATTTCTTCCTCATAATGAGGCCTCTTTCTTGAATTTTCGGTGTAGGCAGAAAGTCTTACATTTTCCTGTTGTACTGAACTACACATAGTTGCATATAAGAAAGAAGATTAAGTATAAACTACAAATATGCAAAAAAGTTGGAGAAAAATCAGAAAGTGCTGACAGAAAGTGAAGGTAGGAAAGAGCAAAATGGAAATAAGTCTTCCTTTTCAGTTCTAAAATACTGACACCCAAACGACACTAT
This sequence comes from Gymnogyps californianus, assembly GCF_018139145.2. Lineage (NCBI taxonomy): Eukaryota > Metazoa > Chordata > Aves > Accipitriformes > Cathartidae > Gymnogyps > Gymnogyps californianus. The sequence continues at coordinate 15,559,648 of NC_059500.1, read as the reverse complement.
CACAAAAACGCTATGGTGAATTCTTTATCCTGTGATGTCCTCAGATTATGACAAGGGGCTTATTGGATAATATTTTAGCTAAATGTGAGTCACTGGACCTATTGTGAAAGTACTTGGGTGAGCTTTTCTGGACTGGGTCACATAGGAGATCAATTTAACAGTCCCTTCAGCCTTAAAATCATTGAACGAGCAAAAGATCAGTGAGAATACAGACTGTTAACAATGCCAAGCGCAAGTAATGTATAAGGGAGGCTAAAAAGGAACATAGAAGATGGGGCAAATTCAGTACTAGTAGGCAACATGGCTTCTAAAGAGGGGAGGATGAATAACAAAGTAAATGTTCAAGTCCGTCTGCTGGCGTCAGATGAAAGATTGCTGCAGATTTAAAAACCTCCATGGGCTGGGCTCTTAAACTGTCCATAACTCATATGTGACCATAAGTGTATACACCAATACATGTATACACACACACACATACATACTTAAGTAATTGGAGTGAGTTTGTTTTGTCTTGTTTTAAATAATTTTGAAGGGTTATCTGGCAGAACTTGAAAATGGGATTATCTTCAGCCCATGAGAGAAAGACATTATGATGCATAACAAAGTACCAAGTGTGGTGATAATCGTTGGCTATTTTCTGTGCAGTTGTGGCTTTCTTAAAGATTAAATTAAGAAGCAGCTTTTTAAAAAAAAGTAAACAGTGTGTCATCTTCCTGTTTCAGAGAAAAGCCGTATCTTAGGTTTGGGGACAGAGAAAGCAGCAGACGTGTACCCCATCACAAAGAGAACCTATACACTTTCTGGTAAGGGTGTGAGAGTCATTTCACTTGTGCGCTGCTTGTTAATGTGCAGAACCATCCTTTCTATTGGGGTAGGACAGAATATTTCAACTGAGCTATTGGATGAAAGCACAAATATCTCTTCCAAAAATGAGAAAACCAGACAGCTTTGATAAGAGCTTGATTTTACTTCTGACCTCTGAATTGGGGATGTGGAGGAAAAGAAGAGAAGGGAATGATTTTGGTGGCAACACTTCTCTATTAAACATGTTCAATGTTCTGGGTCAAAAAGAGCATCCATCAATATTGCAGGATCGCTCAGTGGAGCAGCTGTGGTGGTCCAGCATATGCAGGTTACAAACCATTGCCACATATTAGCCATCTGGGGATGATTGGAAATGCCTGCCATTATCTGCCTGGGGCAGCAATTTGTAGGAGCTGTTGCATTATGATGGATTAGCTCTGCAGCTGAAGGTGTCATGACCCATTTCTCTGCATCTTCTTTGGAATAACATTGCAAAACAGAGGCTTTTATTGTTGCAGTTTCGGGGGCAGGAATCTAATTTGTAATGATGCTGTAGGACAGAAGGGAGGAAATGCTTAAATAGTCACTATACCTGTGAACTAAGCATGCACTTCAGTTCAGCACTTGGCTGCCATCACACTTACCTGCTTCAGGGGTTTCCTTATTCAGGAATTGTTTAGATACTTCCATGCACTCAGGAGCCATTAACACCAGTCTGGGACTTGTTTGCCAGGATGCTTCTTCAAGGGTTGGTAACCTGCCCTCTCACTTCCACCTGTCCACCTCCAACTCTCTATACTCTTGCTGACCTTCTCAACTGCCTTCAGTCTTATGCTACCCTGATAGTCCCTGGCAGCCCAGCTCCTTGCAGTTCCTGCCTCAGGGAAGGCAGGGCCACTGAGTCTGTGGTACCACTCTATGCGATACTGTAAGGAGTGCTAGTCCTCCATCATCTTACTCTTCATGAGATCCTTTCTGAGGGATCTCTCTGACCCTCTGATGGCTGCAGGACTGTGATGAGTTATTGTTATGTCAGTTTTTCTTTTTCTCATCTCATCTCTATGTTCTCTTACCTTCTCATTCTGCCTCAGTCTAGTAGGTTGTACAATAGGTAGGAACAGTTCTACTGTTATACAATTCAAGGGTTTGTCACCTTTCTCTTAACACCACTCAGAAAATACAGATGCTTGGTTGGGTGACTAATCTATACAAATATATGCATATAGACATATGTATGTATACGCTCATGCATACGCGCATGCACACACACTAACATGCACTACTGCTGATGCGTATGTAAGTACTTTGGTAGTAAACCGCTTTCAGTGTGGAGCTGAGCACGTTTACATTGTTTCTGAAGCAGGCAGCAACAGGAAGCTTTGTACTTTTTTCCTTTCAAAAGAGCCTGGATGGTGTGCATTTTTATTTACTTTTTTAAAGCAGAATGGTGTCTGGCTATGTGGATCCCAACTACCCTTTCCTCCTCACCACTGCTCTGACCTCTGTCCAGGCCAGTTTCCCCAAAGCATCAAGGGAAGAACAATAACATATTTATTGGATTGACTACTCAAACTATTGCTGACTGTTGGCTGATCTTTCAATCTCCCAGCTCAAGCAAATAACTACAGCAGACCCTTTGATTAAAAATCTTTCAAGTTGGCTTAATTGTGTGTAAGGAGGAACAAAGCAGTCTAAAGCATCAAGCAGGGGGTTCCTACACTTCTGTCCTTTCTTTGGGTCAGATGAGTGAGCTTTTTGTACAGAAATGCAGAACATTGCTGAGGGAAAGGTGGATGCTTTCTTGGTCTCAGAAACTCCTTCAAAGTCCTGCATCTTCTGAGATGTTTTGTCCTTGTCCCAACAAACAGAGAAAAGATGATTTCTACTTTCTGGGATCAGGTCTTTCTTTAACTCCTTTTATTGGAATTTGAATCCAAACCTGAGCAGCAGTTAGTGTGCATGACCTTCCACTAGACCAAAACAACTTCTTGGCTGGGTTATCTCATAGCACCTATACTCTCTCATGTTGACATTAGCATCAGTACCTGCATGTCTTCAGCCCTTGCTGATTTCCTCTGCAGTGATGGATACCTAGTCCTATGCAAAAACGACAACATTAGCAACAGGACAAAAGTTATTTTGATGGGGACAGGGCTGACATGGGTACAGGGGACCTGCTGTCTAGATGATTCTGTAACAGTCCATATGACATTCTTTCCCCCATAAGACACAGAAAACACTCTTAAACTGCAGACTCCCTGTGACAAGAAGATAGATCTTATGTGGACTTATTCTTTGAAATGTTAAGCGTAATCTACACTTGCAATGATATTTATGCATCCCTATTCACTTATAACCTTACAGTACTCTTTTCACAGGCCCTTTGAAAGGCTGACAGTCAAAAGACAAATATAAAGTGCAGTATAGATACCAGCCAAAGACACATCTATTTATTGCTCCTGAGTGCTTCACAAATAATTGGAGTTGTGAGGTTGGGATGGGTGGTTAACTGGGATGTATAAGACATCCTAGGCATGTTATGCAGGGGCTGGGAGATGAATGTTGTGCTTGTGATGCAAAGGGATGAGTCACAGAGCAAGTACAAGCAGACAGGATATAGGAGAAGACAGGTCATGAGAAGAGGCAGATCTAGCTGCAACCTGCCTTAGTGGATACTACCCTGTGGAAACATGCTGTTTGTGTAAGTCAGTGGCAAGTAGCCACAGACGGAGTTAGCACAGTGCTAGGGAAAAGCAACCCTTCTGTGGCTTTTTCTTCTTGCTCGAAGAGTTTGTGCCTGGAGCAGGATTGTTTTACAATCTTCTGGTGCTCTCTCTACTAGAGTTTCGGTTGCATGTACTGAAGAATGGCATGATTGAAAGAAGCGCATCAACTAGAAATAAACTTCAGTGAAACTGCATGTGCAGAGTGCTGAAGGGAGTGTCAGCTCTCTTTGCTTTAGGTAGTGACCAAGAAACTTACCGCCTTTGGTGAGAAATGGGAGAGGAAAACACATCGTTGTGTGTTGTATATAGGTTTGTCATTACTTTTCTATCTAATATACTTAACAGCCACTGTGCCACTGAAGGCTGGAAAGTCTCAGAGAACAACAATTAGACACTTTTACAAAGAGCTTCTAATGGACCAGCAGAGCAACCTTTTTGCTGAAGTTCCATCAGAAAAATGCAGAAGAGGTTACCTGTTGGGGTTTTAGTGTAAAGTTTGCCACACAAGATGACGGTGGATCGTATACTAACTCTGGAAGAGGTACCACATATGGCACAGCAATCAATGCAAGCTTGTGAAAGTGCAAGTAGAAAGCAGATAAACTCATGGGAGAAAAAGGAAGGAGTAATCTTAAGATTGAAAAGAAAAAAATACGTTAAAAATGTTCCTTTAAAAAGCACAGAATTCCCAACAGATTTATGGACAAAGTGTCAAGGGACGATGGAGGACAGAGGACACAGACACCTCCTGTCATTGCTCTGAAGAAGCACTGGGGCAGGGAACATGCCAACATTCATGCCGCAGCCAGGGCAGAAGTGAGTGGACTCAAGGAAGGGCTGCGAATGTTGTTTCCTTGGGATCTATAAAAGAGACAGCACCAAAACAAGCTTAGGCTTATTCAGGAGTTGTAGTGGTGCTGGTACTTTTCAGAGTGTATTGAGGTGATGACACCATAGGCTTGAAAAGGAAAACCCAAACTGTCTGCCAGAGCAGGCAATAGTGCTTGTAACTGCAAACAGGTGGATGAGGTAGGTAGGGTAATTGTCAGGCTCAGAACATTTAAAAAGGCATGAGGGTATTTAATATATTGGTGCCTGGAAAATTAGCTAAACATTTCTCAGAGAAATCTTAATCTTCTACCTGTGGAGAGAGACCTTACATGCCTCTCCTGTGGGTTTTATTCTGGAGCATTGCCAGGGTGTTTGCTGGGGAGGAATGACAGTGCATAAGCAGGTAGGATTGTGCCGTACCACTGCTCTCTACTCTGCTATCCCGATGGATATGTGACTTTGGGGCAGCCTCTGGCATGGGGTTTCATCCCATTTAGCTGTAGGCATCTGGTGTGCATACATTGAGCTCCAGACCAAAGACACACCAACTATAGAGTCAGTGGAGGAGCAGCCTGCTTCCAAAGAAGGAAGTTTTTGCCTTGGGTAGGAAAAGTTGGTTTCTCAAAATGGTGAAGTCTGTGCATGGTGCAGGGGTCCTGAATACCATGTTACAGTGATCCTAAGGGATTCATCAAAGGTGTCATTTAGATAGATCAGTCTCAGCCTTAATCTGTCTGAGTCTCACAACTGGACAAGTTTTCTTTCCCTACCTCAAAGGAAGTTATTGAGGACAAAGGCACTGTAGGTACGGCAGATTTGCAAAAACCCATGAAAAGACATATGCAGCACTAATTGGCTTTTGTTATTTCCTTAGAGCATCTTCTGGGGCATTCATTCCTGTGGCCTCATTTCAGCTGCATGGCAGGTATTCATCATTAGTGCTTCTTTGCCTGCTATATAAGTTTTTTTCTTAGCATTTTGAAAAGACTTAATTTATTGTCCTAGGGATGCCTCTGGAGAAGTTCTGGCGGTTCATGCTAGAGCTGCTTAAGATGTTGTGACCCTTAGCTGTCAGCAGCAGTTGCAGAGGTAGGAGAATAGGCGGTGTGCCTTCCACCTGCTTGCCCAGGGTCAGGGACAGGTAGATTACAGTAAATTGAAGCAAAATGACAATGATCCCAGCCTGAACAGAGCACACCTCATATACACGCAGACTAGGTTTTTGGTTTTTTTGAGCTGTACTTTGTTGTAGGTCCTATTCAGATCCTTCCAAAGATCAAAAAAAGGTTGTTCCCTTTTTCTTTTCCTTTCTCCATGAAGGATGGCTCCATACATTTTCCTGCTTCCAGCTACATAATTTGATTCTCCTTGGGCCAAGACGTGGGTGCAGTCTGAAGGAGGGCAGGAAGAGGTGGCTTAAAGATGTGCCTGAGCAGGGGTGAGTTAGGTAACAGTCACCCTCTTGTCTCCTCTTCAGACTCAGAAAAGTTTTCCAACAAGGTACTCAATACTGTGATTCAGGGGAGCAGAAGATTTATGGATCTCCCTTCGAAAAACACGTGAGCAGTAGTGAAGGGTGGCTACTGCTATTTTTATCACTGTATTATCTTCAGAACTGGAAAATTAAGCCTTCTGTTGAGCAGTTTCCTCTTCTTCTGTCTCCCATTTAACCACAGTAAAGACAAAACACATCACTTAACATTTTGTACTTGTTGATTAACGGCTGCATTTGAAAGCAGCTGTAGGAGATCATTATAGTGGAGTCAAGGGACTTGAGATCTGCCATTGAGCTCCTAGGATTATACGACAAAATATTATTCTGTAGTTGGAATTATATCATTAAATGATTTCAGTTTTATTCTGAAGCTAGCTATTTATAAACAGAAGTAATAAATATGTGCTTACTGTGCTTACCCGAACAACATATCTTGCAATGAAGATTCAGGGACCAACATATACAGAAATTCATTTTATAAGGCTTTTATTGCAAAAAAAATCTGTTCACATAAACTTGAAACTCTTCAATATTTCAGCCATGATGATGAGTTTGTCAGTGCATCCCTGTGTCACTTGATAACACCATAAAACTCTATAAACATACACATATACCTCACAAGCTAGTATGTAAGCGTGCAAGGGCACAGATAATTTTCTTCACTGCAAAGACTATAAAAATGATCATGGTGAACTGGACCAAAGGTCTATCTAAGGCAGTATTCTGTCTTCGGTAGTAATCAAAACCAGATATGTAGGGGAGAACAGGAACACGGCAAATGTATGTGAAACTTCCCCCAGCATGTAATTATTTTCAGCTTGGGAACTCCCTTGTTTTGAACTGGGATCAGTTTGCTCTTCCAGCTTACTAAATATTCCACAAGCAGACGTAGGAGAGCAGTGGGTGATAAGCTAGTGGAAAGGCTTTAAGCCTGTCCTACTATGAAGGCAATACTTTAACAAATCACAGAACCGCATACAACAATGGTGAGGGAGTTTAGAAAACCTGACTATGTATATAATTTTATGGTTAACTTGTTTTGTAATGAAAGATGTGATTACTGGGTAAAATAGTTAAAATATAGTTTGCAATGGCTAAAATGGCTGAGCACGTGATCTCTAGGCATCTTTCTATGTAGCTGGATGACTGCTACAAACGGTTATGTCTGCTTTCTCATCTATGAGCCACTCCCTGTATTTCTAATCATAAAGTGTTTACTCCAAGAATCCCTCCAGCAAGTTCAAATAAACAAAGCAACTGGTAAAGTGGTAGCTGCCCAGGAGTGCCTTGGGAAAGGGGTGTTATAAATGCTGACAATAGATGGGCTCAATATATTGTTTGAGAAAGTTGTAGCTAGTGGCCTCATTCATCATAGTGACAGCAATATTGACAGCTCTCTGCAGTGCTTCATCTGTGAAATAATAGATCAGCAATGAGGGCTGGCTGGCAGGAGACGCTTGAAACATCCAGAGCTTTCAAAGTCTACCTTCTCTGTCATGCTTTATTTGTGCTGCATAATGGACAAGCACAGGCAGTGTGTTGAATCATAGGCTTGAGCCTTGAGATCCTGACCAGGGATAATTTGCCTAAATCTGCACAATTTTTTCCTTTTCAGATACATGCAATAACAAAGCCTGTGGCAGAAGTGGAGAAGGTGAGACCTCTTCAGGGCCTGGCCGCTCAGAGCTGTTCGAAGTTAATACACATATAGGCATGAAGAGGAGTTACCTAGGACAGAGGGAAAGGCCAGACTTCTTCGTGATTTGCTTTTGGAATAGAATTGGCCTAGATGCTGATGACCAGAAATTATTTTAAAGCTATAAATCAGCCTATGAGCTGTATGCACAGAGGCAAATTAATGATGACATAAATCTAATGGCTTATGTAGCTCAAAGAGCAAGTGAAGTTATAGTGCCATGACAACAGCAGATGCATTCAGAGAGGAAGTGAAATAGACTTTAAAATTTGGCAAAGACAGGTTGAATAAAAATAATATGTGCAGAACATGACTGAAATGCTCCCTGACAGCACCATGATACTTGGCTTTTTCTTCTTTATTGCTGTGAAGCTGAGAGAAGACTTGTTAAGGCAGAGCAGTAGCAGCATCTAAAGCTCTGTTTTAGTTAAGGGTCAGTGTCAGTGCTTTCATTATAAAACTTGTTCCTCCAGAGAATATAGTACTGCAATAAAAACATTCACTCTGGCCTGAAAGGTGTTGCATGACAGTTTGGTTCAGGAGCACAAACAGAGCAGGGAAACAGTCCAACTGAAAGTCTGCTGAAGTCAAGGGCAAGGCTTTGGTTTGCTTTCTGATCAGGCCTCGTGTAAGCTGAGTGGCTGTTAGATGAATTAACAGTGCTGAATTTCCAGTGTCAGCAGAGCATAAACAGCAAACGTGCATGTTTCCCTACGTGACTATTGATTGAGCACACTAGCTTTATAAGATGCACAATAAGTGAGCACATTGCCAACAGACGACACAGATCTTGGTCAGTTAATAATTTCACCTTCGTCTTCCCTTAAAACACGTACCTACGGCATGGGCAGGGCCAGTCAGCACAGTTGCAGTTCTAGGGCACAGATCAGACCATTGCTTGGATCCATCGCTCCTAACTCTAGGGAACGGGTTGAGATATCCAAATCAGGACTTAAGTCTCTGTGTACTTGCTCTAAAGTCAGTGCAAAGAGAGAGAAAATTTCAAAGGCGGGCTGTGATATGGAAGTATATGGCTCCAAATTTATCATCTCAATCCAGTGGCTGAAATGAGATAGGGTCACAGAGGAGTTGCTAGTAAGGCTGTAAACAGCTGTTGTCCTGCTGTAAACAGCCGTTGTTCTGCTGAGGTCCCTCCCAGGGCCAGGTCCACCATGTTTTTTTACAAGGCAGTCCAGCTGGGATAGGTCCAGGTACCCTGTGGAGGAAGTTTTCTTCAGTCTTTTGAGGCTTGAGTGTCATGTGTGTTCAGCACGTGGTTGGCAGAAGAGGTATTCACAGCTTCATGAGTGTGAAAGGTCCTCCAACTAAAGGGAAGATTCCTGTGGTGTAAGGCAAGGACAAATAGGGATTCTTCCTTATGAAGTACAGTTAGGGCCAGAAAAACAGTGATTTTCAACCTTCTTCAGTTTGTAGGCCCCTAAAATATATGGAGATTGGAGATGCAGACAACTGTATACTGAATTCAAGCCAAGAGACAACAGCTTGCTTCTCTTAATTACCTTTTTCAGATGCACTAGGTATAGTCTGTGGGCCTTAAAGGGTGTGGACATCACAGACTGAAAGTCAGCTCCTTGAAACAGGTATTCTAAAAGGAATATATTATTCTTGTGTGTTGTCAATAAACAGTACCTGATTTACTCTAAAGCCTAATCAGGACGAAGAAAATGTCAACATTAAAACTGGACATGAGCCCGCAATGTGCACTTGCAGCCCAGAAAACCAACCGTATCCCGGGCTGCATCAAAAGAAGTGTGGCCAGCAGGGTGAGGGAGGTGATTCTCCCCCTCTACTCCACTCTGGTGAGACCCCACCTGCAGTACTGCATCTAGCTCTGGAGTCCTCAGTACAAGAAAGACATGGGCCTGTTGGAGCGGGTCCAGAGGAGGGCCACAAAAATGATCAGAGGGATGGAACACCTCTCCTACAAAGACAGTCTGAGAGAGTTGGGGTTGTTTAGCCTGGAGAAGAGAAGGCTCCGGGGAGACCTTATTGCAGCCTTTCAATACTTAAAGGAGGCTTCTAAGAAAGATGGGGACAGACTTTTTAGTAGGGCCTGTAGAGATAGGACAAGGGGTAATGGTTTTAAACTAAAAGAGGTTAGATTCAGACTAGCTATAAGGAAGAAATCTTTTATGATGAGGGTGGTGAAACACTGGAACAGGTTGCCCAGAGAGGTGGTAGATGCCCCATGCCTGGAAACATTCAAGGTCAAGTTGGACGGGGCTCTGAGCAACCTGATCTAGTTGAAGATGTCCCTGTTCACTGCAAGGGGGTTGGACTAGATGACCTTTAAAGGTCCCTTCCAACCCAAACCATTCTATGATTCTATGATTAGCTCTCTCCCAAATAACTGAAGCATGCAAAGAGTTACCTGGTTGTGAAGATCTGCATCTTCTTAGAGTTGGAGCCTAGTTTTGCTGTTTTACGAGAGCAAGAATTTAGGCGCAAGTGGTCTTAGTCAGGGTGGCATGTACCCTGTCCTGGTGCTTGTGCAGAAGAGCTGCTCCATAACCTTTTGTGTGGTCCACGCTGCTGAGCTGATGACCTCAGCCAGACATTTGGCACTGGAGAAGGGCTCCTCTCTTCATGATCCAATTTTAGTTCATTACTTCCTCTGAAGGAATTTCAACTAATAGGGCTTTGGAAACAACTACAGCAGCTGGCTTTACCCACTGAAACTCCATGAGCTGAACTGACATGGAGTTCAAACTGTGATCTTCCCGTCAGAAGAGGCTACTTGTGCCCAAAGGTGAGACATGTTTGTAATGTGCTACAATGTAAAGCTTCTCCATGCTTTGACATGTGGGAAGGTTAGTTCTGTTGGCCATTTAATTCTTTTTCTGGATGTAATGACATTTGTTTCTATGACAACCAGTTTGGCAGCAGGGGTATATTTTCATTAATTTGTGTTGCTTGGTGTGTTTTTTTAGTCTGACTTCTGGGTCTTAAAGGGGAAAAAAGTGTAGTGTGAAGCATTATAATTTAGGATAGTTGAGTTTCCAACTTGAAATGAGAAAATAGTTCCATGAAATTAGCCATTTTATCTGTAATCCCATTTTCAACCTTTGTGTCCTGGTATTTTCAGAGCTACTGAGAATTTGGGTATTGTAAATCAACTGATGCATTTTGAGGCATTGGATTTGTATATTTGTGCTACGTCTTTGTTTTTACAGAAGAACAATGAATACTATTTTGGATCTTGCTTTTTTATTTCCAGAGGATATACTTTTACACAGCCACTCTTTAAGTATGAGGTTTGCTTACTGCTTCATCATGCTAAAAGGAATGGGAAAGAACAATTGCCAAATTAATCCAGTTTATACACTCATTTGTCCAAACTGGTCACCCAAACCCAACCTAGTGAAGCCCTCTGACATTTTCTGAAATGTGCTGCTTGCCTTTTAGTATGTTCAGGATTCCTCCAATGTACAGAACTGCTGGGAGGTGGACAGAGTGCCCCACTGGGAAATCTTAGGGCCATGCTTTACCTTCTAGATACGTTGCTACCATTGTTCTGTGTTGGCATTATGCAGATTTTCTTGCTGGGGTCACAGTCCTGTTGTCAATACAGCGGGAAGCTCAACAGAAGTATGATGAGAAACTGACAGAAGACAGGGATCTGACCCAGGGGTGTGGATCTGCGCACCTTCCACTGAGAACCAAGCATCCTGGAGCTGAAATTTGTCTTTTCCATCTCTAAATGAAATCACTGAACCAAATGAGAGGCCAAAGCATACTATCTCTTAGAAGTACTAGTCTAGTCAGTTCCTAAAAACTAGTGCATTTTTGCATTTGGTTCCAATCAAACCGAAAGTCTAAACATTATTTTAAAAAATAACTTTTTTTTTTTCCTTTAAACTAAGGGTATATTCTCAATGGTGTATGAAGGTTTACAACACAATTAATAGAGATTTGGGCAATATAATTTATTGTAGAGTTACTTGTAACTGTGGCCATATAACCATTCACTACTCTTTTCTAGTATGTCCTCATGACACAAAAAGCAGCACAGCATACATCAAGAGCATGCTTATCATTGGCATAGCTACTTACATCTTACCTTCCAGTCATGCATTAAGTTGTATAAGCTGTAAATGTGAGAGCAATATATAATGAAACCTAAAGTTGTATCTTGAAAATGTTAAAGTTTCAGGAATAAAGAATTCAGAAACCTGAAAGAAACCAGAAGCATGGCTGCTTGTGGAGCCTAAATCCCTTATTTGTAAGCGTGCTTTGATCTCTAATCAGAGACCCACTAAACACTCCCAATTTTCTTGGGGTCACTGGAATATGGGAATAATCAGCACCTCTAGAAACAGTGTCTATCATAGTTTATGAACTCTTCCTCATAACAAAACTCTTAGGCACTGGTTTTAACACTTCAATACATGGAGGCAGGCTCTTTGCCAGAAGCCTTAAAAGAAAATCCCTTGTAAAGATGCACTTTGATGTCGGAAAGCCCCCGTGTGGGGCATGGGTGGGCCCAGCTCTGTGGCTGCAGGATGGTGGAGATACACCATGGGAGATGGGCAACCAGCACCACAGGACTGCAGATGGGGAAAGCAGATGTGCCCCAGCTCTGCACAGCTTGCAGGTCCTCTCCCATGCTCCATGTTAGCCCTGTGTAGGGCTGCGGGGTCAGTAGGGCTCACGATGCTGCTGTGGGTAGCCACAAATTCCCAGTTCCTTGTGAAACAGTGAGCACTGGGGTTTAATGCAGTGGCTGAAGCCCCGGAAGACCTTTTGGTGAATCCATATCTTCTCCAGGGAATGCCGGTGCCAGGACACTTCTTCTAAGATGTGCTATGGAGAATCCTATTGTGCTCACTGGAGGGGTGAGAGAGAGGTGTCAACACTCTTGTTCACACCACACCTTTGAGGAAACCTGAAATAACCTCTGTACTGTAGTAACAGGCGCACATACATGTACGGCTTTTGAAAAGATGGAACTCGTGAGAAATGTTTTAGCTTATATGCCTGTGCATTTGCCATTACAGTGTTTGCAAAACCCACATACACAAAAAGTTACTTTGGTTCCTACATATATATATATTTTGCATATTATAATACACAGGCAGTAGTAAAGTCAGGTAGTATGTTTATGACCAAATGATATTTCACTGACGAACAGTATTTCATGTTAAGGCAAGGAAGGAAAAAAGACCAGGAGATACTGCCTCTCAACAGCACTGCAGTAAGAGTGCAAATATGAAATACAGGAAGTGTATTTATGTCCCTCATCTATCTCATTCAGAGCTATCTGACATGAAAAATTCAGGCAGAGTCCTCCATCTGGGATTTTTCCAAGCTTGGCCCATGTCCCAGTCAAAGACATGCATACTTGAACTGGAAAACCTAAGAATCTAATTTAAAAATATTGCATTTTAATACATTTCTGTGTTTATAAGAAGATTCTGAGTGGTCTTTTTCCAGCAGGGGACCAAAATCCCCTTTCCAAACTGTGTATGCCACAGCATGGAATTGTTACCCAGGGGTCAGTCCTACTCCATGCTTTTATTTACTTTTGGGATGATTTTCAATTACTGTAGGCTTAAGCCCTTGGGATGTGAAAATTGTAATTAAAAGAGTGGATTTTTATGAGGAATGATGGACAGTAAGTTACACATCCCAAAAGGTCTGTCCAAGGCGACAGCATCCAAGCATGACTATTCAAAAAGTGAATGAAATTTTCTTTCCATGAAATAGGTCAAGCCATGGACTGGGACTCTGGAGGGCTGGCTAAGGTTTCAAGAGGTTTGGGCTCAGTTTGCGACATGTCTATGCCAGTTCCATCTCCATGAATTTGGACTACAGACATCATTGATAGGGTCATATGGCTTCAGCCCACTGATGCTTGGAGAGGAGGAAGACACCTCTGTAACAGCAGCAATAAGGAACTGAGTGCTGCACTGTCCTCTGTCAGAGAATGTTTTTTATGCATACACCTCAATTTCTGCCTCTTAGAGGGGCTCATCTTGACACAAAGTCCTACCGTGTGGACCTACTTTGGCTCACAACAGCAACTGCAAGGAGCACAGTTTCATTTATAACCTTCCCTAAAACAGCTGCTATACTTTCTACCGCTTTAAATTAGAGGCTTCTGTAGCTGCACATTTCAGGGATGCAGAAGGCTGGTTGTGTTCTCAATATTTCTTTTGATGTTAGGCAGCTCAGGATAAGATAAAATCGTGAACGCTTCTTGGGTTATAACTTGAATTTACAATCTTGACAGCTCTGTTCAGGCACAGCGCCAAAAGCTCTCGGTACGTTTAAACAATGATAGGACAAAGTGATATTGTCTCCTAAGGGACAACAGGAAACAACTTGGCCTTTCAGAAATGTTACATTGATGTGCTTTCCTAGGAACATCATGTCTAAGTATGGCAATCTCCTGGTGAAGTATCTCCAGAGATCTCAATTGAAAGAAAGCTATGATATGATAAAACTGCTGGATGGAATGAAAATAAGGAAAAAGAATGGAAATGGGAAAGCTGATTCTGATTAAATAAACCTTAAGTCTGCAGAAATAGTTTCTCTATAGGAAAAAGGATTCTTTGTTCATTAAATAAAGGTTTGAAGGGACACTTTATAGCAATTGTCGCGTGCTGTAAGTGCATGATGGACTCTTAGTGTAATCTAAACCTTGTCATTGTCAGATAATACCAATGAATTTGTTGTTCTTTATTTTTATAGCGGTCATTTCTGTTCCATCTTGGGCAAAATGAATATCAAGATCTAATCTCGTAAGTGATGCTGCTGCATCAACAGTGAAAGGCTAAACAAGGAAAATATGGGCTGAATAAGGGAGACTGTTTACATGAAAAGAGGCACAGATAAGACTGAGGTGCTCAGTGCAGTTTGCCTCAGTCTTCACTGATGGGCTCCCCAGAGACAGGATTCAAGCAGGAGGAGAGCAACCAGCAAGCGGATGAAGGCTGAGTCAGGGATTACTTGCATAAACTCATCCCATGCAAGGCCATGGGACTCCACAGGCTGCACCTAAGGTTGCTGAGAGAGCTGGCCAATGTCCATGTAAGGTCACCCTCAAGCATTTTTGAAAGGCTGTGGAGACTGGGGGGAGATTCCCAACAACTGGAGAAAGGGAAATATCACACCTGTCTTCAAAAAGGAGAGGAAAGATGATCCAGGGAACTTCAGGCCAGTCAGACCCACTTCGCTCCCCGAGACGATCATGGCATGTGTCCTTTTGGAGCACATCCGTGGGTGCATGAGGGAGAAAAAGGTGATTGGGACAGTCAGCATCATTGACCATGGGTGAATCATGCCTGAACCAGCTGGTTACCTTGTGTGATAAAATGATCAGATTTGTAGACAAGTGGAGAACAGGGGATATAATTTACTTTGGCTTTGGCAAGGCTTCCAACAGTCTCCCACAATGTCCTTGAATCCACGCTAGACGTGAGAGTCTGGGTGGGTGTTCCACCAGGTGGGTAAATACCTGGTTGGATGGTCAAGCTCAGAGGTGATGGTCACTGGGCAGTGTCTGCCTGGAGGCTGGTGCCCCGTGGGGTCCTGCAGGATCTGCTGTGGGGCCTGTCCTGCTTACCATCTCTAGCGGTGAGCTGGGGAGGTCATGAAAGGCACTCCCCAGCCTGCAAAGGTCAGGTTTGCAGGCAACAGCAAGGCTGTGGGGCTGAGGTTGATTCAGCTGGGAGCAGAGCGAGCTTCAGGGCACCTAGCAGCACCTTGGTGCCTGTGGGGAGGGGATCAATGAGATGGGGATGGGGACAAGCTCTTTACAGCAGTGCCTGGCTGCATGTAAGAAACTTTTGCTTTCCAAGGATAATAGCCAAGCACTGGAGGAGCTGCCCTGAGGGGCAAGGATGGTGTCTCCATCCTTGGAGGCTGCAAGCCCAGAGCTGAGCTCCTGCTTTGTGCAGGTGGTGAATGAGGGGCCTCCTGGGGCCCCTGCCTCCCGCCACTGCTCTGGGAAGTGGCTCTATGATTTAGTGAAGCAGAGAACAATAGACCATTGTTTTTTAAAGTGCAGTTGAAGGTTTCACATAAGCACATCTCCGATTAAGCAGTAGATGGAATTTTCACAGTCTTTGCTTTACTAAAACATTTTATCATTTTAGGCAATAAATGGGATGAATCCAACCCGTGATCTAAATGCTGTGACTTTGCAGTAGTAAAGACAAGGGCAACCTGCTTTCATATCCTCGCAGCTAACTGCGGTCTGCACGTCAGGTGCCATGGTCTTTGCTTAGACTCATTTACACCTCTGCAAAGCCATTGTAAAAGTGTTACCATCCTGATTGCTTAGTGCTTTGAATCTACTTTGTGTGAGTGGAAATCACTACTTAAAAATTGGAGTCCCACTTCTTTCTCTGGCAACTGTGAAGTTTTAGCAATTTCCAGAAAAAAATACCCCATTGACAATTTTTTGCTTGCCTAAGAGTGAAAGAAGTATGGGTGAATAAACTTTTAAATGTCTTTCTGAAACTAGCCCCTCCACTCCTTTCAGACTTTGCCAAAGGTGCCACAACCATTACCCTGATTTCTGAGTCATTTCCATGGCAATATTTTCTCATTCATGTTAGTTTTGGTTTTGAATTATCAGTCTTGTTATGTATGTTATTATTCAGCCTTATCTAGACAGAGACTTGTCTATAGTGCAAAGTCTATCCATTTTGGTATACCCAGGAGATTTTACAGTGGTAGCTATCATACTAAAGAGCAAGCAGAGGCCAGCAGATTGATTTGCTATGGCAATAGAAAGGAATCTGATACCCATAGGCCTAACTGAAGGCTCATGCTTCACCCAGCAGGCTTTGGAAGACTGCATTGTTATTTCATTTTTTGGCTTAGAATAATGTGATAAATGACCTCTTGTCTTGCTTTGTAGTCTGTCTTTGCTCCATTTATTTGTTGCCATCATGCTCCCATGAATATTTCATCATTATTTCTACAAAACATCACCCAGCAGGTTACATGCGCATTAGTGTTTGAGAAAGCAGAATCTGTCAGTACCAAGCTTTTGAAGAGGTTTTCCATTTATTCATAGCAGAGGGGTGGAAAGGGTCAGAAGAAGCCTACTGACTTAATGAAGAGATGGACGAGGAGGTAGTGAAAGAAAAATGGAGAGAACTGATCATTCTGCAAGCTATTGTAAGCTATATAATACATGCATGCACACCATTTGTTTTTTTTCTTTTCTTGGTTATTGTAATTGTGACACTGTGTTATGTCTTTATAAAACAGTCAGGAAAGACACTGCAGATTCATTGACTTCATTGCCCGTGACCAAAAGGAAAAAGACTATGGAAAGAAACCAGCAGCGGGCATTGTGCATTGTGTGGCAGAGTAGTTCTTCTGGAGAGAATGAAATATTGCTACAATAAGGATCTTGATGAGATCTGGGCTGTGTCAGTCTAGGAGAGGTCATCTGCATGTACTTTTTACATTGTAGTGACTAACTGCAGAGTTTGGCCCTGAACAATGCCTAGGTATACCATCTCCCAGCTTTCCTACTCCTGAGGTGGTTTAGAGGCTGAATATTAGAGTTGTATTGGGTCTAGCTGAGATGGAGTTAATTTTCCCCATAGCAGCCCTCATAGTGCTGTGCTCTGTATCGGTAGCTAGAACGGTGTTGATAACACACCAGGGTTTTGGCTGCTGCTGAGCAGTGCTCCCACAGCATCAAGGCTGTCTCTCCAACATTGCCCCCCGCCACCAGCAGGCTGGGGGTGGGCAAGATCTTGGGAGGGGACAGAGCCAGGACAGCTGACCCAAACTGACCAGAAGGGATATTCCATGCCATATGACGTCTGCTCAGCATAAAAGCTAGGGGGAGGAGGAGGAAGGGGGGGCATTCGTTTGTTTATGTTTGTCTTCCGGAGCAAGCGCTACGTGTACTGAAGCCCTGCTTCCCGGGAAGTGGCCAAACATCGCCTGCTGATGGGAAGTAGAGAATTAAATCTTTTGTTTTCCTTTGCTCTCGCGTGTGACCTTTGCTTCTGCTTTATTAATCTGCCCTTATCTCGACCCACGAGCCTTTCGTTTTATTTTCTCCCCCTGTCCAGCTGAGGAGGGGGAGTGATAGAGCGGCTTTGGTGGGCACCTGGCATCCAGCCTGGGTCAACCCACCACAAGAGTACATTACTGAGAAAAAATGTTTTGTGAGCTCAGTACTATGCTTTGCAAAATATTCTCTGTATGTTGTGGAGGCTATGGATATTCGTATATTCTGTGGTTATAAACTGGCTGGTTCATGGAGAAGCAATTCGGATATAAAGTGGGAAAAAAGGGTAGAGAATTTTATAAGGAGTAGGAAAAAGGAAGAATTTGAGCTTTATTTGGACGGAAGAGTTGACAGGTAACTGCAGGTCAGTGTAGTTCTTTCAAACAGTTGCTGGTTTTGAAATGGGTATATTAGTTTTGATATTGCCAGGGTCAAAGAAATGTTCCTCAGTGACAGGAGCTCCAGTTCTGCTTAAGTGCAGGAGTTTTTTGTGTGCTTGGTTGGGATGAGTCCTAATTCTTCCTAGGCCTGGTGTCAACATCCCATTGCTTATTCCTAACTCACCAGGTGGATTCTCCTCACATATTTCTGCTGGATTAGAGCCAGCCCCAGTGCCTGGACCTCAGCCCGCCATTGCCTCTGTCAAATATATGGAGTATGCATCTTCTCAACTTGCAGAGTATCTGCAGGAAGACCTTTATTTGCATTAACATAAAAAGGTACGCACAACCTTTCAACCCCATGGGTATAATAAAAAAGTCAAACCGTGTACACAGTTGTGTCTACAGAACAACCTTCTCCTGCAGCCAAGACAAGTAAGATAAAGACAACACAAAATTATTAGGCCAACTCAAACAGAAGTTGAGTTCATAGGGAAGCTAGTGCCACTTTTAGAAATGTTTCATCCTCCTAATGCCGTGCCAGTTCACTTCCTGCAAATATCAGTCACAGCTTAATATCTGGCACCTGATATTTTGGATGGGTTAGTTGGGCTTCACTGGGTTTGTAAGGCAAAGCTTTCTAATAAAATTTGTGACCTGCCTGTGGCCAACAGACAAAGGCTCTTCCTCCCAGGTTTGCTCTACACATTCACAAGAAATGTTTGTCCCTACTTCACACTGTGGTGCAGCTGACCCCAGCTCAGGCGAGAAGGCTGTCGGCTTCGCACCTCTTTATCTTCCTGTGGCATATTGCAAGTCGAGACCAGACATATAGGGAAGAATAAACCTCAGCAAAGCACAGTGGAAAGATGGTCATCGTCCCTGAAAAAACTCATTTTCTCCTTGCAGTGTCCCATCTGTGGGGCAACATGATGTTGGGCCTGTCACCATCAGACAGTCCAGGCTTAGCAAAAGAGAAACTGAGCTCTTGCCTTGCCTGAAGATTACAGATGTGCTAAAATAACTGTAGGGAGGGTGGAATGAGTAACAGCTGCGCAGATGGAAGATACTGAATAATCCTTTTAAAAAAAATCAGTATAAAAAGGATGGGATAAATCCTCCACTGGTGCAAAACGGTATAACACCATTTGAAGGCAACAGACTTTCATCAAATGCCTGCTTTTATGAAACAGATGACTGTTTCACAAAATACCTCTATTCTGCACTATCCTTCATGATTAAAGAGTAATTCCTCACAGTGGGTCCACAATAACAGAAGAAAGCCACTTTCTCTCCCAGTTTTCATAGAGCATTGTTGTACACCAACGAGATAGTAGCAAAGTACACTCCTGATGCACTTATTACACTCCCCAATTTTACCCAGTTTTGAGACATTGCCGGTATTTTGCCCTTCACCTGTGATGAACAGAGTGTTTTACTAATGGTGTAGAACACCACTATTTATATTCCCGTCTTATGTCTAGCACCTTATTTGGTGCTTCTTGGAAAAACAAGCAGAAAATTATTATAATAGTTTAGCTGACTTCTCTCTTTATCTCTTGTGCTTTCCATCTAAGAAGTATTAATTCACTTGCAGCAGGAAGCATATTCTGAAGCTTCACAGAAATGCAGCAAAGCACCTGGGATCTATAACCTCTGCTGAGGAAGGAGCTGAAATTTGTTGCCACATCCCTAACAGACCCATTTGTGGATTAGGTGTAGATAATAAGAAAAGAGCTAATTCATATATCCATTCTTCAAGACCAAACCTAGGACCAGGGAGTAATTTGTGGTTTATGGCAAAACAGTGGAAACCAGTGTCTACAACCAGGAAACCAGAGCCTCGAATGGGATAAGTCAGTACATCCCCCTAAGATGTGTAAGTATGTATTTTAGACAGTCTTTTACACAGTATTAATAATTGGTAGTGTTAAATGGAGCATCACAGAGCATATCTATATCACAGCTTCATCATTTCTGTTAGAACCCACATCGGAAAAGCTAAAAAATTGCTGACTCACACGTTGTCCAATTAGTCTGGTGAATTATTATTATTTTTATATTTCACATTCGTGGGAGCAATGTGATGCCAGTCTATCTCTGACCAGTGGCAGATCTAGGCTTGGAATCAGGGTGTTTTTTAACACCATGCACAAGATTCATGTTCAAACAGGTAGCTCAGTGTAAATACATTTTATTGTCATGGTTTTATATGAGTTATTCTGAAATTCACTGGGCGATGAAGCTGTAGCACTTTGTCTCACTAGCACCTTCAGGAGCTTTGAGGAAGGTATAAAAGACCCCATGAGACTACTCCTTACCTGCACCTCCTGGGGCAGCATGGCTTAAAGTGCTGTGGAAATCCTCTTCATCCCATGTTTTTTGGAGACCAGCTAATCTAGGGATGCTGCAATCCGTTAAAAACAGGGATGGTGGAGCTCTCCTTGCTCTCCAACCTCCCAGCTGGTTTATGGGAAGCAGGGAGTAACTTGTGGACTAGTTCATGGGGAGCTTAAGAAGGAGATACTGTGAAAGACTGCAGTTGTGTAGCTGAAAGAAGAGACAAATAAGTCTTAAAGAAATAACACAGGAAATGGTGCAAACATTCGCACGGCTCATGTTGCCCTTTTTTCCCCCAAAGGGACTCTGGACATATGGGATGTTCCATGGAATGGGACACAATATATTTAAAGTGAGCAGAAAAGTACAGTTTCTTTTTGAATGATAACTAGTAAATTAAAGCTTGTGAATTCATAACTACAGAGTTCTCAGAAAGGTTAGACTTTTTTTTATTGTTACATGGACAGATCTTTGGCAGCTGCTCTCTAGAAATTCCTGAAATGTAGGAAGTGAGTTAAATTTAACTGGATGGGGATAAAAAACCTTCCCTTAGTGGCAAATTATTTTATCACAGTGTATGTTAGGAGTTTGTTTATTAGTGTTTGTCTGAAATCTACAGTATTGAGCAGGATATTGGTCTAAACATGCCTGAGGTCAGAGGCAGGATAACAACTTCTATAAAATTGTCCTTTTGATAAGTTTGCTTGTCCTGAGACTGGAAGATGATCATTTGCTCTTTTTAACTGTTTGTTTTTAATTTCTGGATAAAAGAATCACTTTAGAAACTCACTTGCACGGCAAAATGAAATGCATTTTTTCTTGTGGCTGTTCTTTCCACTGCTTTTATGAAAGAAGAGGACCGAGCAATTCTGTGGTGGAGCAATACCACTGAAAATTCGGTTGGCAGAGAGAAGCATCATATTTCTCAAGTCATCATAAAAATACATCACAATAACATGGTGTCAACAACGCCTTTATGTTTGATATTTTGTAAAGCTAATGTTGGTGCTGTTTCTACAGTTTATTAGGAAAAAAAGGCAGACACACAGGTTACAGATGTTATAGCACAAAGATTCAAAAGGAAAACATAACAGAGGCATGTTGAGACTAACAAGCTTTTTCTTGTTCCTCAGATTCCCAGCAGAATTAAACATCCCAGATGGCAGATGTTGGTTTGAGCGTTGGCTGTAAATTAGCCACTATTCAAGCAGCATCCGAAGAACATCCTGCACCTCTGAACTAAAATGTGTTTTAGAGCTGTAAGCTCTTTTTTTGCTCCACTTTCTACCTACCCTTTCGTTTTGGGGCCTGTCTTTGATAAATGTGCTCTCTTGAGCTCTCTGAACTGACAGGAGGGAGAGGGTTTTACAAACTAGAGGAGATGATTACGGTTGGGTCCCTTTTATGGCCACTTAGTCCATCTTTGGGATGGCCTTGTTTCCCCTAAACTTTGTGGTTAATGTCCGCCATGGTCAGTCCTGTCTGTCTCCTAGCCAGCCCCATGTATGAACCCCAACCCATGACCCAGTAAATCCTTCTCACAGCTTTGTTAATGGACTCATTTATAGAAAAAAACCCAAACAAACCCAAGCCCTAAAGCCCCATAATAGACGGGCCAGGCTGTTCTGTCTGAAAAAGCATATGAGCACAGTAGTAAGGAAAGGAGAGACGTTACGCAGCTTGACTGATCTCTTCTTCTCTGAACTGCAACATTATTGAATGTCTTTCGTTACAGAAGTTTTTTGCAGAACACTAACAGGTTCAGACAAGACTTCAAAATGGCTTCTCTGCATGCCTCTGTACCATTTGTCTGTTTATATTTTGGGGAGAAAATTACACTGGCACTAAAGTGAGCAGTTGGAGAGGGACTGGAAGGATGAGGTCAGTGGAAAAGGTGAACTTGTTTATATGACTGTAAATCTTGAGGAAAGGCTACTAAAATGGAGGGAGGCATGAAAAAGAAATCATATTCTACAGGCAATTCATGTCAACGCGTTCAGCAAAGTGCTGGATCCTTGTGGATTTCAGCTGATTCTCTTCCATCTGTGAAACTTGTCCCTGAACCACCTCCTCAGCGGGAATCCATGGGACGCTTTGGGAAATGCTGGGGGCATTTACTGTTCTTCTTTCACACATCCCAATAGTACATTTTCACTAATCATTTCTGCCTTGTTGCAAAGCCCACTCAAGACGATGGAAAGACACCTGTACACTTTGTAAGGGACTGTTGACCAACCTTTCACTTCATAAATGACCAATTTCATCCTAGGGCTGTGCAAAGACACTATATATTTTCTGTGTGCAGCTTACACACTGTTTATTTTTTCTGAATTGTTTTGTGCTTTAGATGGGGACGTGGAAGGGATAAAGAGGAAGGAAATGAGAAAGAGCAAAATCAGAATTCCTGCCAGGCAATACAGGATGGGCATCTTTCCAGAGCAGTAGGTTACCTGAAAAGACTGCTGTCCCCACTGGCCCTGAAGAAACAGAATGGTGTAGGATCCAGAAAATAAAATTGTTACAGCTCCATAACTGCATCTTTCACAACTTTAGTTTCACACTGAGTCCTGTGGACTTGGCAGCAAGCCCAGCAACAGATGTCTTGCACTACATTGACATATAGTGTGGTGAGACCCAGGACAGAAGTATAATTTTGCAGCAGGCATGTAACATAATTTTTTGTGCACTCATTTTCTGCAATCCAGAGGACTACATTTTGGAAGCAGGAATAGGGCTCCTTTGACACCTGTGAGCACAAATGACTTTAGATGAAGATCAGGGCTGGTTTGCAGCATTCTGTGTCCAAGACCCATAGAGAGGGTCCTGGATGGAGTGACTGCTGATAAGCTGTCCTAGCAGGCAACACAATTTCTGCAAATAACTCCTCTCTGCTTTTTTTCTTACTTGGATTGTAAATTTCCTTCTGGTGATTTTTAAGGACAAAGTCTTCACAGGCATACCTACTGATATTTCTTCTTATTGGTGAGTACTGCGTTAACACCCGAGAGTCCTGTGAGGCTTTAACAGAACATTTATGTGTACAGATATCACGGCTACTGTACAGTGGGAATCCAGTGCGTTCACTGTGGTAGTAGACACTCCATTTACAAGGTTATGCAGAGTCTGCATAATCACATGGGCTGTTCTTCCCTGAATTGCACAGTTTTTCTCCTAGTGGTACTTCATTTGCACAGAATGAAGGTGGCACAGGTTTGCCTTGCCATGCTGCAGGCACACCAGGAAGGCAAGGCAGAATTCCTGTTCCTTTGCATTACAAAACTTGTGTCCTGGCTAAGAAAGCAGGGTAGCTTGGCCATGGCCACAAACCTGCATAAACTGGTGCTGCCTCTAGGAAACACAGTTTTGGCCTTGGCTCCTTGTTCCTTCTCTCCCCTCATGCCAGTGAAAGCAATTGTATGGTTGCTTGGTGGGCCTCCCCAGTGAAGTGAAGCAGACTAAACACCTTCTTGCTTTTGCCTCTTAGTTTTATATCAGACTTCCTTCACTTTGTGGTGCAAAAATGTTTGTTCTATCATGAGGATGTGGAGGGCTGAAATGCTACCAAGCCAAGCAGTCAGGGAAAGGGCAGGCGCAAGGCTGTTTATGCCAGTGATAAATGGCAATGTCTACTTAAATGATGGTGAAATTCTGACAGAGGTTCATTCTTCAGTGCTGCCACAAGTTGTGTTACCTGTGACCGATAGCTTCTGTGATATAGGGATGGTGATGCTTTCCCTTTTTCCTGTAAGTTTTCAGTGTAAGTTTGAGATTCTGAGGGTAGAGACTGTCTCTGGTTAGGTATTTGTACACCATCCTGCAAAACACAGTCCCGATCTAGGCTGGACTTTTGCGGACTCTTATAATGCAAAGAATAGCAGCTAATAAAAAAAAGGAGGAAGGGAAGTAGAGGAGGAGAGCTGTGTTACTACACAGCACAGCTCTCTGCACTGCGGTAGCAGTGGGGGAGGTCTGTGGAAAGATCATTTGTGAAGGCACATTTTTGCTTTAGGGACCTGTGCTTTTCACACTACCCAGTCAGGAAGGAGAGGTATGTCATATGTCCCATGTGTCCAAAGAAAATGTCAAGAAGTCTTCCTAAGAAGTACCCAAAGAGAAGTGACGTGACAAAACACTTCACACACTGGGTGCATGCAAAAGCACAGCCACTGGTTCACTAACAGCTTACACATGTATTGCATAAACAGGCCATCGTTAATCGGCTGTCTGTTTCCAATATAGGGCAGCAGTTCCTAAAAGCTTGTGTGTGCCATGTACAAGATCCAGACTGCCTGCTTCTGTAGGGACAGGGTCACCGTGTTGTTTAATACAGTCTATAAGCAAGCTTCTCCCTGTCCTGAACTGTTTTCTTTTCCAATGTGGAAATGCATCTAACATCACATCAGGTCTCATAAGCTCATGAAATCTGTTGTTTATAAATGTCTATGCTCATAAACTAATGAAAACAACAAGAAGGGTCAGGAAGAGAGGAGCCCTTGGTAAGCCTTTATTTATTTATTTTTTAATGTGATAATTCAGACTGCAAATAGGAGAAAGCAAGACTTATCTGTACCGCTATTGGTGCATAAGTAATAACATTAATGACATCATACTTGAGAATAATTGAGACCTAAAGGGAAAGAATGACAGAGAGAGATGTGGTAGGAAAAGAGACAGTCAAAAAAATCTTAAATAAGATTGACAAGCAATAACATTTAATTATTTTTAAGGGAAAAGTGAGCAATGACTTTAATACCATTTTAAAAGAAAAAAGAAAGCAAGCTGGTTTACACAGATCAATCTCTTCAGGCAGGAATTTTACCTGATAAAAGCTGGGGATTTGAACTGGTGATTGTTGTGGCTTCCAGCAAAAGCCTTATTTTGAAAAAGCTAAATTAATGTTCCTTCTCCGTTGTTAATTTGATTTTACTGCTGGTGAGCTTGCAAAATGTACATGTTCCTCTACTGTGGTGCTCTGCAAAACAACTGCACATCTGCCAGACTGAGAATTGTGAAAGCTACTAATATATAATGGATGGTGAACTGGAGGTAGGTAGGTCTCCCTGCACTTGAGAGTCAGGTCCTGCACAAGCTCTGTTCCTCATGTGCGCAAGCTGGGTAAATTAATTCACTTGCAGCTTCCACTTCTCATGAGGTTGTCAGGTGGAGCACTGTTACGTGTCAGAAATCTGGGAGGGATGTGTAGGCGCAGAGTCCTGCCTCCGTGGGGTCTGTGCTAGCCTGCCTGTGGGTGCTGCTGTCAGAGGTGTTAATTTGTAAGCTGATTGATAAGGGATGGGACGGGGCGGCATTGTCACCAAGTGTGTGATTGTGGCGCCTGTAAATGTATTCCCACTACATTTCCAGGGAGTGAGGCACTGAGAGACACCACCCAAAATGTCAGAGGAGTGGGAAGCCAAACACAGGAACTAACTTTCCTCCATGGTCCCTGCCACAGGCCATGAAAGCATCTCCTCTCTTGGAGGAGGCCAACAGTCAGGTCATGGATTTGCTGCAGACCTTGGACTATCACCTATTCCTGCCTGCCCAGGGTGCTGTGAAGGCAAATGCAATGAAGCTTGTTGGTTCCTGAAGCAGCTGGTTTCCACCAGGATGAATGAGATGAAACCGCCGGTGGTAAATACAGAAGAGGGCAAACAGTTGGGTAGCACTGCTTAAGTCCTGCTTCCCGGCATGAGGAGACAATTCCACTCACCTCCAAGTTCAGATAGCAGAAAGCAGAGGAAAGTGTGGGCTTTTGACTTGAAGTTTGTTTGCTTTGGGCTGTCACAAATATATTTTGACCTTTAATATGAAGGCAGTATGCCTTCAGTGGACCAGTGACACAGAAGTGCTTTTACTTATCTCAGCCCTAAATTGAAATGAATACAGAATAAATACAACGGTTTGGTCATTACCATGCTCATCTCCAAATATTCACCCCACTTAACTCACATCTGCCCCTCAGCCATGTTGCCAGGCAAGCCTCATATTGTGAATGGCAGCCCTCTGCAGGGTGCACAGAGGAGAAGGCAGCCAGTTCTGTTTCAGTCTCCTTTCTCCTGTGCTGTCCTGTGAGCTGGTGACATCGGCACAAAAAAGAGGCATTCTCAGGGCAGGAAGAGAAATGTAAAGGGAAAAAAAAATACATCCAGAAATGCATGTGACTCAACAGGCATCAGTCCCTTCTTGCTCCGTTGCTATCGAGCAACGTGGAGGCAGATGTCAATAGGACTACAGGGAGTTGCTCCAGAGGGGAGAGGCTGTCAAGGTGGGAGAAAACACTTGAGGGATGTGTAAGTCGTGCAATGACTTCCACACGGTAAGAGCCATTGAAGACAGCACTGGAGAGTCCAACAAACCTGAAAGTGGAGTCTCTGCAGCCTGAGCTGAGGAAGGAAACCCTGCAGATGGCGTTGGGTTTGAATTTTACACGGACTGGAAGGAAGGGACTATGTGACAGGAAAGTTACATGAGTGATTGTTGGGGTGTTCCTGTGGTGCCAAACTCTAACCCAAGACTGTCCAAGGGAAGCTGGCTTCAGCAGACTATCTTCTCGTACAGGTGCATACAGCATATAGACATACGAGCCTGGAAAGATATTTTACCTTCTGCTGTGTAGGGCTAAAAGACCTAATAACAGGCTAATAGCCCCTAATAACAGGCTACACGCCACCACAAAACTTCTCAACAAAAGGAAGTACATCTCAGGAAGCCAAAATCCCACCCTCTTAATCTCAGAAACTGGTAATTTCTTCTCAGCAAGTAGTGGCAAGGAGCAACCACCTGCTCTGAGCCTGCCGTTGAGTTAAGGTGTGCAGCCAGGGCTCCCTCCCTTCCCGGCCCCCATGCACTGCCTGCTCCTGGCAGGGGGTCAGAAGCATACAGCCCCAGTTATTTACCAGTGAGGGTTGGATTGCAGCCCCAGCAGCATGCGCAGGGACAGATGGAGGAATTGTCGGAAGGGCCTGTAGCCTAAATCACAGCCTGTGCGTGCGAGGTGAAAGCCTGGCTGGGGGTAGCACCAGCCACGGCTGCACTCTCTTCCATCGGTAAGTAAGTGTTTTGCACAGTGCCAGTGAGACCGAGAGAAGGGAAACTCTCCACCCTTTAAGGGGCTGATGATAAGGGAGCTAGGCTGTGCGGGAATTTCAGAAGACCCAAAAGTCCAAGCAACAACCTACTGCAGAGCAGAGCAAATTCCTCTTTTGCTTTCACTTCTGCATTTCTACCTGTCCTGTAAGACCAGGTGAGTCCTCAAGGAGATTGAAGGGACTCTTGACCTTAAGGTCTTTCAGTAGGACAGAGGTGGTGAGGACTAGGTGAAGAGCATATTTAGCTGACGTGGATGGAGATGTGGACTTCAGTTCTGTAAAATGACTGGAAATCAGCAAGAACTGATTATCACACAAACCCATTTTGTTTGCTGGTTTGTTTTGTAGCAGTTAGAAGATAGTTTAGAACACTGTACAACTAGCCCCAGCAGTTCTTTCCTTTTTTTTAAAAAAATCTATTTTTTCTTTTGATCTAGATTTCCCTTGAAGCTTTCCTAAAGAGGCAACTTCTTCTAGTCTGGCTGTTGGCTTTCTTCACTCCTTGCATTACTGCTACATATCCTGAGGCCTCTTGTGATGGTTGCTTTTCGATTTCAAGTGACAGCTGCAGTGCAGAGAGGGCAGAGTTGATAAGCCGTGCTCTCCTAGCGTCACTCTCCAAACATGATCATGGTAATCCAGTGCAGACAGAACCATGCTATAACTAAACAAGGACTACCATTTTAGGAAGCTCCAATGGGGTACACAAATGTCAGCTGCAGAAACCAAGGACTTGTTGTCCGTCACTGTATATTTCTGGATCTGATATTTCTATGCACAAAGCTGCTAAATTTAGCCTGTTCCAGCCTTTCCTCCACAACATAAATCACAAAGGCAACAGCAGAGACTTGCTTTTATGAAGTTACTGACATTGAGTAAGATTATTATCTCAGGTTACATGGATGTTTGCAGAGGCATTTTAGTTGCAACTGGAGTGAAAAAACAGAATAAAGAAGTAGGTTTCCCAGTTGGGTTTTACCCTATTTACAGTAGTCCACCATGGTCAGTATAAAAATACTCCTGGGAAATACCTTGGAGTAGAAGTAATCTTCTGGATTGACAGACATCATTGTTTAACCATGCACAATGATATATACGGAATAATTTTAGCCCATGCACTAGAACAAATGTGCACATTCTTGATTCATTTCAGTGGAAGAATTAATGAGACCGTCCTTTACAGTATTCATCCTCAGAATCAATTTAGTTCTATCTGTATGCCAATTAATCTCAAAATCATTACTCTCATTGACAAAACTCCCTCCAGACTAGCAGTGCCAAAGCTGGATGTTGCAGGGGATTTTCTGCTGAGATTGTTGCCAGGTGGTAAGAAGAAGCAAGTACGGGACTCAGCACTGCGTGTTCCCCTCTGTAAGCAAAAAAAGGTTACCACAAGAGAATTTAGACCAAGTTTTTTTGTCCTCAGATTTTTTCCTGAAGTGGCAGGGTAGATTAAGGGAGCAGGGGTGTCTTCCTGAAATTTAGAAGGTGAGTGTAGGGAAAGTTTGGGAATAACTAGCCTCAGGACCTGCTCTTTTTCTCAGCTGCTATGGGGCTGCACCCCCACAGGGATTGAGAGAAGGCAATGCCATTCTTCTCTGTACTTGAGGAACAGGCTCTGCATTGCTGTGAAGACATTTGCTCCAGTCTTCCTGCTCTGCATTTTCAAACTCAATTGCAGAAGAATCCCAGGCATGCAAGTCTCGGACTCTCACTTGCAGGGAAATTAACACAACAAAATTCAGTGCAAGATCTTTTGGAAGAGGAATGTCATTTTTATTTAAAAAGTCTTTAAGCAAGTTGATTTTATGTGTTCATTCTTCAACACTCACAAACTCAT
This sequence comes from Gymnogyps californianus, assembly GCF_018139145.2. Lineage (NCBI taxonomy): Eukaryota > Metazoa > Chordata > Aves > Accipitriformes > Cathartidae > Gymnogyps > Gymnogyps californianus. The sequence goes on along the minus strand of NC_059500.1, from coordinate 15,530,439 downwards.
AAACTTCAAAATGTGTGATTCCATGTGCTCTGGACACAGAGGGCAAGGAGCGCTGGCTGTCAAGTCCTCATCAGATTTTTGTGGTTGTTCTTGACAGGAGACATCAAGCTAATTTTCAGACATTCCTTTTATATCCCTTACAAACCATCAGTTGTTATAAAGCAATCCTTTGCCTTGGGTTTGTGCTTACTTCACCTTTCATAAATCTTACATCACATTGCTGTCCATTGACTGTTTTTCTGTGTATGAACAATGTTTGAGGTGTCTGTTCCTGCTGGTCTAACACAAAAAGATAGGTATCTGTGATGTGCCGCAGCCTTCTAGCCATCCTGCTGGTGTGTGGATTGCAGGGTCTGTGGGGTCATCAGGAGCACTGGCCTGGTGGTTGTGATAAACCAGCACTTCCCTCAGTTTTGCTGCTGGGAGTGGTGTCCTGGGAGCCGTGTTCCTTCTGGTATTCACATATAGATTGCCACCCATCCTTCACTCATGCCTTCTTTAATATTTTTGCCATGAGTCTCTACAAGCTTATGTTCTGTATGACTGAGCGGTTCTGTTGTGCTCTGGGAGATTTTAGTGGTGGGTACAGCTTTCTAACCTAATTCTTAGTGGTTCCTGAGGCAAAGAACCTAGGAAAAACATCATTTGAGTCCTTCCCTAAACCTTGTTGAAGACGTCTATGCCAAAACTTTTATTGACTTCCTTGCATGCTAATTCCTTTCCAGAATCTATAAGAAGTGCTTCCCTAAGAAGTAAATAAGGGCTGGGGAGTGCTGTTAATCACAGGACAGGATGGGTAACGATGAGTGTATCCAAATGCAAGGTAAAGAAAAGATGATGAGAAAAATGCCCTGTATTATTGGAGATGGAAAGTAGTTAAAGTTCTCTCCCCAACTGACCTGAGTAGCAGTTAAACTATTTTTAGCTGCACAATTGTTTGAACAGAAAGAAACAGGGAAGCAAAAATCAATGATGAGCTTGTTCTGCATCATGTTCTTGAAGGTAATACGTCATACAATTCTTTAAGTACCTTTTAAGACAGATCTAAGAGATCTCTAAAAAAATGGACTTTTCAAGAGTATGAATCAGACAGATATTACTGGCAAGTACAATTATACACTCACAGGCTGCAACTAGGTCAGAGTCTTTACAAGATCGGTATTGACTTTCTTGTTCTTTCTCCTGTGCTGCTAAAAACTCATCAGTATTGCAGCATTTAACCCATCCTTCCACTCTGCTGGGTGTCAGCAAGCTGGCTGGGACGCATGACTGGAGAAGGGAAAGGATGGGAATGAGGCAGAAGGCTTGTGGAGGTTTGCTCACATTTATCTGGCCTTCCAGCTGTTACAGCCTTACCTAATGCGGCTACTGTGCATGTGGTTGGTTGTTTTAAAAATCAGCTTTCTAATGTAAGCTGAAGTCTTTCTATGTGGCTGCAGAAGAAACAGATCAAGGTTTCTCAGATGTCTAACACTTCCAACACTTCACAAAACTGTAATGAGAAAGACTCAGCAAAAGACTCTTGAGTGATAAGGGGTTATTCTCATCTTTCACTGTTGAACAACAGATATTCCTGAGGTTAAGACTGCAGACTGTAGTTTGGGCTGAATTCTTGACAATATGACTGAAATCTTATGTGGCCTTCAGCAAATTTGGGTTCAGTCATGATGTCTGGGTTTCTCGGCCAAGGATCATCAAGGATTATCAAGGGTATTAATGTTTTGTCTAGACCTATCTTCTGTGCGGATAGCTGTGCATCCAGTTGTTAGTAGGCTTTCTGGTAGGTTATAGCAGTGTTGAACTAAGGCGATAAGAGGGGTTTGTAAAGAGAAGTGTTGTAATTTGTTAGACTGACTCATGTAACTGGAAAATGCATGTAAGCTTACAGATGAACTAGCCCTTACTCAGTGCTGAGGCAGGCATGAAAAACTTGGAGCTAGAGACTGGGAAAAGTAATTTCAGATTTAACAATATTAGTTGCATGAGTGGAGGGCAGTTACACCTCCAGCTAGATTACCAGCTCCTAGAGGAAGGAGAGGAAGAGAAAGTAAACATCTAGGGAGTGGGAGCATACCCTACCTTCAGCTAACTCATCTGCTGGATAATTCTGGGATGACATTTCACCTTCCCCAGTTTTTCCATCCATAAAATAAAGATAGTAAGGACTTGGTAAAGTACTGCAAATAAAAGAAACTATAGAAGAACAATCTTTTTCTTCAATAATTCATTTGATTATTGAAGCTAGTGATTCTGATCTGTAAATCTGGGAATGGCGTGTAATGGCCTCCTGAAACACTGAGAGCTGACTCATTTTTATTGGAAAAACCCCACACCTTAGTATTGGGTTGCCAAGAAGTGCTTCTACTCTTCTGATGATACATTTTTAAACAGTTGGGGTTTACATGCTTATGTTGCCATATGAACTTGTGAGAGTCTGTGTGAGTTCACCCTCTTCAGAGTTTTTGTTTAACTTGAAGGGGTGACGATTTAAAACCCGTCAATCTTTAATAGTAATTAAACCAGACTAAAACTCATGTTCACATGGCTAAACTCTCTTTTGCTTGTCCCTTCACCGTATTTTGGAATTGCTTCTTCCCGAAATGATGCCCAAACTTTGCCTGGTAGGAGTTAGTTGTCACCAGAAAAAAATGTGCCAGATAATGTCTTGATAATTAAATAGTATGGATATACATGTGCCAGTCCTTAAGCCTATCTTCTGTCCCTCTTCAGGTTACTGGTATGATTGTAACCAAAGACATCAGATTCCTATAAATTTCATGGAAGTAGATTAGTTTGGTAAATGAGAAGACACTATTGGTCCCCTTGTGGAAAGAAAAAAAAAGTGACGTTTAAACTCATCCCCTACAATAGGCCAGAGCAGGTACATTGGAAATATGTGTGGAACAATTGCCCAAGCCACTGGGGGCCTAATTCCTCAGTTACGGCTTCTCTGTGCTAGAGATACTCTGCTGCCTAATGAAGAGCGGCAGAGCACACTTCATTCAGAGCATTTCTTCAGTATACTTCAGTTAAAACTCAGCCAGCTAGAACAATCATCAAATTAGCTGGAAATCAGTCCCTGGCTTGCTCACAGAGCAATTTATTGTATTATTGCATGTGTCCAGATGATTTGCAGAATAGTCTTGTTGGTGCACAGTCGGTAGGACTATCTGTCCTCAGGGGCTGTGATGGGTTGACCCTGGCTGGATGCCAGGTGCCCACCAAAGCCGCTCTATCACTCCCCTCCTCAGCTGGACAGGGGAGAGGAAATATAACAAAAGGCTCGTGGGTCGAGATAAGGACAGGGAGATCACTCAGCAGTTACCGTCACGGGCAAAACAGGCTCCACTTGGGGAAAAAATTAATTTAATTTATTACTAGTCAAATCAGAGTAGGATAATGAGATATAAAACCAAATCTTAAAAACACCTTCCCCCCACCCCTCCCTTCTTCCCAGGCTTAACTTTACTCCCAATTCCTCTACCTCCTCCCCCCAGGCGGCACAGGGGGACGGGGAATGGGGGTTTGGGTCAGTTCATCACACGTTGTCTCTGACGCTCCTTCCTCCTCAGAGGGAGAACTCCTCACAATCTTGCCCTGCTCCAGCATGGGGTCCCTCCCACGGGAGACAGTCCCCCATGAACTTCTCCAATGTGAGTCCTTCCCACAGGCTGCAGTTCTTCATGAACTGCTCCAGCGTGGGTGCCCCGTGGGGTTGCAAGTCCCACTGACACCTTCCACGGGGTGCAGTCCTTCAGGAACAGACTGCTCCAGCGTGGGTCCCCCATGGGGTCACAAGTCCTGCCAGCAAACCTGCTCCAGCGTGGGCTCCTCTCTCCATGGGGCCACAGGTCCTGCCAGGAGCCTGCTCCAGCGCAGGCTTCCCACAGGGTCCCAGCCTCCTTCAGGCATCCACCTGCTCTGGCGTGGGGTCCTCTATGGGCTGCAGGTGGATATCTGCTCCACCATGGACCTCCATGGGCTGCAGGGAGACAGCCTGCCTCACCATGGTCTTCCCCACAGGCTGCAGGGGAATCTGCTCTGGCACCTGGAGCACCTCCTCCCCCTCCTTCTTCACTGACCTCGGTGTCTGCATGGTTGTTTCTCTCACATCCCACTCCCCTCTTCGCTGTAGCTCCTCTTCCTCTTCCTTTAGCAGTCTTTCCCCCTTCTTAAATACGCTATCACAGAGGCACTACCCTCATCACTGATGGGCTCGGCCTTGGCCAGCGGCAGGTCTGTCTTGGAGCCGGCTGGTGTTGGCTTTATTGGACATAGGGGAAGCTTCTAGCAGCTTCTCACAGAAGCCACCCCTGTAGCCCCCCCACTACCAAAATCTTGCCACGCAAACCCAATACAGGGAGTTTGCAGAGGATGGTGTGGAGGTGCTGGAAGTCAAAGGTGAGGCTTGTGTGGGTGCCTCGTCACTCCCCTTCCCGCTGTTTATGCTGTGGCTGGTTGTGCCATGTGGCGCGTTAACCTCCAGCTCTGCTTAGCCATGGAAAGTCCTGTGAGTTCCCAGGCATTAGGATAACGCCTTGTCCACGCCAAATGACCTAGCTCTCCTGTCTCACTGGTAATTCCTGATCACTGCTCTGGATACGAATTCTGAAGGACCAATCCCAAACGTTACTCCCGTTGTGTCAAATTGCATCGTCAAGGCTCAGAGAGAGCATTTCAGCCCACATTTGCTATCTTGCATATAATGCAAATGCTTGCTGACTCCTTATGATAAAAACAAGATTATTCCAGAGCAATTAGATTTGGAGAGAGCAAACCCGGTTTTCTACAGCAAGGTGGCAATTTCTCAGTGTACTCACACAGATTTTGGATTGTGCACTATCATGCTATTATTTACCTGGTCAGGAACCAGGAGGGCAGTATAATTACATTGACTGAAAACTACATTATAGGAAATGGGGAAAACTCCAGTGCGAAAAATCATCTCCAGAGCCAGATAAGCAAATAAGAGCTATTGCAGCATGTAACAATTTTCATACAAAAAAAATATCACTGTATTTCATTCTAGGTAGCTGGATAATGTATATCTGCTGCTCTGGATGACCTCCAAACTGTGCTTACAAAGATGAGATTCTATTAAAAGCCAATGATGGTCATGAAGATATTCTCAGATTTCTAACATAAAGTGCCATTCAATAAAGATCAGCATACAAAACATGCCTATTTTGAAAGAAAAGTTACTTCATCTGTAAGAATTAAGACCAGAGATTTATCATCCTTGCATAACTTGGAAAACAGTTTATGTTACTTGCTTGTAGGAACAACTTGAGCAAAATCTATTAATCCTGATACTCAACATTACTCTCTGGATTGTAACAGAGTGGCTGAAGGCGAAAAAGAGATTTGCATTATCATATCAAATCCTCATGTCATGTGATGACTCCCTGCTTCTTCAAATGATGGGGGATACAAGCACTTTTCCTGAGAGGTGAAACATTTGCCATCTGCAAATTACTTAAAAAGCTCTATGAAAACCATGTAAATCTTGAAAGAGTGGGAGGGAATTATTTTGCTTATAGGAAGAGCAACAGCAGTCATGTAACCTTGCGAGAGTGGTACTACCTCAGAGAAGGTAATACCTGACCATACACTTACATGTAATGGGAACACTTTAAAATAAAATGTCATGCACTTTAGGAGACAAGTAAGTCATAGGAGATTCAGTGGCTGTCTGATAGTTAAACCTTACAGCTTTTGGCAGAAGTTCAAAATAATGGTTATCTGAAATTAGGGTGTTAGTTGAAATGGTAACTGCTAGGTTTCTAAGCAATTTAGAAATGTGAGCTGCTTTAGGAGCCTAATGTGGGTGTAAATGTCTAATTGTAAGTGTATCAGGTAAAACGTGAACCATGTTCAGCTGTGACAAGAAGGAAGAAAGGGAGGAAACAAAAATAACACAACCTCCCCTTTGATTTTTAGCTTTAGACTCCTTCACGTTAGATAATTCAGTCCTCCAAGGGAATGTCAAGAGACTACATCTGGCCAATTACATTTCATACCTTTTTTTCCTGGCTAACAAGACCTGCAATGCTAAGTCCTCCAGGGATTTCTCTCTATTATGTTGTGACAGATTAGACTACATACTCTGAAACATAGGCTAGAACTTCTTCTGCATTGAAAGTTGCAGTGACATGTTTTGAACCTGAGATGTAATTAAGTTTTAACTTGGTTTGATATTTACATTGTAATGAAGACCACTACATAAGCCAAGTTGGAAGAGTGTAAATACCTGAGCTCATTAGCAGAGTTGCAGGGTTAACCGTATGAAATATTTCAGAAAACATAATCTGTTAGGGCAGCAAGAGCACACAGAAATAGATTCATTTCCAGAACACCTGAAAAGTAAAGAATGCATACTGGGAAGACTGGTGATGTTTCAAATAATGTGCACGCAAAATGTTGAAAGGAGACAAGAGTTTGACTCTCTTATAAGGAGAAAAGGCCTTAGGGTGTTGTGTGTACCACAGTGCCTGCTGCAAAAGGATTTAGGCAGACTGACACTTGAGTTGTGACCTTGGTCCAGTGTACTGAATCTCTTCTTGCTCTTGGTGTATCAAATATCAGATTTACAGGCATGTGGGTAGCATGTTGGATGAATGCAGGAAGATACCTAGGAGAAAAACAGACAGATACGAGTCATTAGGGTATCTAGTTTCTCATTTTATTTTTCTTTGACTTCAAATAGAATTTGGCTGTTTAAAAAAAAAAAAAAAAAGTTTCATTTTAAGATTGGTTCTTTTTTCCCTGTGAATTATTGGTAGGTCTATAGAGCCTGAACCACTGCTTTGCTATTGGAGATAGCTGTCCAGGACCATACTGAGTAACTGAAGATGGTTCACTTGCTGTTTTTAAGGCACGTTTTACTTAAGGGAACTTTCTTAAGACAGGTCCTCTAACACTTGCTCCTATTTTGTCACACTTCTGCTGATCAAGTCCTCTGTCTGAGTGTCGTGGTTTAACCCCATCCAGCAACTAAGCACCATGCAGCTGCTCGCTGCAGTGCTCGCACCAGTGGGATGGGGAGGAGAATCGGAAAAAAAAGTAAAACTCATGGGCTGAGATAAGAACGGTTTAATAACTAAAGTAAAATAAAATATAATACCAACAATAATAATAAAAAATATAATAATAATAATAATAGTAATGAAAAGGAATATAACACCCCCCCCCCCAAACAAAACCCAAAAAACCCCAAGAAAAGACAAATGATGCACAGTGCAATTGCTCACCACCCCCTGACCAATGCCCGAGCAGTGATCCACCCCTCCCGGCCAATTCCCCCCCTGTTTATATACTGGGCATGACGTTCCATGGTATGGAATACCCCTTTGGCTAGTTCAGGTCAGCTGCCCCGGCTCTGCTCCCTCCCAGCTTCTTGCACACCTGCTTGCTGGCAGAGCATGGGAAACTGAAAAGCCCTTGGCTTAAGATAAGCGCTACTTAGCAACAACTAAAACATCAGTGTGTTATCAAGATTATTCTCACACTACATCCAAACCACAGCACTGTACCAGCTACTAAGAAGAAAAGTAACTGTATCCCAGCAGAAATCACGACACTGACTTTGTTCCTTTTAAAAGGATTCATTTAATTCTGATAATCACCTTTTCATTTTTAAGCTGCATTGCATTTTTCCTACTCATTTTCTTTCTGGATATGGCAAAGCTGCAATTAATTTATTCCTCCAGGTGGCTTTGCATATAACCTGCCAGAGATCATGTCAAAAGGCTCCAGAAACTTTCACAATTAACAGTTGTAGCTGTTTAGCAACTGGCTATCATTAGTAGCCTCTGTGTTCAGCTTACTTAATAAGTTACAACCAATTACCAGTAGGTTGTTGTTCTCTTCTGTGCAATTTGTTATTGAGTGAAACAGCTTTTCCCTCACCCATTTAAAAGTCTAATGTGGATTGCAGTGCTTGATTGATTAATACCCGCCTGGTAGGAGATCCATAGCAGGCTTTGGATCCTGCTGCGACAGGACTTGCTAGCAAGGTTTCCTCTAACGGTGAGTAGCCCAGGATCAGTGTAACTCGCTTCCCAGGCAGATCAGAGGGTGAGGCTCAGTATGATGTACAGAGGCACCAGTGGGAGAGTCACCTTTTACCCCTTGAACTGTGTAGATTTATGATAAAGCTGAGCTAGCTTATTTAAACGCTACCTGTGCATTTAAAATAAAAATGACTTTAAATCAGTTCATTAAAATGTGGTTGTGCTATGACAGGAGCCCCATTTTTTCCTGGGCAGATTGGAAAGATCAGACTTATCAGATTTGGGCAGGGGGTTGTGGTGGGTTGACCCTGGCTGGATGCCAGGTGCCCACCAAAGCCGCTCTATCACTCCCCTCCTCAGCTGGACAGGGGAGAGAAAATCTAACAAAAGGCTTGTGGGTCGAGATAAGGACAGGGAGATCATTCTATGATTCTATGATTCTACGATCTTCCCCTCTAATATCTTAATCAGAAATTTCTTTGCTGGCTTGCGAAGACTGTCGTGACCACAGAAGCCTCCTCCTAACAACAGCTACAGGATCTCCCAGATTTATTTGTTGTAGGGAGCCTGAAATTGAAGTTGAAATTGCTTTAAGAGGATGATATGCTCACCTGAAGATGCCCAGTTCCTACCAGCTCATTTGGATTACTGAACAAGCCTTCCTCCATCCTGCGAAACACTGATTTCTTCACAAAGCTCAAATTTTAGTGCTTTGAGTTTAACCATGTATTTAGTGTGTAAACCTAGAAAAGCACTTTCTAGTGCCAGAAAACTGTTGTGTAGCTATTTGGTGAGACTGCAATCTGGAGGCCTTTTTCCAGGGAATGCTGCACAATAATGAATACCAAATAGAAATTATTGAATGCAGGTAAATTTTAATGAATAGCACTTGTGTGCTAAAAATATGTTGAAATGAATGCATAATTTAAAAAGATTTGTTTATGAAGGTTCACCTGAAATTTGAACAGTAGCAATCTAAAATGAACATTGCTGTTCTTGATGTATGCCAGTTTGTCAAGATTTCTGAGCACAGAGCAGGAACAGCAAGGGAAGCTTGCTTTTACTATAAAATACTGGTTGTATTCACTCGTTCTAGAATTGTTCAGTCTTTAAAGCAAAGTGAAGCTTTGAAGAGAAGAGTGGAATTAAATAATTGCAAATAATTGCAAATAATTGCAATAGTCTTTTTATGTGCTATGCCTATAGAAAGACTAGATAACACTGAGGGATGTGCATTTCTTGCTGCAAGATGCCCAGTACTTGAAAGAAACATGGCTGCTTTGCATGAGGTGGCTTTCCAATGCCCAGCTTGTTTATATGTATGTAGCCTCACAACTTGCTTCTTTGTGTTTCCCAGCATCTTATTTACACGGTATCTGCCTTGTTTCAACTATTCATAGCAAAAGTGTTTTTTACTTCATACCCTGTATGCAGCCAAATAATGTGTGTAAACTATGCATGAACCAAATTACGATGTTTAGATTAATTATTGAGCCAAGAAGCCGAATAATACATATGTATAAATTTTTCCAGAGATTGAAGTCATGGTATGGATTGTGGTTAAATTAACTTTTTTCACCCATTTATTTAGATATAAAACAAAAGTAGTTTTCTGAAAGCATTCATTAAGTCTATTTTAGGCTCACTTTGAAACAGTTTTGAGTGCTGAATATAAACTAGGATCAGCACTTTCTGTGCTCACACCGGAAGTGCAGTAAAAACAGCAATTACTCCATGCTGTGTATGATTTAAGCTTGTAGGTTTCTGGAGTTATTCTCTAGCAGGATAGCTGGCTCTACATGTAATGACACTTGCCTATATTTTCCCAAGTGGTATTTTGCAGACACATTTAGTGATAACTCTAAATCTGTCCTTTATGAATTAATTAAGATGGTGTTTGTGTTTCCATCTCCCTCAAGGAAGAATATAAATGAGGTATATTATGCTTAAAGCGTTATTGTTGCATTGGCTTGAAAATCTCAGTTTGAGAATTCGAATATTGCCAGTACTGTTTGTGTCGAGAAACAGAATGTATCTGTAATCCTTTTCCCATTATGCTGCATATTTAAAAGAACTGATTGGAAATCTCTGTACATAACAGAGAAGAGTAAAATATTAGAGAGAATGTGTATCATATTCTCTGTAAAAAACATACGTATTTAAATTTTAGGTTATATAGTTAAGCACACAAAAAATCAGGAAATCTGAAAACTGTTGTTGAGTATATAGCTGAACTTTTCACTTTGTATTATGATGTAGAGCCAAATTCTTCCATGGTGTCTTGGTTACCTACAAAAATGTGTGCTAGTGGCACACATTGCAGTTTAAATAGAAAGTGTGAGGCAGCACAGAAGCTGAGAACCCAAATAATGTTAACCACATACAGTTACATGGGCCTTCATACTTTTGTTTTTTCTTGTTTAGCCTAGAATACAGACTTTTAAGTTCTTCATTTCTGTGCATCTTCAAGCCATGTAGTACTCAGTTAAAATAAAGTGGATAATGGTTTATTGAAGGAGACTGGGGCAATGCCATTTTTAGTCCAGGGTTATACAAAATGTTCTTCTGTCACTAGATGAAGTACAGTAATGTAAAAAGCCCAGTAGCCTTGATACTGGGACTGAACCAACCATTTATGGATTTGAAAATATGCTGTCAATCAGTATCAAGTGATCAGTAATACAGACCTCTGCAATTGCACTCGCTTCTTCATCAGACGTGCTCAAACACTTCATCTGTGGATGGGTGTACTGTGGATTTTAAAGAAGGAGAAAATGAGACAGTGAGTGACTGGAGACTTTTCCAAGTAACCTGTGATTACTCAGGTTGCCATTCAGCAGTCCTGAGGATGTGAGCATCAGAAGGTCCTACTGGCTTACAGTAGCTGTCAGCCTTCTCAAAAGTTCAAATACTGCTAAGGTTTGCAAACCAAAAGGCACTTTTAAGAATCTGGGTAAGGAATGACCACCTAGGTGCAGCAGCAATTTACTAGTAAGACCCAGTTTTCCTGTCTCTCAGGCTCTGACTATTTACGAAGATATGGTCCAAAAAAAGGGCATGTAATTATCTGTTTGCCTGTAAGTCCTAGGTTGTCCCATAGATATTTTTTATTTTTTGATGCAGAAATGCAATCATGTTTCTCCTTTTAACTCTGTTTCTAAAAGAAATTACTTGTATTTAAAAGTCTGAATATCTCTATGACAGACAACGTCTTAGTCTGACCCAAATTCACTCTTTTTTGAGCTGCTTTGCTGGAACAAGATGAAAAAATGTCAATTCTCATTTTCCGTTTTTATGGGAATAGACAAGAGTGGATATATTTCCACCAATAAGACATGGAGGGTGATGTGAAATGTTAACATGCAAATTAGGTTGAGATGATATTTCTACCAAGGGAAATAAAAGCTCTTCCATGAAATTCCCTCATCATTCCTTTCATTTTCTGCATATAAGCTGTATGTAAAGCTGTCAGGCTGATAATTAGGCAAATTATAGGGACCTTCTCATAAGAAAACTAATGCAATTTCCAGAGAGAATTTCAAATGAAGATGCCCACAAGGAAGGCAGAAGTCTGAGCTCGTTTTCCTTTATTAAGACTGATTCATAACTACCCAGGTTTTTGCCTGTCTACCCTTGACAGCAGCAAGAGGATTTAGAGGAGGACTTTGTTGCAATGAATAGGTCTCTGAAAAATACATGGTTTCCAGAAAGTAGCATATTTTAATGCAATTTCATTTCTTTGAAAATATTCCTACTAGCTCTGGTAAAATTGTGCAAGCTGTCTGCATATTGCATGATTTTCATGTGAAGTCATGAACTGGTGAAGGTTTATTCCAAAATCAACATAGACTTGTGAAGCTTTCAGCAATCTTTCCCAAGAGGGAGTTTGTGGGGAAAGCCAATTATAAACTAGGTTTCATAATTTGCCACAAAATCTCTGTGCAGAGTTCTACAGAGAAATAGAAAAATTCCTCACATTTCAGGACAGGGGACAATAATACAGAAGTGTGATCATCAGCCTTTGTTCTTTTAAAAGAAACAAATAACATTCAGTAAACAGAGAAGAGAATGCAGAGAAAAGGAAAATATAATAATCTAAGTAGGTAGGAGTGACTTCTCAAAATAATCAGGGGAAAAGTTTTGGGGTGGCATAGTCAGTGAGGAATAAACAGGTGGTAATATAATGAATGAATTCAACTAATTTTTATGGTGAGAATTGTGTTGACATAATATGCTTACATTTCTGTAAGGCATTTTGCTCAGTCCTGCATGATACCTGTGTAAAATATTAGCATTTTTCAAAATTAGTGTATGCTGGACGAACCTAATTTAGAAGCAGTTCACCGAAAGACTGAGAAAATTAATCCTGTTAACACATCATCCAGTTGACAATATCTAGTTGAGGTCTCCAGGGATTGATTTGCAACCTGTATTTAATATTTTTTCATCAGTGATGTGGAAGGGGGAACAGCAGCCACCTGCCTCGGTGGGGCTGCAAGGGGATCACCCTGGCTCTGGGAGCTGACCTGCTTCAGCTCTACTGGGCTGGGATGGAAAACCTCCCTGGATCCTGCAGCCCACTGGGTCTGGCTTCTCTTAACAACCATTAAATCATGTCTGCCAAAATGTGTAGGTCACACTGAGGTCACATTTTAAGCCAACTAGGGGCTTTACAATGTGACGCCAAGGCATGTCAAGGCTGTCTGAGAGCAAGCGTTGTTGCTACTGTCTAAGTTTACTCTCTTAGCAGACGTGGGGTCCAGCGTCTGGGATCTAGCTCACCAGTAATAGCGGGTGAGTGCCCAGAGACACTAGTGTTCCCTGTAGGAATAAAAACTAGCCAAGGCTAAAGTCCTGAGGAGGGGCATCCCTCAGTCATGCTGTATTCATAGAAAGATGATTAATTTAGGCATATAAACTATTTCACTCGCCTCACATACTTTTCTTATCCACTTAAGAAATGATCCCCAAATCCTAATTTTACTTCTGCAAGTATGGCTGATTCTTTTCGGTCTGTTTATCTCTGTATGTCTGATAAGTGCCCCCTTCCTCCACAACCTCCTCTTCGTGGAGTGGAGGCTGAAAATGCAAACATCATCTGTTTCCAAATACTAGTCCCTGTGATCAGGCTGGGAACATCTTTGGTGCTGAATGGCAGATTGCCATTCATGCTTATTATATTGCAGTGAAATGTCTTGAGGGCGATTATGGAAACTAGGAAACCATTTCCTCATAAAACTGCTCGGAGCCATTGCTGGAGGCATAGTGTATTCTCCGGAATCTATTCATGAAATTGAACACACCATGTATAAAATAATCTGGCAAGGAGAAGCACAGCCAATTTATAGGGGAAATGATTCATACTGTTCTTAAACTTTAATTAAGCTTCAGACAAAATATCTAGGGACATGATGGATTCTCCATTTCCTCACTGCTTCAAGGGGTTAATCTCAGACCTGTCTGCAAAGTGTGCTGCAGTTCAAATTAAAGCTCTGAACTTGTGGCAGGAATCAGTGCATGAACTAGTGTTATCCAGAGGGTAACATTAGATAGAGAAATGTTTCTCTCTCTTTAACCTGGTGTAAATCCATGCATTTCACTGAATTGGAGTGATTTTATTTTGATAATTTGCATTTTGAAGATTCGTCCAATTATCTCCACCATTAATGAATGTGTTTACATTTCTGACAGCTCAGTCAATAAAGTTAGGATGTATAAAATAATGCAGCCATGACTTTACATAGCATTTTCATTCTTAAATCACTGGGTTTGGTGGTGCTTGGATATAATGAAGGAGAATTTAATATCCACCCACAGCAGGGAGAAACTTCATATTTTTATATCTATACAGCTGCAAGGATATGACCCCTCCCCCCCGCCCCTTTAATTCTGTTATCTTAAGAGCCAAATAGGAAAGCCCTCTAGGAATAGTAATCCTATAAGCTTATGGTAGTAAAGTGCTAGTTTTCATATCACAGCTATACTATCCTCTCTTGATATTTTTATCCATTCAGTTGCTGAAGAATCTTACTGCTCTACCACATATTTTCTAAGAACCACCCCTGATTTCCAGGAGATCTGGGTTCACAGTAATCTGCTAGTGTTACCAAAACACTCTGTCCAGGAAAGGACACTTGATGTGTGAGTGGGTGAGGCAGGTGTGCTGACAATAGATCACAGGTCTCCTTTTACACTGAGTAAGGGAACAGAGAAGTTACCATTGACATCAGTGAGAGAAGATGCTAAGAGCATGGTTATATCATCTTGTCTGAGACCATTGCTATAAGCAATAGGCCGTAATTTTGGAACCTTGTGGTAAACTGCACAAGGCATCTTTAAAGGCTTGGTGCTGCAAAAACGGGGTCCTTTATTTAAGAGAAGAGGTAAGGACATAAATCCCTTTCTTCTCCTGTCCCTTGTGTTTCTCCAGCTCCTTAGGTTTATAGGGATGTCTATGTAACAGTATTTTTCCAACCAATTTTATGATTAAAGCCTTAGAAATGATTTTTTGCAGATATGGGAGGTATTCACCACAGTATGCTCACTGGGAGAAGCAACACCCTTTTTGAGAATACTCAAGCCAGCTCTTGCTCCCTCTCACTGCTTTGCTGGGTTGCTTTTCAGTTCAGAGGTGAAGCCTTCACTCCATGGCCCTTCAACCTGGACATCACATTGACGTCTGCAACATGGTGGCACTGTGTGAGCTGAAAGATGGATGGAGAAAGGGTGACAGTGCCAGGTGACGTTGGGGTAGAGGTACATGGCATACAGAATAATTCTTGTAGCTCCTAGCTAATGTGCTTGTATACACAATGGTTAACTGGAGACACATGCCTGCCTCTCTGTCAGCTGATGGACTGACCTCTCTTCTCTCCCTGTTTGAACCTGTCTTTGAAATCTCTGACCAAACAGGGAGCTTCCTCTGGCTGCGGATGCTGCTGTCCTCTGAGCTCCTTCAGCCGCCTCATGCCGGCTCCATTCTGTTGATCAAGATCTGCTTGCTCCATGGTAAACAACTTTCGAAAATAATCATCAGTCAGAACTTATTAATGAGAGGGAAGAGGAGGACTCTGAGGATAACTAATCTTATCAACACATCGCTTACTGGTGAAGTGCCAGCTGCTAGGCTGTGCTCAAGTTTTCACCCAACAGCTAAACCAACCAAATTCAGCATCCACAGCTGCATCTAAGTAATTTGTTTCATATGTAGAAACACTGTGTGTCAGGTGGAGAAGGAGAGAAAAAATTCTCTTTTTTCCCTGCCAGCGAGTTTGGGAGGAACAAGAGAATAGTTCTTACCTGAGAAATCTCTTCCTGTTTTAAATAATGAAACCCCTTCTTTTCCCATAAACATTTACCTCCTCACCTTTCATGTGTGCCTGGGACAGGGAACCCCCCTGCTCTCTGCAGTGGGTAATTATTGAGCTGTCCTCAGCAAAAGTTCTGATGAGTGGCAACCAGATGGGAATAAGAAATGACTACAAATGACAGTGTAGGCTAAATGCAGTAGCGATGAGGAGTCTTTAGAAATCCAAAACAAGAAAAGTGATCACTCAGTAAACACATGTGACACAATTAATTAGTAATCATTATGTCTATTTTACTTGCTGTGCTGGTCTTCTAGACCTAAATATTTTGTTTCATTTTAAATATTTCATTTACTTGTATGCCTTGACACAATTTTCTTCTTCTGATGTGCTTTCTTATCATATCATTGCAGAGAACTGCCTTCACTCTCCCCGTCCTCTTTCCCTCCTGCTCGCTTTTGCATAATTTTAAAGACATACTTGCTATTTCTACTTAGAGCAGTTCTTCAATGTATTCAGACCATGTTTGACTCCATGAAGAGTTGCTTTTGATTTCAGAGAGCCTGAACTTGTAGCAGAATATCATATATATATATATATGTGAAAATTAAGATGGGAAACTGTGGGGAGAAAGCTCTTTGAACTGTCATGCTAATGTAATTTTATTTTTAAAGCACATTTGGAGACTTGGTGCTCATCATTTTGATGCATTAGCTTTGCATTTGCTGATCTGGCCTTGGAAGCAGAGGCGTGGGTGGAAGTTGGCGTACATTTGGTGTCACAGTAGTTTTGTTCTGAAGACTGCAGATCTACAAGCCAGAGCTAGAGCTGACTCCAGGACTACAAGCTCAGATGATAAAGGTGATGTTGCTTCCAGCTCCCATTGTCAGCTGTCTGATTCGAAAGAGCTGCCGGGTTCAGCTGAAATCATGTTCAAAGGTGTGTGCAAACCTGTAATGGGTGTAAACCATGGTAGCCTTTAGTTGACAACATCTGGCACACGATCAGTAAGAGCGATGGGAAAGGAGTTAAGCAGAAGTCAAAGAGTATTATTGTGATGCCCTTTGAGCATATTCTCAGCTACAAAAAGGGCATGGAGGTGCATGTCTGCACTTCGTCTCTGTGCATGTCAAAGATAGATCACGTTGCCAGTTGCAATTCCTCTTCTTGGTCCCAAGGAGGGAGGAGAATCTCAAAACCTCAAAAGTAAGGAGAGCCTTACTTTTGAAAGGATGTGTGGCCCTTCCCCGGATAGAGACAGCCTTGGAAAAGCAAAAGGCTTAAGAACAATGGAGTTCTGTCCCTTTTTCGGTCCCTTGTGTCCTTATACTGCCACCAAGGCCAGGCTGTTGAAACTGGCTGACAACACAAGGATAAGAACCACACAGTTTTGGTCGTGCCTGTGAGAACAGTGATCGCACTGTGGGTTGCTCAGGAGTCCCACGAAATGTTCCCAGAGCTGTCACAAAAGTACTTATAGTAAAATCATTTACACTGAAGACTATAAGGGTTTTCCTTTCATTATTATTATTTTATGTTGTTTGTTTACCTTAATTCAAACATTGGTTTTGGGTGTCTCCCTTTTAACATTTGCTTGGCAACACTTGTTTACTTAATTTTTTATTACAAAATTTTTAGTGTTCCAGGTACACAATTTGAAAAGGAGTAAGGTGGCTAAAGATGTGGATAGACCATGAAATTTCTAAGTTTCGAGAGAAGTCATGTGCCTGGGCCCTACTGTGAATTACTCTAGGTGTCTCATTGACTTCAAAACTCTGAGGCTTTGTGAGACCTAACCTTCAAGGGCAAAAGTTAGGTGTCCTTGAAAAGTTTATTTGGAATTTTCAATTTGGGGACAATAATTTTCAATGATTTGGGACAATGAGAGAGCTGGGACTGTTTAGCCTAGAGAAGAGAAGTCTCAGGGGGGATCTTAGTAATGTATGTGAATACATGAAGGGAGGGTGCAAAGAGGAGCCAGGTTCTTTCCAGCAGTGCCTAGTGACAGAACCAGAGGCAATGGGCACAAACTGAAACGCAGGAGGTTCCCTCTGAACATCAGGAAACACTTTTTTACTGTGAGGGTGACCGAGCACTGGCACAGGTTGCCCAGAGAGATTGTGGAGTCTCCATCCTTGGAGATATTTTGAATAGCCAGCTTTTGAAGCTGTCTGGTCATGGTTCTGGTCAACATGCTATAGGTGGTCCTGCCTGAGCAGGGGGGTTGGACAAAATGACCTCCAGACGTCCCTTCCAACCTCAACCATTCTGTCCTTGTGTGATTCTGTGATGCTGTTATCACACTTACATGTCACTTAGATGGGAACTTTATTAACATTGTTTTTCAGCTAGTCGTTCCGGAGAGCTACAATACTGCTTTTACCAAATATTCATAAATCTATATCTAATTCTATTATCTGTTTCAGTTTGAAACCATTCATATTTCAGTGGCTTTCCATTAATTTAAAAGAATTTTGGCTCCTTGTCTCTAGCAATTCCTGATCCTCCATGTAGCCTGAAAAAACAACCCAGTTTCTGCAACAATGCAATAGAAAACTAAAAGTCGATAGCACTCACATTGTCCCCAACAGGTGTAGTTTGTAAACGATTAAAACATCTTGTTTTTTTCACAGATGAGGGACAAATTTAGCTTGCAATTGTAAGAGTACATCTCCTTTCTGTCACCCTTGTTATATGGTAAGTTGTTTTATTTCACCATATAAATTCTAGGGTGTTATATTAGTAAATATAAGTCGGCCTTTCCTTTTCTTAGATGTTCCATTTTTGGGGGCAATGGGTCAGCAGGAAGACTTCAGTGAAGACATTCCCAATTCCAGGGTACTATGTGTTTTCCCACATTGAGCTAATCCAGGTGGGGTCACAGCTGGGACCATGAGCACTGAGGATGGTGAGGGACTCAGCAAGGCAAGGAGCTGAGGGACCTAAACTCCCCACCCACCTATACTGGAGAAAGAGATAAAAATGGGGTAGACTTGCAGAACCAAAAATACAACAGATGATTAAAAAATTCCCTGATCACTAGGCATAGTCTGTCCATGTAGGTAGCAAGTCAGAAAAGAAATGGTGCTGGACCAATAGTTTGTGCTGTTTGTTGCTGCATGCAATGATTTCACATGGTGCTTTTAT
Source organism: Gymnogyps californianus (assembly GCF_018139145.2). Classification (NCBI taxonomy): domain Eukaryota; kingdom Metazoa; phylum Chordata; class Aves; order Accipitriformes; family Cathartidae; genus Gymnogyps; species Gymnogyps californianus. The sequence continues at coordinate 15,511,973 of NC_059500.1, read as the reverse complement.
ACACAAAGGACTGTATTTGGTGTTTCAACCCCATGCAACAGCACAACATATCTGTTCATTCCTTGCAATAGTGGAATTACCACACTACAGACTTCCTAATGCTCTGCCTCAACTGCTATCAGTCCTACCTGCTCCAAAGGGAAATGTCTGAAGTGACATAGAACATAATGGTAAGACCAGCAACTCATATGACCTATTTCTTACGTGCTGCCTTCAGGCAGTAGCATTTCTGTGTCCAGAAACCTTGAGGGCAAGTACACTACAGCAACCTTGAGTTAAGAGAGTTGTCTGCTATTTTTTGGGTTAAACAGCCTTATTAGGAAGAGGGCTGCACAGTCTGAAAAGAGGTATGGGAGGTATGGGTTCTGGACTGTGGCCGACGTTCCTGGGGAGCCATGCTGAGGGGTAGCATTGTCAGGAATTTAAAAAGGAGAAGGAAAATAGTTCTTTAGTACAGATGCTTGTCAGGGAATTAACTGAATTAAGGAAGCACACACGCACACAGACTGAGGAGCGGATCTGGAGACCCTTTTTTTATGGAGGGCTACCTTTGTATCACACCGTAATTCACCCTCTGGCTCCAACTGCAGTGTAAATGAGTAGCAGCCACGATCATAACTGCTCTCTGAGCCAGAGGCAGGGGGGCAGAGTGCAAGCAGTCCTGCATTTCCGCAGCTGTTTTAACTGGATGGGTTTAGAGATGCCTTTGGCTGTTGCACCAAAGGAGGGTGGGAGGAAGGATGGAGTCTCCCACAGCTGCTCTTCCCTCCCTCATCTCTTTCTGTTCTTCATAAGGACTGGGTGGCTATACAATTTAGGAGACGAACCGAGCAGACAGTCAGCTCTTGCTCCCATAAATAATACACTAATTAATATGCATAGCTTCAGATGATAACCCCGAAGTGTGATTAGGGCAAGGAACAGGGCAGGAAGGAGGGCGTTTGGTGTCTCATAGTGCCACACAACAAAACGCTTACACTTCCTTGTGACCCTGGCTAGAGACTTCTGGCTTTGGCTTCAGGAGAAATAGGATCTCACTTTAAAAGTAGAAATATCTTCCTAATAAGGTTTCAAGTTCCAGCACTTGGTAGAAGGCCCTTCATCTGCTGTTCCCATTTCTTTGCAGTGGTATGAGGAGGAAAAAAGGGTAATTAAACTTATCATCACTCCTTTTTCTGTAGTAAAGGAGAAGGAAAAAAGCCTCATGGAATCAAAAGTGCTTTTCTGCTTGCTTTAAAAACAGATCTTGGCATATTAACCTCACTTTAATTATAAATTGTACCTAGTCTGAGGGAAACTGAGGGCAAGATAGCTGTAGAGTATCCCTGGATAACTATATTTTATCTGCTCTTTCTACAGGATGAAGAACAGCAATGAAAAGATGATCGTATTTCCTTGGCATCTCCATAACCTACTTTTTTGAAGCAGCTGCTTCAAGGAACTAGGACTGTCACTGGTGCAGTCAAATTGAAATCCATTTGAAGGATCTGGTCTCTCTCCCTCTTTCTTTCCCCTCTCTCTCTCCCCCCTCCTTCCCCTTTCGCCCCCACCTTCCTCTCTCCTTCCCTTCCTCCCACCCTCCCTTTCCTTCTCTTTTTATCTCCATCTCCCCATCTCTCTTGCTCTTTGTCTGTCCTTTCTTTTCCCTTTCCTCTTAGGCGAATAATCCAGTTGGCTAGTAAGAAGCCTCACAAAGGGCTAATTCAAGGATAAAGCAACAGCGTTTATATTTATCTGGTGTTTGGTCACAAGAGATTCTCTTTCATTTCATTTGAAATCATAAAACATAGCTTATACACCATAAATAATGTTAGCTTTCAAAAATCTATGAGAGAATGGCAGAGTGTCTTTGCTGAGGGCAATTTAAAACCTCTTGTGTGAGCTGATCAAATTAAATAAAGCTTCTGTGCCGTCAAGGTTCAAAATCTACTGATGTGCCACCATTCATTCTTCAGCTCTGTGTTTAGCTTTCCAGGCAGACAAGGTCAGCCGTGTCTGATTGATCCAGCTTCTGTCTTGTAGGAAGACCAGACAGTTGTTTCTGTAAGAAAGAGGGTGTTTTTCCCTGTTTTCCTTCTAGAGCAGAGCAGCTGATCTGGTCCCACTCCACCAGATGGCAAGCTTTCACCAAGGAAAAAAAAAATCACACGTTTTTGCAACTATCCATTTACCTTAGGGGAGAAGGGGAAGCGAGCTTGGCTTATTGGTTATTTTTGTTGGTTTTTTTCTTTCTTTCTGTTTTAAAGAAATATTTTTACTATAACACATCCACCTTCTGGCATGATTTGTAGTGTTTAGAAAAATAAATCAATAAAACAACATTTACTGTCAGCTATTGAGTAACTGACAGGTGTCACAAAAGGAAGTAAAAAATGGGTTAGAATATACAATCCATCCCCAAATCTCACTGAACAAAGGCAGATTCAGTGCTCCTAAACAAACAAATAAGTATGGTGGTTCCAGTCAAAAATGAGAAGATGTTTAAAAGCTGTCAGTGCTGCATAACAGACCCTGACAGTGTGGTTATCCAAAAACCACAGTAAGCCCTGCCTTTGACTCTCAGGAAGGGGCTGCTCTGCCATATGTTTCTGCCATCATAACCTGCCCACAACGCCTGGACGATGCACAGAGCAGAGGAGAACTGCGCTTGCTCTATCCAAGGTACATCATCTTTTCAGTCCAGGGCAGTCTAGGGGGTTTCAGACATCCTGGGAGTTGAGTTAAAGTCTGCTCATCCTAACACAGCAGACTTTAACTGCTGCGTTGAAGGTGTTCATTTTCACTCACATTTCATTTTACAGACTTGCTGTCCCAATTTCACAGGGGTGGCAGTTGTGGCACCGGGAGGTGGCTTGGCTTGGCAGAGGTAACTTGGGCATGGAGCATTACAGCGATGTGCGAGGAGCAAGTCTCCCAAGTCCGAGCTCAGCGATCTGTCACTGGGGATCTGGAGATATCTGCACTGTCTCCAGCAACAGGAAAGAATTGCTGTTGGGAGTTTGCACGAAAAAGCCCAGCTGCAAGTTCCTTCAATTCTCTTCTTTTTGTGTTTTTTTCTTAGCATTTCGCTCCTCCTGAGACCATGGATCCATCCCTGCTTGGTAACTGGGCTCCAGGTGAGTTGCATGGTGGGAGCCTTGGCAGCCCTGGGGTTGCTGTGCCGATCTCTGCAAAGCAGAAAAGTGGTACCCAGTTGTGCAAGAGGAGGAGAGAAATGATTGGTTAACATCATGTAACACTTCAAAGGGTAGGGGGGAAATCAAATCTACATCATCTCACTTGCTGACCTAATGAATGGAGAAAAACAGTTCCCATTTTTTTCTGTAGGCTGTGTTTACGTAAACTGTTACTCTTCCATTATAAACATCTTCATGAGTTTGAAAATAGCTTTACCTGTCGTTACTCCTGTTTCTTAGCTTTTTCTAAAGAATAAACTTCTAAAAACTAAATCAATACCACAGACATTTATAAAATTATGCCAGGTGAGCCTGAGGGAAATCTGTGCAACAAACACAATTATATGGCAGATTGTAAGTAGTCAAAACTTGTGAGCCCTGGTTCTGAGACTGAAAAATAGATACATACATTTTAGCTATTCTTGCCTTTCCTGGTTCATGTTTTTAATCTTTTTCTCAGCATCAAGGGAGGTTGGAAACCTTTGTTTTTCCAAATATGGGAACTCATTCTACTGTTATCACACGACTCCTAGAACTGAGGCTTTACAGAAGGCTCAGGAGTGATACTACTATGAAGTTTGAAGAGATGCAGCAGTGCAGACTGCAGTGAAGTGGAGCAGCTAAGTAATACAGGTAGCAGGCTGTGGGTGTCTGCCTCTGTAGTCATGCCTTGAGGACTTACCTCATGCTTCATTTCTCTCAGGGAGAGGATTATGGGCTTTGGAGTTTTGTACTGTGCTTGGAGTTTGTTTATGTGTTTGGCCTTTTTTATTTTTTCCCCCTTTTGGATGAAGTGCTGCAAAATCCTGCAGTGTCTCTGACAGAGCTCCAGGCATGCCTGGGGAAGTAGTCAGCACTCTCCGTGACTCCAGCATCCCTGTCTCACACACTTCTTCTCTCTGGAAATATGCAATATCCCTCCAAAACCATGCAGGTCTAACCGACAGCATGACTCATCTCACCTTGCTTTGTTGCAGCTCGTCTTACTATCCACGTAGTCTTCTGAATTAAGGGAGCTTTTGAAAGCATCCCCCCAAGGTGACAGCAGCTGCTGTCAGTGAAGCCAGGCAGGGACTGCTTGGTGGCTCCTAAGGCAATGTGTTCTCTGAGAGACACAGGAGCCCGGTGCCTACCCAGGCTGTTTGCACCGGAGCAGTACTGTGCCAGCTTAGCGTGCTTATCAGTGTAAGGACAGCGAGGTTAATTTTACCCTGAGCCTCACTTCTCTGCTGCTACTGAGAAATGCCTCTGCAGTGGTATAGAGAGTTGTGGGAAGATTTTTTTTCTTTCCGCTCTTGCTGTGGGCCTTGGCATTGTGAATTTTGGTTTGGTTTACCCAGTGTGAGTTAATTTAGAGATCACTTGATTTTGTGACAGAACACAAAGGATCAGACCGATCTGCTGATTTTGACGCAAGACGGCTAAAGCCAGGCCAGGATTGCCCAGGCAGAGAAGTATTTTTGCTTCATTTCATTGCATCCAGTAAATTTTCATACTGTAATAAAGTGGAAGCCCACAAAAACCTTGGATGTGTTAATGTCTTTTAACCCATTTTACTTAGTTTTAATTTTATTATTGGTCTCATGTGTGAAACTCTGCTGAGTCTGAGCTTCTCCTTTTGGTTTATGATTCAGTTGTTGATACACAAACCAAAATAAAATCTGATCCCTTTTCCATATTCATGATGGCTCTGCAGTACTGACAAAATTAAACCATAATATACCAAAGCAAATCAAACTTGTTTTTAGCTGTTAAGAAATTTCTGTAATAAAATTCCAACTAAAGGTAAAGGATTTCACATCCACATAATAACTTTTCAAGGGTAGGAATGGATTTTAAAGTCATGCATCTCAGTTTAAAAAAAATGCTTTCAGTTCCTCTCTGAACATTGCTTTACTCAATGGCATTTTGCAGTCTGTAGGGTTTGTTTAAGCACTAATCTATCAAACACAGAGAGAGCTGAGATCACTGATCTAAGTCATTTGTGGAGAGGAGACAACCCTTCTACCTTAAATAAATCTGAGCTTGCATTGAAAGAACTGTTTGCATCAGAAGTGCCGGGCTGGCAGGAGGTTGAAGCCAGATGTGCTGTTTGGTTTCAGACATACAGAAACCATCAGTCATACAAAGATGTATCCAAAGATGTATCTGCATCAGGCTCAGGAAGATTCCAGTGCTGCAAATACAGGTGTGGTCCAGTTTTTGAGGGGACTGCTAGGTGTACTTGCCTTTTCTTCATTCTTCTCTGGGCTTCAGCTTGCAGCCATGCTGGAGGCAGGATCTTGAACTAGATGAACCTTTGTTCTGAGATGTATGGCTGCTCTCATGTTATTTATTTGCAAAGTTTTTCTATGCTGTTATCTATTGACAATATTTTAAAGTCTTCCATTATACTTACTGAGATAAAAAACTTTTGCTATTCATGCAAGTTTCTAGTGAATCCCTCAAATAAATGTTGTGTTTTGTTGTTACTGTCTCTCTCTGCCACGGCTAAAATAAATCAGAATCCTCATCTCAATGCCTGAAGAGACAGGAACATTTAATTTATAGCAATTTCCTTTTCTTTTCATGGTTTCTACTAAACAGAACATGCTGGGTCTCAACCTGCATTTGCATTTATGCTAAATTACAAGCAGAACAATCAATACAAGTCCCAGCTCATGCTGCCCACAGCTGAACAGCAGCAAAGAAAGCAAACTGCTAAGGAAATCTTTCCCACCCAGCCAGCTTGTTAATACACAGCAGTGTTTAGCCATCTATTTATTTATCACAGTGGTCTTGGAGTGCCTCCCAAGCGTTGTGGAGAAGAAAAGAGGAGCTTATCCTTAGACACCTTGTGAGCCTGCCTTGCAAGGCAGCCCCAGACGGCCACTTTCCAGGGCAGGACAGGCAGAGAGGGTGTCTGGGCAGAATCTCCTCCTTGAGTGTCTGAAGAGACGCAGACAGGGCTGCCCTTCACCCAGGAGTGCTCCTGAGGTGAGATGTCCATTGGGGTGGTCATTGTGGACACTCAGCCTCTAAAGCTGACTGATGTCTTCACCTGTGACTTTGGGTTCACCCTCTTTCCTCTCTCCCCTGCACCGTTCCCTTTCAGGCTTTTTTTCCCCTCAGGTTCCCTTAGATCCCAGCTCACCCTCCTTCCTCTCCATGGCCCTTTTTCTCATCTGTTTCCCTTCCTATTTGATTTACTCTCTCTTTAACATTCGTTAGTGGCCACACCTTTACATTTTTGATATCATCACCTTCCTGTGATGAGGGCAGCCTCACCAGTGGGTGCCGATGCGCTCTGGTTGATGCCTGGAGCTCTTAGATGTGGTGCATTGCAACACTGTGCCTGCACTGGTCTGTGGGAGGTTCAGGCATGCTCAAGTGAACTGTCCTCAGGGGTTTGCAGCTGTGTGAACAAACCCATCTGAAATCAACGTGGCTGTGCTAGGGAAACCTTTCTAGTAGAGCCCACATTCTCCCTGGGCTGGGGTCACTGCTGAGATACTGTGCAGATAAAAGCAAAATAAAAGCAACAGCAATCGTTAACTGCCCACGCACTCAGGTCCTTGTTCAATGCCTCACAGTATGTCCTTTCTAGTCATTGGGTTTTAATTTGAAAGCAGAACCTGGCCTTTCTTGCTGCCAGTTTGGGCTTATCCAAAATGCTAACTAGTCCTTCACGCTGCAAAGTGTTTTAAAGCCTGACAGAAACTTCCTTGGAAAAACTACAGGCTTGCTTGTGTCCCTTGGCTCTCTGCTTTGGAAGTGTCTTTGAAAGGACAGCTGCCCAGCCACATTTGATATCACTTCCTATCTTCACCAAACCTCAGGCAACAGCAGCGTGGTGAGGAAACACTGTCTAGCTGATCAGCATTGCTGTGCGCAGGAATACTGGCCCCATTGCACTTGCCTAGTGGATCTGCAGGAGAGGTGCATTGCCCCAGCCTGGACACACCAGGTTTCCTGAGCACATGCAGGTCCCTCTATCTGGGACATGCTCAGCATGCCGCTTGCTTGAGTTTCAACGCACGCTGTTGCTTGGGGAGTGCTCCACTGCCATTTCCCCGGATTTCCAGGTGCTGGAATGATGATTGCAGTCACCCTCAGTGCACATGTGCCATGTGCTCTCCATCCCACTGGCCAAATGAGCGGACCGTAGGTGACTGGCTGGAGGAGTGATCTCAGTGCTGGAAGGCTGCTGAGCCTGTGCGTGGTGCGGTGACTATTCCCAGCTCCTGAGTACACCCCCTTAGCCCTGCTGCCCACACCTTGCCCATGTGGGTGAGGGCACCGCCACGTTTCCATGCAGCCCTTCAAGCACGGCACAAGCAGGGAGGTGTTTGCCTCTTTTGCCTCCAGACACATGCTGCGCTTAAACCAAGCAGAAGAGCATCTCTGTAATCCTGCAGTCAGCAGCTGTATCCTGCAGAGCTGCAGCAACTGACTGAACTGACAGGATTAATGTGACTCCAGGGCTCTCCCTGCAGCTAATCAGGAGACGCTGGTCCTAATGAATGAAGCACAGTGGAGAGAACTGGTAGACTAAAGGCAGCGAATGTCCCCTTTATGGTAGTTACAGTGTTAGTGACTAAAACATAACTTGGTGGGATGCAGTTAGCTCTCAAGCTAATTCTTTGACAGGAAACACCAGCCCGTGAATTGTTGGCTTCAAATATTACGGAAATCACTGCTCAGGACTTTCATATTTTTTCATCAAGGGTTGTGCTGTTATGAATGCAGACATTGGGGGCTATGGCTCCAGCCCTGGCCTGTCCTCCATGCAGCTTCAACTCGGAGCCTGTTCCACGGCTCAGAAACAAGAAGGTTCAACAGAAATGAGACAAACTAATCAGTTCCCCTCCATAAACTGATGCTTATAATCCTGGCTGTGATTCCCTGTTATGTCTTCCCTGGTGCAGAGGACTTTATTCCCTACTGTGATGAAATAAAATGAACCAAACTATTGTCAAAACAATTCAAAGCGCTCTGCTCCTTCGGGCAGAGGGATCAGCTCTACAGCCTACTTTGCCTTTTAGCTCTTCAAACTGCTGAAGGAACAGGTGCAGGGAAAATGATAGCCTGGCTAATATTATTTTGTTAAATTCAAGTGCTGTGTTTGTTTATCAGTAACACAACATAGTGTGCAATACGTCTTTCTGTCCTGGCAAATGCCCCACCTTAGAAGAATAAATCAAAATCTCTGTGTACCTGTAAGATATTGGCTAGCATGCAAATGAGCTCTTTTATGAATATGCATGAAATATCATATAAAAGACACACAAAAATTAGCAGCTGTGAAGAGTGGGGCCTCAGTCCCTGTTCAGTCACATTGTTAGACTGGAGAAGCTGTTGGTTAAATCAATGCTAATCACACTAAGGGTGCAGCACAGCTTCCACGTAGGCATCAGCTTGGTGTTCTCCTCTGCTCTAATGATACAAAGAATTTGTGGGTATGTTTTGGACACATTGTTAGTTGTTCTTCCTACCTGCTTGGGAGGCAAAACCAACAGTTCCTCATAACACACCTTGACATAGTATATACCTAAGCAGCCAGGGTCCTTGGTCAAAGCTAAAACAATAGCAACTTTATGGTTGCTAAGTTTGCCACTGCATGCTCCTCTGCTGGAAAATCAGTCTCTAATGGGAAGGGAGGGAAAATAAATTGAGATGATGTTCTAACTTCTTTTCTTTACCAGCTTGACTATAAACTGTTAACTTGACTGCTAAACCTTTCTTACTCTGATATTTTACAGCAATTTGCTGTGCTGTTTGGCCTTCCTGCTACCCAGAAAAGTAGGAGCCCCTGCAGGAACTGGGGCAACTGTGCTCTGTGAAAAAGAAATCCAGCTGCCTGGGAGGTGCTGAAGTGTACATGTACATGATGTACATGATGTCATAGGATATGTAAGACCAGTAAGACTTCTTTCTTTTATATAGAAAGGCTCTTTTTTTTTAATTGTAGCTCCTTATAAAGCGCTCTCAGCAGCTAATCTCCCATTCATCTTCACCCCCAAATCCTGGAAATCCATGAATGAATAAAAAGTTCACATTTCCATTTTACTTTTGAAAAAGAGGAAAGAATGTGATGGCCAAGAATGTGTTTTCAGCAGAGAAGAAAATGTTATTATCTATCCTGTCCTTGGCAAGACCTACTTTCCTCCTGTCTTGTATTTCTAGGGTTTCTTTCCCCCATTATCTTTGTTATGCTAATTAAGTCCTAACTTCTACTTTCTCTCTTTCCCTCTCTCCTATTTAATTAACATGGTGGATGTTGTCTTTTGTCTCATGGTTACAATGAACAAGGCTCCTGTGAAAACTGACATTTTTTGAAAACCTTTTTAATTGAAATGGCATGAATTCAAAGATCGTCAGCCAGTTCTAGTCATTTTGTCACATGAAAGTTGCTTTGGAGACTCTTCCCCCAACACACACTTAAAAAAAAAAGAACTAGCTTTTTGCTTAGGCAGCAACTGCTGGGCAAAGGAAAATAAAAAAATGAGAGACACTGAAAAATAATTAAATATTTCTAAATTTTGGCAGTTGCACTTAAGATGTTGCACTCAAGCCTGAAGTCACTCTAATTTCCAATAAAAGTCCTCCCTCTAAGGTAGAGAATAAGCCTCAGATACAGACTCTGTCTTTAAAGATTGATGCTGGATTCCTGTCCATGGTGTGTTTCCACATGATGTTTCCATATCTTCTTTTCACCATGTGATGAAATCCTCCTCCTCAGCATGTGGGGTCTAGATTTTTTGCTCCTGAAGGCCAAAGGAGTTTCCTAATTACTGGGATGAGGAGATGCTGGGGTCAGCACCCCCTCCACTCCTGCCGAAGCTGAGTCACTCATCCATGTGGGAAGCAAACCACAGATTTCGGAGGACAGCAAGGCAACGACAACCAGAGCCTAGCGCAGAGATGGGTGGCTGAGCCAGGAGGAGGAGGACATTGATCACTTGCCCTGCTACTTTACTTTGTAGTTATGGCTCCCGTGTTTCCTGACCCAGCTGCTTTTCACCGAAATTAAACAATCTATTTCCATGGCTTCGCCTGTTTGTCTGAATCTGGTGTTAACGTCCTCAAATGCTCCTACTGCTTGTCCAGTATTTTCACTTTGTTCCTGGTGATTTCTACACGTGCATGTATTGTACACTGCGTTGCTGGGGTCCTGTGGGGCATGATGTACATGCAGAGCGTGGCTGTCACTCCACAGAGTGCATTAACACTTGTTATTTAAATCTAGCAAACAAAGGTAAATCTGAGCAAATTGCAATAGGATATTCAACAATAGCATGTAGCAGGTGCTTTGATTTTTTCTCTAGCACTCATAAACAGCTCGAAAACTCATTTAGGCATCTTCCTCTGTATCTGTACCTGTCGTGCAGTGCTTGCTGCAGAGCTGAATAGTACCAAACACAATAGATGAAATGCTGCAGTGTGTTTCTCTCAACTTATGCTGCTAAAGCAGATGGGATCAGCTGTGAGAGAGGTCCAAGGTGAACCTCCTCAAAATGAGCTATAGGCCATAACTGCAGTGTTTGATTGATGCTAAAGTGTCTGCTTTCAGGTGATGAAGTACAGCGTTTGTTAAAAGCACCAACAACTGCCCCAGTCTGCATCATTTCCCCTTTGCAGAATTCAGGCTGGTGATGCATAGCAGCTCCAGGCAGACTGCTCAGGGTGCGAGGGATCTGCTTTGCAAGGATTTGCAAGGGATCTGATCCTTGCACCTTGGGCAATCATTTCCCCAAACACAAAACTGAATGTGAAACCCTCTCATTACAACCGAGTAACATTTATAAATCTCCTGGGTCCTGGTGCCAATAGTGATGTAATAGAACAACAATGGAGAGTAGTACTAGATCATGGCCTTAGTCCATACTTCATTATCACAGTCACTCCCATTCTTAAAAAGTGTAGCATCATGAATATCTATAGTGATTTTTATCACAGAAAAAGCCATGTTATTTTTCCACTGCAGGGACCCTTTGTAGTTAGTCTAAGATCTGCTCCAGACTTGTTTTTACTGCAGACTTGCACATATGACTTGATTTGATTCACTAATAGTCATGCCAATTATGAAGTAGAAGCATTTAATTACAGTGCCTGCAGCTTGTGAGGCCTGATTCAAAGCCCACCAAAGTCAAAGGATGCTTTAAAATTGAATGAAAGGAGTTTGAAGGACAGCGAGGAGTCCAAAGTAAGCTGTGACTAGTGAATGTATATACATCTTCCAAAAGAGGAAAAATTCTCTGTAAAACAGTGCTTAAGGTTTGGAACTGTGCTTCTAATCAATTCCATTTTATGGGCTTCTTCTTCCTTGACACTGTTTTTCCATTACAATATTTGTTCTTCCATCTGATTCGTTAGTACTTTTAATTTATTCAAATATGAGAGTGGGCACAAATATTCTGCAGTGGGTATTGGTAGATTTCTTGCATTTCTGAATTAAAACAAGTTGTTTTTAGCAACTGAAAATTTAATTTCACGTATATTTTAATTGAGTTACATTGGCTCAGCAATGGAACACAATGCGTATTTACCTTCTGCCCTATTGTACATTCTGTTTATGTTTTATACTTTATCCAGGTTAAGGTTTACATTTATAATATTTCAATAATACAATACAACCATACAGCAGATTAAAATGTGTCATAAAGCCGTTGCGCTTTGCTCTTTTGAACACATGACCAGGATGTGGGTTAGTGTGTATAAGCATAACCCCAGTGAAATCAGTGGGAGAAGAGCATTTTACAGAAACATTTTATAAAAAATCTCAGAACTGTGAGATGTGATAAAGCTGGACATGGTTCTCAGTTGCCCCCTGCCTTCTGTAAGCATTTAAACTCGAGGAAAGTGGATGCAGGATATCTGCAGGATGTTGCTGTTCCAGCTGGGTAGCATGTTTGTTTCCTCCCTCTCAATTGCTGGTTAGGAGACTGGACCAATGAAAGGTGGCATTAAGTAGACTAGTTTTGACAACAAAGGACTATGATCTCAGCCGATTTTCCAAACCTTTCTCTTGGCTTATCAGTAAACAGGACAGTCATGTGTAAAATGCCACCTTATGGGTGTGGGAAACCTTACCTTTGACCTTTGCACGTGGACAGATGACCCGTAACTAGGAGAAATAGGTGTGTGCAGAGTTGGGCAGTATAGCAGTGGAAATACTGGTTTTACTGCAGAGATTTGGCTCCCCAAAATGCTACAGTCGCTCCCTATTGATCAGTTTTTGTAAAAATGGGGCTGATCAGTGTTCCCTTTGCCCACTGAAAGAGCCATGGGAGGAATAGTCTTCACGGTTTTCCATGTTAGAGGTCTCCTCTGTTTTTTCCCCAGGGAGATATGTAGCTTGGCTCTGTAGGCAAGAGGTCTGTGGTGAGCCTCTGACTACTGTGAGTTCCTCAACATTTCTGCAGTACTATCAATGCTCCTGACATTTACTGAATCATGCACTGTATTAAGTTAGTGCTAATCAGATGGATGCACAGAATTCATTAAATAATCCAAGTTTCTTTAAAAAATGGTGCTAATTCTTAATGCAACAACAGTAAGGAACCAAGAACACTGTACTTTGAACTCACCCTTGAAGGTATGAAGCATCTCCTTTAATGACAACTTAACTGACATTATTTTGTGTTTTTTACCTGTGCGTTATTAATATTAGACAAGTTCCTCCCTGTTATTTAAGAAGCCTGAACTCTAATGGCTCATTAAACAAGCTTTCACTTGGCTCACACAATTAAAGCTTATACTTTGATTTGTGCAATGCACTTTTGCACACTGTTGCAAAAAGCCTGAAAGACTTTCATGTCTAGTACCTGTTTACCCCACGAGCTACCTGTGCTCTCTGACTGGGGAAGGGGAACTCTGAAAATCTCGTGACAACATCTGTAGACCCTCATCATATCTTTAGCTAGTGTACTCTTCTGGGAGTGGAAGGAAGTGCTTGGTGAAGCTAAAGTTGCTAAATTTCCACTCAAAGAGCTTGTAATATTTCTGCAAGTTATCTGCATTTTCTGAGTCTTCCTGAAGTAGTTCTGCTATCTTTCATATCTAAAGCCTGAGTGATTGTACTATGAGTCCTGTAACTTACATCATGGCAGAGATACTATGAATTATCACCTATTATTGAAGAATTGCAGTTAGCTATTTTTTATAGAAAAGTGAAGTAAAATTTAGTTTATATTTGGTTGCCACACTATCTTTTAGATAGTCTGTTTCATAGGTATTTGGACACTTTGCTTATAGTTGTCACTGTGGTCCAGTTCCTTCGAATGTCAAGGTAGGTACTTAGCATGAGCAAGGTAACAGTGCCAGCAACTTTCACTTTAAACCACTAACTTACGGTAATTTTTTTCAATGCTGCCAAGGCTGAGACAAACTTCAGTGAGTTACAGTCAGTCTGGTATCAACAATGCTGTGTTTTTCAGAGATGTGCATGTTCCTGTAGCTCTTTTTTGGAGGTTCGAGCACAGAGAAGTTGTGCCTTGCTTGATTTCAGCAAAAGAGCATCTGATCGAGGACTGGACCTCACGCCATTTTGATAGGTGTCACTGCAGCTGAGAATCTGGTTGTGGAGGTATCAGGGCTGTGAAATTAGATTCCACCTATTGATTGAGATTGTTCTGAATGCCACCAGCAGCATTAGGATAAATGACTTCTCTAACACTGTGAAGAGAGGGGAGTAGCATTGCTCTCAAATATTTAATAGCTATTGATGTTTTCCGGTGTTCGTATCATTGACTTACAGGACAGATTGTCAAGAAGGAAGAAACATTAAAAAAGAGACATTAGCTTCAATGTAATGAACAGCTAGCTGAGAACTGCAGAAGTCTTAGACTATAACTTCCCACCTATTATCTGCTACAACAGAGATAGGAAATGATAAAAATGTAGGGCAATATCGCAGTACAGCTTGACTGAGACATTGAAGTGTTCCTCTTCATACAGAATTTGAATGAAATTATAAGGATTAATGTAGCTTCAGCTGTACTTAACCAAACCGCTGATGCTGTTTTATAAACCATTCTCAGATTGCCTTCTCTGGGAACCATTCTTGTTTGGTGAGCAGTTTTGACTGAAATTAACTCATGCTCAGGTTTGTAATAAAAATAAGAAAGTTTTCTATCTCAGTTTTATGCCAAGATGCTTTTTAAACATACAAGCATTGCACTGTGTCCTGGTACATGCGCTATAAGAGCTAGGCCAGGCTGGAATGTTTTAAGAGAGAAATGGAGTAGTATAAACAACAAAAGTAGGTAATTGCAATCCAGTGAAGTAAGTTCCCTGTAAAATGAGAGCTGCATTCAGTCAGGCAAAGCAAACAATGACATCTTCATAGAAAACGCTGGTGTCTGGTACGAATTGGTGATAGTAAGCTGAGTATCTGTATCCTGTTTCCTGAACCACACTGCTGCAGTGCAGCAGCAATTCAAAAGCAGGTCCTTGGTGCAGCAAGCACGTGCTTACGTCTATCCTTGTGGAAGATAAGTCCCATGACATTTTTTTTCCTGCCAGGTCTTTTCACTTTCTTGAAATATTAGGATGAGCATGTAGGAGTGGAGTGTTAGGAAAAGCTGTGTTATTCACACTTGCCTCTCCACAGATCTAGATTTGCAGTAATCAACAGGAACTTTTTAAACATACTTTCCGATGTCGTCTGTTCATACAAGAAATGACAGCCAGGCTTCGTGTCGTGGTTTAGGCCCAGCCAGCAACAAAGCACCACGCAGCCACTCGCTCACTCCTCTCCCCTGCTGGGATGGGGAGGAGAAAATAAAACAAAAGAGTCGAGGCCAGGACAGGGAGGGATCACTCACCAGTTATGGTCACAGGCAAAAACCAGACTCGACTTGGGGAAAAAAGGAAATCAATTTAATTTGTTACTAATCAAATCAGAGCAGGATAATGAGAAATAGTACCATATCTTAAAAACAGACCTTCCCCCCACCCCTCCCTTCTTCCCGGGCTCAGCTTTGCTCCTGATTCCTCTACCTCCTCCCCCAGCAGGACAGGGGGATGGGAATGGGGGTTGCGGTCAGTTCATCACACGTTGTCTCTGCCGCTCCTTGCTCCCTTGGGGGAGGACTTCCCACACTCTTCCCCTGCTCCAGCGTGGGGTCCCTCCCACGGGGGTCAGCCCTCCACGAGCTTCTCCAACGCGAGTCCGTTCCACGGCTGCAGTCCTCCATGAACTGCCCCAGCGTGGGCTCTCCCACGGAGTCACGGCCTCCTCTGGGCCCAGCCACCTGCTCCGGCGTGGGGTCCTCCAGGGGCTGCAGGGCAATCTCTGCTCCACCGTTAACCTCCATGGGCTGCCGGGGGACAGCCTGCCCTCTCACCACGGGCTGCAGGGGAATCTCTGCTCCCCCGCACCTCCTCCCTCGCCTTCCTCACTGACCTCGGGGTCTGCGTGGCTGTTTCTCTCACATCCCACTCCTCTCTTCGCTGTAGCTCTTCTTCTTCTTCCTCCCTCAGCAGTCTTTTCCCCTTCTTAAATACGCTATCACAGAGGCACTACCACTGTTGCTGATGGGCTCGGCCTTGGCCAGCGACGGGTCCGGGTTGGAGCCAGGGAAGCTTCTAGCAGCTTCTCACAGGAGCCACCCCTGTAGCCCCTCCCCCGCCACACAAACCCAACACACTTAGTCCCTGAGAGGAGAAACAGAGAAGTGTGAGGAAGCGTGTGCATGCAGACAAGTCAGGCTTACAGCACTGTGTGGCTGGTGCGTAGGGACCAGTACCTCTGGAGAGGAAATTTGGAGGTCTGTAGTGGGAGGGAAAAGAGGCCATCATGAATGGCCACTTACTGACCCCAAAGTCATCAGAAGCAGGAGCTATGAGAGTGATGAACTAAGCTGGGGCTTACTTCCCCCGCTCATGTCAAAGTACCCCCATGCCAGCTCTGCTTGTCACCGCAACTGGTAGCAAAATGAGGCCTCTGGTGTCACCAAGGATGAGAAGGGAAGAGGTATTGCTGCCTGACAGCCTTGTTTGAGGACTCAGGAAATGTATTTTCACAGCACTAGAAAAGAAAAGCTTTTGCACTAAAGATAGTTCACCAAAAAGAAAAGCTCTGTAGTAGTTTGCATGTGTAGTAAGAAATCATATACGTCAGTCTGGTATCACTGCACCATGCCTGGGTGGCACAATCTTATATTCAGTGAGTTTAGGGGCTCTTTCTCTGCTCCTTCTCTGCTCCCTGCTGCAGAGCACCTCCACACCGTGTTTAGTCATACTGCTCGTCTTGGCACCAGGCAGAGGAGACCAGATGCTGCTGCTGCTGCTGCTGCCCTGAGCAAGTGAAGCGGTGGCTGGTTCATCAACACAGTGGCATTTCCCTTGAGAATTTCCAAACTTAGGTTCTGCTGCAATTTTTGCAAGGTACCGTTTGCTAATGCATTGAACTCTGGAAAGAAAAAGCAGACTTTTCCTCCACGCAGATCACTGCCTGCTGGGCTCTTTTGGAAAGCTGCCTTGATGTTTTTTATGGAGGGTGTGAAAATCTGGTTCTGTCCCCTCTGTCATCAGTGCAGAAAAAGGATTTCTTTCACATGCTTGGTTGTTACACAAACCGTTCATAAATGCTGCGCTGATTCAGCTGTTCTGGGTTAGGCAACACGGGAAACTGTTCTGCTCAGCGGGGCGTGGCTCTCTTCTGCCTCTGAACCTGAAGAGCTGCAACGATGACACCCCTTATTTCATTCTTGCTGGTCCAAGGCTGAAGGGTCTAAATGCAGATCGAGCCCCACACCCTGAAGACAGCTTCACGTGTTCTGAGCGAACGTGCATGGATGCGAGCTGTTTGCTCAGGGAAAGCACTCACAGGTTTCAGCCTATGGACTCCTGTTCAGATAGACTGAAATGGGAATTTGCATGAGTAGAAACAGCTGGATCAAGCTCTCTGTAAGTAATTAACACACAGGAGAGACAGTTGTGCTTGCACTTTATCAAGCCTCTTGGTAAGATTATGTACTCCAGATAATTAATCATTACATTTCCCTATACACATAATTACATCCACTTTCTTGCTCTCCCACCTCCACACATATAAACAATTCATATGCATGTATTTACAGATTAATTACAGAGTGCATATGCTGTGATTAAAGGCAATATAAACTGTGTTACCCTAATTAAAAGAAAAAACAAATACCCCAAACAAATGAAAGCACAAGCAGGAAACGGCACAACTTCTTTAACTGGATCCAAACCCTTTCTTCTTGGAATATTAAAAAGAAGAAAAGAAACTCAAATAATCTATGCTATGTGCTTGGCACAAAAACTGAGAGTGCCAG
The DNA here is from genome assembly GCF_018139145.2 of Gymnogyps californianus. Lineage (NCBI taxonomy): Eukaryota > Metazoa > Chordata > Aves > Accipitriformes > Cathartidae > Gymnogyps > Gymnogyps californianus. The sequence continues at coordinate 15,494,512 of NC_059500.1, read as the reverse complement.
CCAGCCCAGCAGGTCCCTTGGTTGTAAATTATTTAGTATATGGGACGTAAATGAGAAAGCAATGTTACTTGAGACAAGATGAAAGAAATGCTGCATCTCAAAGTTAAAGCACGTTCTGCATTGTTCGGGCTCAGTTCTCTCCCACCAGATAAGAGAAGCTCCTGTAGACGTAGCTTCAGTGGAAAACACCTCCATCTGACATGAGGTGAACGAGGGCATGTTTGCCTTTGAAACTCCTTGCTGGCTTTGTTTACATGAGGTGATGTGGTGTGGCTCTTACACAAGCAGCAGCACTGTTCCCTCCTCCTTAAGCCTCACATCACGCCGCGATGTTTTGACGTATGAGCTGTGTGTTTTCTACAGCAGACTGCTCTGATACTTTCCTTTGGAGATTTTTGGCTCAATGCGCTCCAGACTACTGGCAAATGAAGTAATTCTGTGGGATGGGGAGAGTAGGATCAAACAGAGTAATTCTGTATTTTCTTCTGTTTTCTCCTTGTGATTCATCTTTTTGCCTGGGCTTCATGAGGCAGGATAGTAAGAGTAGTCAACAAGGCAAAGGAAGGTGACATTGAAAGGACACATTTTCTAGATTTATTTCATCTGGCACCAAATTGTTTAGCAAGTTACCACTTCAGTTTTGCCAGCTAAAAGTGAGTGGTGAGACCACACTTGCAGCTTTTGGCTGACAAACACTGCTAAGAGATGGTACTCATTTTTTTATCTAAGAATGGCCATAGACTGATGGTTGTTTGTAATATTTGTTCATTACTGGGGCAACTGAGAGGGCCTGTACCTGTCCTACATACCCCAGCATTGGCCACAGAGTTCAAGAGAAAGGGCTGTTACCTTCATATCTGCCCTACTGTAAGGTCTGCCAGAAGAGATCCTTGACACCAGCTTCAGGAGCAGGTCGACCTGCTTTCTGCCACAAGTGGATCGCTAGGGTCCATCATCTCTGTGGATGTCAATGGTATTGTCTTCTGCTATTTAAACTGGGACACCATGCTTATTGTACCAGGCAGTCTCTGGACATGTCTTTGTAGAAGTGGAAGTAGTGTCTTGTGCTTTGAAATGCTTTCTATGCTAATGTCTGGGAGGAATTTAGTGTGCTTGGTGGAAATCTTAATGATGAGAAAAGAAATCAAGTAGATGTGGGACATGGCAAGGGAGGAACAGAAGTACAAAATCCTAGGGACACTGAGGAAAAAGTATGGCATGGCAGAGTATCAGCAGGGAAGAGAGGGAGGATACCAGACAGAGAAAGGGCAGGAATTAAGATAAACAGATATGCTGGTAGCACAGGAGTAGGCTGGTCTTGAGCTGTTATGACATGCTTATTGCTAGAGACTAGAAAGAAACTCAGAGTTCCAGCATCCCTGTAGTGCCAAACAAGAGGGAGCTAAACACCCTGGCATCTTGTAGGAGTTGGCTGATGTGGATGGCAGAGCCTGCTACAGATTGCGTTATATCAATGTGAGTCTGTGCAATAGCTCTCCAGACCCTCACCCTGCTTGTGACACTGCTGGGGGTCTCTGTAGGAGCCCAGTGTATGACCGTGAGATTAAATCCTACATTTCATTCTTCCCAGAATAGTTTGGGGCTGGTGGCAGGAAGGTAAGGCTGATCATCTGACCTTATTCTGGCATTTACTTTGTTTCTGCAGCCTTCCAAGTTAGTTTAATGTAGGCATTACAACACAATTTCCCGTCTGTTTAAGAAGACAAAATGATCTTCTCCCTGGTCACCTGAAATTCAGAGCCTGGCTCAACCTTCCTGCAGACCATGCAGCTTTGGATCACCTAAGTGCCAACCCTAACCCTTCAGCGTCTGGCCTGAGTAAAAGTGTCTTATTAATTAATACACAAGCTGTGAAATGGGATCGACGCCAGGTGGCTTGAAATTCTGCAGCCTGTGAGGTGAAATGCTGCATTGTGTAAGGCTGAACATGTTCATGCTGTTTGGCCCAGTGGTACAGAAAGAAAAGGTGGCTGTATCCAATTGAAACTATGCCTGGGATGGAAGCTTTGTCTTATTTGAGCCAGAGAGGTGATTTAAGCCGGTACTGTGTCATTACCCGAAGTGCAATTTAGCCAGGAAACAAACCTGCACTTACAAAAAGCACTTGAGGATCTTTAATTATCACAGCAGGTCAGGACCTCAGTTTTAAATCTCATCAGGAAAGCATTTGCCCTCTGACATCACGCTGAGTCAGTGGCTCAGTAAAGAGCTCGGAGGAAAGAGAAAGTGTGTGATATGTCAAATGACAAGACCTCTTCTTACAGAGATCCTCAGTCTAGAGAGAGATTGGGACCATTCATAATTAGTAGTCTGCATTACTGGAGAGCAAATTCACTGGTCAGGTAGGGTCATTCATAGTGTTTGTAATGCTTTCAAAGTGTTCGATAATTGCTTATCTGTTCACCAAGATAATACATATTGGACACGGTGCGTGTTGCTCTGTATATCTTTCCTTTGCCAAGTACAGGTTTATTTACAGTGCAGATTTTTATTTGAAAAATGTTATGAAGCTGTTTGCATTCCTCAGTGCCTAGGGACAGTTGCCTGTGCTTGCATACCAATACCTTGTATAATAAGTTTGTAATGAGTAAATTAAAAAGGAAGCAAGGTCACCTTCAAGCTTGCCACAATATCAGAAGTAAACGTTGTGCAGAATTTATGTTGCAGGGTCTTTGCTGAGGTGGTGTGATCTTTTGCCAGATGGGTTAAAGTGTGGCAAAGGCCCAGGCTTCTTAGGTCAAATTCAGCATTAGTCTTGCTGGGCGAGTAGAGCAGGCTCAAGGTTAACAGACTTGATATGCAAAGAGAGCAAGGGCCCCAGGTGTCAGCCTGGACAGATAGATAACTTCTGCTCACAGTTATCCTCGTGGTCTAAATTACACACGCATTTCACACAACTGCATATACTAACCAGGAATTATGGCAGCTGCAGACAAAGCAATTAAGCTAATTTTCTCACTGTGTATGGCATGTCAGCAGCTGGCAAACTATTTGCAGGAGGGCTCCTAAAAGTGCTAACATTAGCCAAATTATTGTCATGGATAATCAGAGATCAGTTTCCTCACATTGCCAGTGAAATGCACAGTTCAGTTAGGCTTTGAGATGGGGAATTTCATTGCAGCAAGAAACCTTTCTTCTTCTTATAAGGATACTGTGATAAAATAGTTTTCCTCTGATTGGTGAGGGACTTCCTTACCAGTGTTAAATCTGGTACCTGGAAATAATAGCTAGAATTTATTTCACCATTAGCAGTTGTCTAATCCCCTCATTTCTTCTGCAAAATACAATTTGCTCACTGTTTTGTCACCTAAACTGTATGACTAATGTCTTGAATTAAAAACGCTGCCCTGTTGCTCTACCAGCCAAAAAGTTCATGACATGTATAAGTCTGATGCCAGAGGACTACAGGCAAAAATATCCCTTTCTTTCTCTTCCCTCCGAGATTTTCAGTCCACAGGGATCAGATCCCATATGACAAACGGTGCTTGGCTCAGCCCAATTAAAGCAAAGCATAGAGACAGGGAAAGGACCATGGTGAGAAACGTGGGCGTGAGGCACAGCTGCTTTGTATGTGTGGTGTGTGTTGTGCTGTTATGTTTGAAAGGCATTGCTGTGGAAAAGAGAAAGTTTGTGGGTTTAGTAGCACACACAAGTCTTGGTCAATTAATTCTGAATGTGCTTGGGGAGAGTGGACACCTTAACTGGTAGCCACTGAGGAGTAAACATTAAACTCTGGGGAAAAAGTGGTTGGAGTCTTTCGCAAGCTTTGTAAGAGACACCAGAAGCTTTCAAAGAGCCTCCTGTGAGCAAATGGCTGTGGTTTGTTTCAGCGTTACACGTACTCTTCCAGGGGCTGCTGGAGGCAGCTGCAGCTGCCAGGAGAGTGGTGGCAGGCAGGGGCAGGGCTGGCGGGCAGGGAGGAGTGGTGTGGTGTGGTGCACAGCTGGGACAGTGGTGAGCAGCAATGAGTCACAGGAGCAAGGAGCAGAGAGAGGGCTTCACCCTGCTTCGAGAATCCATCCAGAAATGCTTTTTGGGGTTTGTCTTCATTTCAGGCCTTCCTCAATAGGCTTTCAAATGTGATGTCCAGCGCTGCGACCATGACTCAGTCCAAGCAGCAAACAGTTCTGACCTGGTGCTGGGTCTTTATTGGTAATGAAAATTGACACCTCGGCACTCAAAATGCAGAATAAACAGGCTGAGCTCCTCAATGGCTGTTTGATGACGTAACATTTCATACATTTCAGAAGATGACTTGCCAGTTGCCTTGCCACCTCCCATCCAGTGTTGTCTGACCTTCACACATCTGGGCTCTCGTTAGACGATGGGACAACGTACGACAAGGCCTGCTGTAAGCCCCAGCCACAGAAGGCGTGTGGTGCAGAGAGCGCCCATAGAAGAAGGCTGCATAAATTATTACTTTAAAGCCAGGCAGGGAGAGATCATAAAACACAAGCTCAGAAAACTAAAGGTTTAAGGTTGTGCCTGTGAGGACAACATAACATTGATAGAATAGGATTTTCACATTGTTTCAAAGGACTTATCCAGGTATTTATACACTGGGCCAAGCTCATCTCTGTTGTAGTGCCGTTGATCTCAGTGCCCCTGTTATATGATAATGGTTGCTTCAGCTCCTTGAAATGGATTTGGGAAGGAAAATAAAGATGCCACCAGGTCCAGCAAGTATACCTTCAGCTGCAATGCTGTATTTGAAAAGGTCTGTTTGTCATCCTAGCCCTTAGTTTTCTCATAGCTCTTTTGATCTTCAAAGGACTTTACAGGTATTGATTAATCTCAGAGCGGACACATAAGGTAGATGCGGCGAGTAAGTATCACCTCTGCTTCAGAGGCAGGGAAATTGAAACAAAGGACTTTTGGCCACACAAGCTGAGTTGGCCACCATGAGAGCCTGGCTATCCACCCTGGCCTCAGACCTCTCGATCATACCTCTGTCAAATAAATAAAGTACTGTCTTACATTCTGCTCCTCGCTCCCCTAGCAAGTATTTCTTTTGAATTAATGCTGATCCTGTGGGACACTGAACTCAATACCAATCTATTTTTAATAGAAGAAACCCTGGCTGGAGTTAGCCCACAGTAATTGGCTAAAGTTATCTGAACCAGATTGCATCGTTCCTTCTCTATTTACAAGGAGAAGGGGTGTGGGAGAGCACATACGCAATAAAACAGAAACCGATGGGGTTCATTTGGACTGCCATTTAAAATCTTCATCTGCCTGCACATTCTTTACTGGATATAAAATAAAACTGGCTGTACAAAGGTGTGAAATATGCACAGAATGATCTATCCCTACTGAACTGTGCAAGCAGTTATGTTGTGATAGATAATGAGAAATACACTGAAGTTCATGTGGGATCTGGTAAAGAACCAGAGAAAAATTTGCAGGCAGCTGACTTTTGCTGAGAAGCAGTTTTACAATGACCTAAACTGAGTCAAATTCTTTTATGTGTATGAAGTTAGGGGGAAGGAAAAAAAAAGGAAAAGGAAAAGGAGTAGAAAAGTCAGTGTTCAGACTTGCCATTTCAGAAGAGTTGCTGTCTTTGAAACATAGCTGGATTTTATTTAAAAGAGGAAAAATCAGTCAAAAATCAGTCATGCATCATCTATGGCATTTTGATTTTTTCCCAGAGAACTGCTACCTAGCTGTTAGCCTTCCTGGTAAAAGTAGAGGGGCAGACATGAGGTCACTTCACTTTGAAAGTTTTGATGTTACAGAATGGACAACTTGTGGCTGCCAATGGGTATCTTCCAAGTAGAACTTTTAGCTGGTAACACACCTGTAAGTTTGGCAAACCAAGAAAGTTACCGCTCCTGCCCCAGGGAATGGCAATTCTAGAGTAGGTGGCATTTAAAAATGACATTTCTTAAACTGAGGCACCCTACAAATATTTATAATTTCATCCTGCACCTAAATAAATGCTCAGAGACAGCCAGTGCAAATCTTTCCTTTGACTTCCCTTTTCAAAACTCAGATGAGTAGTTTGCATTTGGTGAGACTGAGTGATCTTCTGCAGCCTGCATACTACATTGAGTATGTCATGTGCTTTTTGAGGATCCAGGCTAATTATGGCACTGCAGAATTACATGAAACTAATTTTAAGGAAACATTTAAATTTTAAAATAATTGGGGTAAATCCTGAGCAGTCTGATAATGGTGGAGAGATCTCTCCTAAAAAGGGTGATTAAAAGCAACGCTTCTCTGTAATTCATGCAAAACTTTGAAGTCAGAAGTAGTAGAAACCTAGATATAAGCTACAAGTAATCCTATAAGTGTCTTCAGGTTTTATAACACACAGTAGTCTGTGAAGTTTTGACCATATTTACAGAAACTGAATAAATTTGTTGGCAGGATATTGTACAGCTAAACTTATTTAAAAGTTGGCAGTGTAATACATGCATTCATTCAGATATGGTGATGAGATCTGTGGATTTAATAATCACATACCCGGCAATCACAATTATAAAAGTTATGCTCAGAAATAATCATGTGAGGCAGAAATAATTCCCTGTTGTTAACTGAATTTCAATTGGCTCTGTATCATTAAAATTGAAAAATATTAATTAAATGCCTTTCCCTAACATCCATTTCTCTGAATACTTTTTCTTTTTTCTCCCCCTTTTTCTTCTCTTTTTGGGAAATACTAAATGAAATGTATTAATAAATGCAGAAATAGGAGTTTTATTAAGGGTATTAGGGATGGAGAGTATAGTTGAATGCAGTAACAGAGCAATGCCAATGACAACGTATAATCTCACTATAAAGAGGTCCATTAATTTTGGAATGAGTGATGGGGGGGGGAAAGACTTTTTCTTCAGGGAAAAACCTCTTAATAATGTTAAAGGGGCCATGAATTAAAATGACCTTTCAGATTATGAAAGGGAAGGAATTACTGAGAGAGCTGCTTAAAAAAGATGATGAAGATATCTTGGTAAAACTGAATTAAAGGTAGTTTTTCTTTTAGTGCCCATCCTCCTGTTTCACATCAAAGAGTAAGAGATATGTGGGTCTTCAAAAATGGTGATGGGCATTTGAATCAGAGCACACACATCAGCTTTCTTCCAAGGATCTGGTGAATTAAAGGGTCACTATGAAGTAAATATCATCTCTCGTTTTTTGCAGAGCTGATGTTTGATTCGTCCAGGGTCTCACAAAGAGCTAGTGCCAGAGTCAACTCGCTGTAACCATTTGAAGGCAATTTAGAAGGTGTAAATGTGCAGCACTTTTAAATAACCTTTCAGTGTGATTGAGCAACCTCTGATATTCCACCCCTCTTCAGGGCAGTGCCACTCACATACTTCACTTGATATTGTGTAAATTACTAATGCAGAAATTTCAATAGGGAGAGACGTTAGTGAACTACTACACCATGGGTGCAGAGAGGCAGGGATGGTTGAAGAAGCTCTGTATCTCCTGGAGCTCACAGGAGCTCCTCTGAGGGACCTCTTGCCCTTCTGAATGTGCCCCCTCCTCACAATGTTTCTTATTTCTTGTTCTCTACTGTCCATCTTACTAACCAAATCTGCTTCCACGCCTTTTTTTTTTATTATATTCTCCAAGCAGAAGCTGCACTTGTGAGCCCGAGATGCCAAGATTAAGAAAAGATGCTGGGACTCACAGAAAACAACCCTAACCCAAACTCCCCAGCTGTCACAACCAACAGAAATCCCGTGTCAGTATAGAAACCTCTCTCTTTCTCAGGTGTGCATTTTGTTCTTCCTGCTGGGACTCATTTCAGAATCTAACACAAGTTTAAAGAAAAGAAGAAGTGGGAAAAATACCCTTTTCTCTCTTCCATCTCAGGAACACACTGCAACAGTTTTAATCCAAACTGCCCCAAGTTTGAAAGGACCTTTCTCTCCATGTTCCTTCTGCAACACCTGATCTTTGGTCCCAGGTGGAAATTGATTCTGTGCTCAGTACCTGGTTGCTAAGTGACCCATGCAAAATCTCTGCGCTGATTTTCCTTCTCTTGTACATTTGACCATGAACAAGAAAACCAGGTGGTTAGAAGATGGATTTCATTCATAAGCAAGATTTTTCTAAAAGCATAAGGAATTTTTCTATACTTCTTTCAAGACTGGGAAGGAAATAATTTACATCACCAAATCTCCGACTACTGGACAAAGAATGCAGAAGAGTGGGAGCCTAGCTGCAAAACAGGGCTAATAGGTGACAAAGAGAAGCAGAACCAGCGAGTTTTTTGTTGTCCTCACCTCCAGAGGTCTAACTCAGTTTCAGTGGAAAGACAAGATCATAAAACAGGGAGGATAGTCAAAGCCCTACTGTCTCTTTCTAGAGGGACAGCTGATTGATAAATGGCTGCTGAATTTGCCTATGTATGCCCTGATTTTTAAAAAAGCCTTGCACCAGGGATAGCTACTGAGGCAGGGGAGCTAATTCAGTTTAACTAATGACTTATTGAATTGGTTTAAGTCATAAAGAGCAGGTGATGAAATCAACTAATACCAGGAATAATCTGGTATTTTTCTTTAGAGTGGCTTTGACTTGTCACTTTCTTTCTTGTTTAAGAACTTCATCTGAGGGGGAATACTAGCTGACATGCCATACATGAGGATTAAATTTGTATTGGTATAAATTGGGCAGAAGCCCTGTTGCCTGAGCATCAGAGGCTTCCTACCGACCTCAGTGGGAGCTAGCACCAAACTCTTGTGCAGTTTGAGAAGTATCATAACATGGGACTCAAGAACGAAAGGGAGGGGGTGCTGTTTTATGGCAGGTGGTAATCCCACATCTATAGACTAGTGGGGCTCTGCCTCTGTCTTCTGGGCTGACGTTGCTCCTCAGTTGTAGTAAATGCTTGCCGTGTTTGTTGAACAGGCCGGCGTTTCTCACCAAATAACTCCAAGACAGGCAACCAAGGGGACACAGACCTTCCTTCCAATCAGACAGTGGGTGCTGGTGGAGAACAGAGCCCATGTCTCCTGGGTTGCTGCACGCACCTCTCTGCAGGAGGTGACTTTTCCCCCAGCTCTGCTGGCTCTGCCACTTGCGGAGACCCTCCTAGCTCTTGCGGTTCAGTAAAAGAGAGTTATCAAGTGTAAGCAGCAGATCTTTGCTCATTTTGTTTAAAATAGAAAGTGCTCACACAATACCTCAGATGGCAGACTCCAAGAAGGCAGTGACACAGAGCAGGGGTGGCAGAGGGGCAGCAACCTGTAGGCATGTTCGTAGCCAGGAGCTGATGTGTATTCACAGCCTCAAATCATGCCGAACGGCCGTGCCTCTGTCAAGCCAGTTGTAAGCAATGCTATGCTCCAGTAGGACCTGAGGATTAAAGGATCATCTGCAATGCAGATCAGATTGTCTTTTAGGGAACAGAAGAAGTCACAAAGTAGGAGCAGATGCAAGGGCCAGTGGTCAAGAGGGCTTTTCTGTAGTCTGGATATGAGAAACAAGGCTGTCACCTGAGTTAATTCACTAAGGAGATTTATCATTACTATTTTTTCCCCTATTTTATTAAAAAGGGCAATGAAACAAAACTCTGCCAAAACGCATTGTATTACCAGAATATTGTCACAGCATTGCCTTATAATGGGACTCAACATCTCAGCCAAAGCACTATGCTTTTCTTCAATAATACATTGCCATCAGTACTTCTCCCTGCAGAGAAGCTGCATCTTCATGATCCCGTGACAGAGGAGATGATAGTCTGGCACAGAGACAGTGTCATCCTCGCTCTGAATCACACAGACCCTTTTAACCAACAGAAAAAAAAAGCTGGATTACTTTGTTTTTGTTCTTTTTAGATGTGGGGCACAGCTGCATAGATTGTAGGCAACAACTGCCTGCTCTGATGCGGCATCCTGCACAGCAAGAAAACTAAACATTGTCACTTCTCTCCTTCATTTTGAGCATTGGCTTGTGCATTGGGACCGCCAGTGTACATCTGCCTGGTCATGAAATACCCACTGGATCGCAATGCTGGTCTGACACTAGCGCCGCAGAAGGGTTTGGACTAGCGATTTACAGTTGATGTCTTTCACTACTGAATCCCTGGGCACTGCACACCTTTAAATTAAGTCACATGGCTCAAGGTCTCCCAAAAATGACCAGGAGCTCTGGAGGGGGGTAACTTTTCAGTTTTAAAGTTTTATTGTCACTATGGCTTTGATGCTGCTGTCTGGCAGAGCCTGAAGATCCCAGCTGCGTGATGATGACTGTAGATTATGATGAGCCAGCTACTATCTGACAGCCTTTGTGGAGCAGGTGTCTTTCTTAGTGCTGATGTCTGTCTGAGGACAGGAGGGAGGGTGGAGAATGAGGCAGTATTTTGGGGTGGGAGGCCCAGAATCCATTCAGTTCCCAGAAGCCTACAGGTGAATTTGGCAGTCAACAGTATAAAAAGAAGATGCTTTCATGTCAAAGAGCTGCTCCAAGGAAGCAAAGAAAGGTTTTTTCCCCTGTGCTTTAAACCTGTAAATTCTCCAGAGGTGTTTCAGGTTATACAAGATCCAGTGAAAGTGCAGCCTTGATCCCTATAAGAAACAGAAAGGGCCATGCCGTGACAACAGACCTGTTCTCAAAGGGGGAAATATTTTTTTTCATGCTTCTCCCACCATGAGTTTGCCAAGATTTCTAGACAAATATGAAGATAGAATTTCTAATATCAGTCTAGTTGTGTTTTCTTGCATATCAATTCTGGTTTTCATTTAAATTGAAATAACAATTTTTATTGGGATATCTGACAGTTCCTCATAAGCATCAACAAATCTTCTTTATAACTTGCATATTATGTATTTTTAAATAGACTTTTACTTATCTGACCTACTTTTTAGCATTACTCTGCTATACTAGCTAGATCTAACAAAGAGCATGATAAGAAAATAGAAATACTGTGAGGTGAATATAGATGTTCTTATGTTAACTTAGGCCTGAGTGGAAAGCCTACAGGAGATCCTGCACGAATTATATTTTTAAGTTCACTTTGGCACATTTGAGAAATTTGAGCAAGCTTTGCAATTGTCTTGCATTCATTCAAACTCCATCTGAGCTGTAGCTTATAGTCTAAAAATAAAATGAAAAAAAATGATCTGAACCACTAGAAAATTAGACTGGATTCAAGTCTGCACCATAAGAACCAATCCTCCAAAGTATTAATGACCTCTTTTC